>NC_133980.1:7788750-8098958 GCF_047716275.1 Strix uralensis
CTCTCTTTGAGATTTGGTCCTGTTTGCTTCATCTCAGATAAAAGCAGCTGGCATTTCTGCAGAACCTTTTATCATAGGATGATAAATTTCTTCACACACTTAGTCAGAAATTGTTTTATCCTCCAAAGATTTCAGGATGTTTGCATTTGAAATGCAGTACTGAATAATCCAGTCCACCCAAAAAGAATTAACTTTAAGATTAGGTTATATACTGGATCTTTTGGTGCATAAAGACATTTTAACACCTTTTCTTTATTGTATGTTAAACACTGGTTGCTGGCTGCATTATATTATGTGACTCTTAGTTCAGCAGAGATAGAAAACAGATTTATCTAAGGATGAGTCTTAAGTATTATGTGCTCCTGTGCCACTCATGAAGAGTGACTTTGGGATGAGAATGGTGATATTCCACTAGTAATTCAAGATATAGTTCCCCAAAGGAAAAGTTGTTACTTTTTCTAGAATGAGGGGAAAGTAATTCTACAGAGAAGGATGGTAATAATTGTCATAAGGCTTACTATAGTTGTACACAAATGGTTTCCTAGTTTCTTATGCCAGACTATGATAGAACGTGTAAATAGTGCCTCGTAAAAACAGTGAAAAGATAACTTCAAAGAGAAAGTGTGACCTTAGTGAGAATGACAGGGCAGCTCTTCCAGAAGCTACAAAAGCATGTCATAGTACTGTCTGTTTGTAATCCTTTAAATAGATGACTTGATAGTAATGGAAAATTAGTGTTCTTTTCTAAATTCACCTCCAGCTAGAAGATGCATCTGTATGCTTTTTTATTTCAAACAACATATTAGCTTCTCTTTCAGTTGTGGATGCTATTAAAGTTTGCCAGAAAAGCTCTTATTTTTCTTTGCCCCCACCGATGTTTCAAATCGTGGAAACGTTAGAATATGTTCAAGGTTTGTTTATTAATATTATAGCTGAGAGGGAGATAATCAATCTCTGTTAGCATATTTTTGAGACAGTATTTAAACTGCCCTGGGAATATTTGAGAATACATAGTAAAATCAAATGATTTTTACTTACAGTATTATTTGAGCACTAACTTTGAGAGAGACCATATTTGACTAGATACGGAAAATTTGCTCACATCCAATTATATGGCTCTGATTGTATGTAATGGAGGAAAGCTCCATGGGGAAGTTCTTATTTGATCTTGAAGGCAATGCAACAAAAGTTTTCAGTTGCTTTTCCCTGTTTACCAGAAGAATTTCATACCTACTGGAAATATTATATCTTATCTGCCTTGAATACATGGAAATGTTAAAGTACAGCTTCACAAAATAGTTATCTCTGTAGCTGAAAGTTTGAACTTTCAGAGGAGGCTTAATTGTTTAGGGAAAATGAAGATTGGCTGAAGACAAGAAAGGCTCCTTGATGGTATTCTACTTGCATTCCTTTCAGAATGTTTATTCTATGATAATGTTTTGATTTCATCAGATTAATTACCTTTATTTTATTTGTCCTTAAAAAAAAACTGAACAAAAGACAGGCATGAATTGGTATGTGAGCATTACTATGCACTGTGAATGAGAAGTGTGAGTTCATGCCATTTGCACCCTTCTTTAAAGAAATAATCAAATATTTTACTTTAAATTCCTTTTTCCCTGAATATTATGCAGAATTTTTCTCATCTTCTTGTATCATCAGATTTGAGCAGAAAGGAGTAGCCGACTAAATATGGATTCAGCCGTGGCTGGGTTTTAAATTACTATGGTTCCAGTTACAGATAGAAAGAACTTAAAACATAATAAAGATTAATTATGAATTAAAATGAATTATAGCTAGCATTTTAAGCAATATACTGAAGATCATTAAAATGGAGCTGTGGTTCTGAGAGAAGTAGAAAGCCACATGATGAAACTAAGGCAAATGATACTGCTTTTAAATGTTCCTAAAATATTTTCTGTTGGTTTTCTCACTGAACGGTAACCTCTCTAGTTTGCAGCTACCTTTGAGATGGTTAAAATATGTAAGTAGAATGAATTTACCTTAGTACTCTTTCAAAGTAGATTTAAACATTTGTTCTTGTTTCCAATTTCACGTTTCCTTGTATGCACTTATTTTCCTGAATTTCCCAGAGTTGTTCTGAGTTTACAATTCTGTGACTGAGTTGAGAGTCTTTTATTTAAATTTTAATTATTTATGATTAACAGTGTGACAGTCTTCTCTTGTTGTTAGGTAAGATGTCTAGTGTGTCTTGGCACACCTGAGCATTATGGAGTAACACATGGATTTTATTTTTTTTTACTTAAAAATTAGCCATGGCTATACATAATTTTGAGATGGGTCTCAGGAAGATTAAATTAGGTTGCTTTATAACACTGATATGCACTTGTTTTTTGAAATCTATTAAAAGAAATAACTAAGACAATGAAAGTATGGATTTTAAAAATCTGGTTTGTCATGTATGTAGGCTGGAAGCTCTTCGGGGTGGTGAATGCTTTTATTAGCTGTATACACAGTGGCCAGTGTTCTGGAGTCTTGAACTCGAATTCCTCTGTTTTGAGCCACTAAAATGCCAATAACAAGCAGTAAAACTGCCTTTGTTTTCCTGAAATGAACGCCTGCATATGCAGCTTATGCTACTTAAATTTTGGATGCACACTTAGCCATAATTGCATAAAATGAGAAAATTGTAAGCACAGAACTGGAGGGAGGGTGAAGCTACTGCTCCTAATGAAACCTTAATTGTTGAAGTTCAAGCTAAAGGCTGAATATTCAGAATTGTATCAGAGACTACACACCCCCTAACACTTACTACTTATGCCATTTAAAAATGATTGGGCACTTCAGTTTAATTTGCTTGAAGATGAAGAGCTTATAAGACGTATTTGAACCTAGAAATAATTCTTCACAGCTAATTTCTACATGCATGAAAAAGAAGTTTTATAGTAGAAACCTTGACTTTTAGTGTTGTATAGCTAGAGTCCTGCTGTCATAAAGGCCCTAATGATTTCTGATTTAATTACATATCTGAACACTTAGGCTGATACATATTCACTACCCTTTAGAGATTCATGTCTAAGTACCAAATACTGGATGCACTCTTTGGCTACAAAACCTGCTCTAATTTACCTCTCCGGCTGCACAGCTTTGCTAAGATCTAGGAGTTGGATTCTCTTCTTGGTAGTATTTCACACTGAAGTTAGGCCTCCCACACACACCTCCTTGATTTATAAATAAATGGTATAAGCACATCAGACCTCGTTTGCTGATTGTGTAAAATTCTTTGGGATAACTCTTAGGAAAAGCTCTTCTGTATGCGTAGCAATATCCTTCGATGTGCCCATCTGTGTCTTAGCCAAATGGTTCCCAAAATGCTTTTGCACCCCTGGGATCAACAGTGTGTTATTGAGGAGGAAGAGAGAAGCTGGACCTCTCAACCAGGTATCTCCCTCTTAGATGGCAGGAGAGCAGTGCTGAGAGACGCTGCAGCAGCCAGAGTTCCCCTCCAAAATGATACGTGTCTCATCTGGGAAAGGGATGTCCCAAGCTGACTGGGGAAGAAAGGAAAGTGTGGCCAAATATAACAGGGCAGGCTCATCTCTGGCTGGCTGGGGAATCAAAATGGTGAAATAGTCATTAGTAAAGACACTTTTCTTCTGTTTCGTTCTGTATTAAACCCGTTGGCTTAATAGTTAAGGAGTGTGACACCAAAAAGCTTCTACATCAGAAGTGCTTCAGGCCCATTTTTAAGATTGTTACCCTTTGGCTACAGTTAATTCCATTTTAAATATGTTTATTTTCACTTAGAAAGTTCAGCTAGAGTTTGGATTGCTTCCCTGTTGAAGATAATTTGATTTCAGATTGCAGCAGTTTAGAAGTATAGATAGATAGAAGAAAAATTCTTCCATAAAAGCTGCACTGTATTTAAATCATTCTGTTCAGGAAAGGAGTTTGGTGCTAAGTTACAGGTTATGTCTTAAGAGTGAATGATTTATGGGTTTGATAAAATAATTTAAAATTCTGTTTTTTAAAATTCCGCGCATACCTGTTTTTTAATAGCTCGTGTGTCATCCAGCTGGCACATATTATGTGAATGTTGAAGTTAAAACAAATTAATGGAAATGGATTTTCATAAACATGTTGTGACATTACTATTTTTTGTGTCAGACATGCTAAAACTGATCTGAGCTCTCAATAGGTTGGCAGAAATGTCAGTCTCAGACTACATTGAACCTGTTTGGGTATGATACATTATTTGCTGATGCTGTTTTCTTGTTTACATAAGTGGATTTGCATGGCTTGGTGCTCCAGATATTGGACTACTGAAAACCACCTGCATCTGCTGAGGTATTGAGACAAAAACGTTGGAGCCTGGCCAGGTTTCTGCAGTGCTTTTGCTTACGTGGTTGACAGTAACATCTGGTAAGACAGATGCTGAATTCTGGAGAGCCATAATTATTTTGAGAGTAGGGAGAAGTTGTCACACGTAGTTATTATCATGCTACTATCACAGGTATTAGAATCAAAGAGATCATTTTGTTCTTTGCTGACAGCATATGTTTTCTCAGCTTTGGAGATGTGCTATTTTGATGCCATGCAATATGCAGATTAAAAATTTTTTTTTTTTTTTTAATCAGCTTGAAGGTTAAAGGAGAGCAAAGAGACTGTAAATGCAAAATGTTTTTTTTTTTTTTCTTCAGAGTACCCGTTCCATTGCAGTTGTGATTAATGCCAAATTATGCCTCACGCTGTGCCTGGGAAAGTTTGATTGTGTTGGATTTCATACTAGTGGAAGGGAAGTGCCTTAGCTCTGTTCATCTCGGGTGTTAGGGTTTTGGTTTTGCTTTGGTTTGGTTTTTGTTTGGGTTTTTTTTTCTTGGGTGGGTTGTTTGTGTTTTAAACTTGCTGAATCATTTTCAGGCACCGTATTATTGGAAGAAATGATAGCTGAGATGTTAGGAATGTATTTACAGAGGTATTATAGAACAAATGTTTGAATTTCTACTAGTAGCGATTTAAACTCTATAAATAGAATAATTTTGAAAATTTTAATTCAGTTGGACGACCTGATATGAGGAATTAACATCCATTTTTATAAGAACCACCTGTCATGGAAACAGGAAAAAAATGTTACTTCTTGATTTGTTTACACTTTTCATCTTAAAGCTTTCTAGTTGGACACCTGCACAAGTGGAAATGAGCATCTTGTGAAATTTCTCAAGTCTAGTCTGATGTTTTAACATTTTTTTCAAAGCTTATGTTTGTAGTAATAACATTTAAAAATTTTTTAGACAACACAAATTCCTAATGTGGTTGGGAACAAACTGCAGGCACTAGTGAAATCTCCCTTCTCCCTAGGTCTATAGAAGCCCAGTGAAATGTACTTAAAAATCTTTCCACTATCTAAGACAAGCTTTTTTTTTAATCTTACACCCGCACATGTGTGTGAAGAGAATTTGAGTAAGTGGGACCAAGTATGGGTAAGAGCCCCATGCTAAGAATATCAGTATCATAAAGTTCTCCTTATATCTTATTCTCCACAGTCTAAATCTAAAATTAGTCATAAGAACAATTTTATAATAATCTGTATTTATTCAGCATTAGAAATTGCTTTTTTCTTTAAAACACAGCTTTAATTATATCTCACTAAAAATGAGTGTTCTTTATTGGCACATGAGAATCCTTGTCTGAAGTTACTTAAAAGTACTTCTGGGGTGATACTTTTATTTAGTTAAGAGGGCTTCTTACCTCCGTTACTATCTAACCAGTGCTCCAAGCCCCCTGTGGTTTCTTGCTTTTCCACTGTAGTGCCTATACATTGTTTTACTTTCTAGTGGCTTTGCATTCTTCATGTAATCGTTTTCTCCTTTGCACACCGCCAGTGCCCGAGTTTCCCAGGGTGAGTCATTATGTGGGTTCAACTTTGATGCAAGTGCTTTATTATTTTGCGATATGTTGCATAGGAATGGTTACCATGAGACACATATTTTGTAACTTTCTGATATGGTTTGTTGATGCAACAAGCTTAAGTGATTTAACATCGTTTTCTGCCCTCTAGTTTTGCTGCTGCTGCATGAAAAGGTCTGTTTAGTTTTATTCTCCTTTTTTATTTGCTGAGCACCTTGTCTTTGAACTGTACTTACGCAGTGCACTATTACACAGGTCAATTTTTAGTTTCAGATGCTTCTCAGTTGCCCTCGTATGACTGCATCAGTTAACCCTGGACAAAATCTTGGGTCATTTTTACATCTTCCATGGAACACTTCTCCCTTGATTGTATAACTACGTGTAATCAGGTGAATTCCCATGCCATCTTGCTAGCTGACATGTCAACACCTTCCTGAGACAATTTTCTAGCCCCGGTCCATTCCTGGTATTCTCTACTAGCTTTTTCTCCTGGTAAGTGTGGTGGCCCATTCGTACTCCCTTCCATAATAAAATCAACATTTATTAAGCTTCTACATTGACACTCTGCAGATTATTCCTATTCTAACTTATTTGAAAATATTGCACTATTTCAGATGTACCTGAAATGATTTGCATGTTTATACATAATGGTACATCCATATTGTAATAACGGTAGATAAATTACACTTTAAACATGGATGATCTCAAAATGTTCATAATGTGGTCCTGTGAATTACAGGTCCATCTGATGACACTGGAAAATTGCTTGTGACAGCGCAATTCAGATACGTATCTCACCATTTCCTCTTTGCTTTTGTCTTAAATTTGGTCTTAATTTCTGACTTTGGATTGTTTTTTCTGTGGTGGAGAAGGCATCAGAACAGAGCAGTACAGCAACCACGTCACTCACTGGCTCTCTTTGTTGGGCAGCTCTGGGCTGTAATTCCTATTTTCCTGGACAGACAACCGAGTATATGGATCTGAAGCAGTTGGTCCATGAGGCCATTCTTCAGTTTACTTGTTTGGTTGTTTTGATCTTTGCTTCTTCACTGTAGCCAAGATACTAAAGCCTTGGAGTATTATCAGATAGATCTTATGAGCTTGAGACTTCACGTGAATATATTTTTATCATTACTTGTGATCCTGACTTTCCTGCTGGGCATCTACATATCCATAATGAGCTGGGCAACTGGGAAAATCTGGTTTAGAAAAGAACCAGAACTGGGCAGGATGGCACTTACTGTCTCACACTTTTCAAAATGAAGTAGGAGTTGCTTCTTTACAAACTTTTTCATGTATGCCAGAGACTATTTGAGAGCTGTTTTTAAAGACTAGATTTTGCTGGCCTTGCTGCACTGGGTCTGCGAATTTATCAGTTAGCCTCCCTCAGGGGTATAATTGCCAGATGCTCTCTGATGCTTATTAAACTGGAATCAACATCCTTATAAAATCTATAAAGATGGACTGTAATACTACTACTTCAAATAGGGAAAAAACCCCTATTGTCAGCAGAAAGAACTGCAGTGGCTATAACATGTCACAGCAGACATCTTGATTGCAGTGGTCTTCTAGGAAAGAAAAATAAGGACTGGTGAAGAAAAATGAAGTTTTCCAAATGCTAACAATATTTTTGCCTACTTATAACACTTCATACTTATATCACACTGGTGATGCAAAATACTCCGCTTCAGAAAATGTGAACTTATATTTGCAACAGCAGCAATATATTGGGTAACATGGTAAATTCTACGCAATGAATATTAATCTTAGTATTACATCGAAGAGAAATATAAGAGTACTACTTATTATACCTGTAATTTCTATCTCAATTATGGAAAATGGGTTCTGAGAGTGAGAGAGCAGAGCAAGCTCTTCTGAAGCTAATTTTTAAATTCTTTCTCACTTAAAGAATATTCTGATTTCAGGTAAAGACTTGGTAAGAAATTTAAAGCTTAAAATACAGTACAAGGCTAAATTATGTCAATATCAAACACTTTTAAAATATTGTACTTTTTTACATGAGAGATGAAGAAAATACAGAATCAGTGATAAAATTTGAAACATGTATTTCACAATTTAACTATGCCTAATAGTATAAAAAGGTGTGGACTCCAGTTTAGCAACCCATAACACTGTTAATTAATTAAAAACAACAGCAACAAAAAGGCAAGAAGATAAACAGTAGACATTTTCAGCGTCAACTTTCACAGCTAAGACTGTGCAAGTTAGCGCCCCACTTCTGAAGATCAATAAACTTTACAGAGCAGGCATGTAATTGAATTAGTTTACTGCTTCCTGTTCCGTGCCAATGCCAAATGCATCAGAGCATGCTGTAAGAATTCACAGTCAGTAATTATGGCTCAGTTAATGGTTGTATTATGCCTTGAGCTAAAGTGTTTCTGACTCTTTTGCAAAAAATCTTATTTTTTGTAAGGCAAATGCATATTTTCATTAACCATCTAAAGGCATCATTCCTTCCTAAATGTCTCCTAGCTGCTCTTCACAATATTTTTATTCAAGAAAAAAAATAAAGAAGCTTTCATCCATCATTTTTGTGATAATTCTGCATAAAAGAGGAGTTTAATTGGGTGGAGATGGGAGAAAGCATGCAGCCGCTTGTGGTGGCACATGTAACGTCTCTTGGACGAGCAGCTCCTTGAAGTGGCCTTTGCTCCGTTTGCAGTAGCATGTAACCATGTTACAGGAAGCCTTGGAGATGCTTCCTTCAGAGAAAACTTTTGGCCTCCTGTCATAAGAAAGTTTTGCCACTCATATAATCCATTTTTTTTTTTTTCAATCACCGAGCCTTTTTATTTTTATCAAACTTTTTGGAGACAAAGTCAAACTTACCTGCAGTCTGGGTGTTGTTGGAAGCGGTATGTGTTGAGTGTGTCTGCAATGACAGTTAGAAATTATTTTAATATCACTCTAAAATCAAAACGTATTTAATGTGCACAGTAAACCTGTGAAGAAGGTGAAATACATAGCCAGTAAGACTATTGACTGCTCAGAGGAAATACAAGCTGTTGCGTTCCTGTGCAGGGCTGTTGGTGTTGGGCTGCCCGCTGAGACTCCCACTTGAGCCGTTGCAGCAGGTGAAGCAGCGAGTTCCTCCTGGAGCACCCTAATGCTAGTGATGGGTTTCTTTAAAGATCTCATCCAGATCGCTCTCGCAAGTATTTCTTTCCAGAGCTTAGTTATTTCAGGCTTTATTAATGATATTAGTGTAGCCATTTCTCTCTACTTTTCCAAATGAAGCTTGAATTGCAGATCATGTAGAATCATAATTTAATAAAGAACATTATTTAATAAAACAAACTTTTCTATTGCTGACCTGTACTATGCTATTCCTTTAATAAGTAGCTGCTCCCTTTTAAATTTGTAGTGATTAGTTTATTACTGCTGATTTTAAAAAACCAACAAATATGTCTTCATATTCTTTTTAAATATGGCTACAGCTTAAATTCAAACAGATTACTTAAAAAGAAGATGAGAGGTTATTTGTTGCATATTCTGCTCATGCAGTAGAGCACTGGGGAGCTTTGCCTGCTTTTGAGTTAGTGCTTGCTAGGGAGATCAGTGGTAGAACTCCTATTCATTCTGCCTGAAACTGAGAACGTTATCAAAATGTGTGTGATAGCAAGCGGTGCATAAAAGCACAAAATTTTTATTGAAAAATAGAGAATGTTTGGGGTATAACAGCACCTGTATTTAGGGCAAATGTGATTTTTCAAGTATTTTCTTGCACACACAAAGTTCAAGAGACTGCTTGTTTTGGCAGAAACAACCTTAATACGTTATTCTGAAATTTTCTTTTAAACCATTTAAGCATATTTACTTTTATCAATATATATTAGATTTTTATGGATTTCAGAGGGATTTGATTTTATTTTGTAGCTGATAATGTAATTGCTAAACTGCATTTGGTGATCAATAAATCTGAAAACCAGAAATCTTTTCTCTCCTTTTCCTGCCTTTAGTAATATTGACTTAATTAAAAACAAACCAAAACAGAAAACTCACTCTTGGTTTAATGAATCAACTGTGTTCAGGTGAATAACGTGGAAAATTATCAGCAAAACACATACATAATAATCAGTTGATATGCTGTGATTTTAATATGGAAATTTTAAGTTAACATGGTATTGATAAAACCTGGGTATGTTGTTGCATGCCCTCTTCCAATTTTGATCACAACCTCTTTGTGTGTGTATATAAGATGATTATTTTCTTCTGGTAATAGTTTTAAAAAATTATTGGTTTGTAATACACTTATTTAAAGCTTTATTTTCATTTTGTTTTTCAATATCTAATCAGTGATATTGAACGTATCAGATTGGCAGCCCTAGAAAATTACAGCCTCTCTGAAAATTCTCTGAAATTGTTTATTCCCAGTAGTGTGTCTTGCTTTTCTCTGCAATAAATTTTAGTCACCAGGATGGTCTTGGTAGTTTGTTTTCTTTCTCCTGCTTCTTGATTGACTTGTGTCTGGCTGATGTTTTTGTGAACTTCATGGGCAATGAAAGTAATTTTTCACAGAATTAAGACAGCCGTGCTTTTTATAACTTTTTGGTTACATACTGATACCCTGAATTCTTAGATCACTCTTTGGTTACTCTGGAGTAATTGTTAACATTACTGACTGAATTATTCAGTTATTGACTGAAGACTTTTGCCCATCTCTTGGATCTGTACTGACTCACTAGAATCTTCTGACTATAAGATTTGCTAGATCAATAACTAATATCCAGAGGAAAGGTCACAATGGAAATCTTTGTATGAAAGTAAAAAACTGTTTCTGGTTATAGAGTCCTTAAGCGTGTTCAGATGCAGTTGTATGTATCTGTGGCTGAGATGTGCTGTCAGCACAGGTGTCATAAAAACTGATGCCAAACCTGTCAGACACATGCATCGAGGATATATCTGCTTTTGAAACTGTCAGTCTGGAGGAGACTGATAAGACGACCAAAAGTAATCTTGAGTTGAGAAAAGAGAGAGAATAGCAGGATTTAAGATGATAGGGGAGAGGTGAGGTAAACAAGAAAGACAGGCTTGAGGATGACAGGTTTGTACTTTTAGTGTTAATAAATAACATCCCACCTAACACAGCAGAGTGTATGTCTGGTAATCCTGTAGTGACATCCTGGGAGCCCGGGCTGTGCTTGTGTGGCTTTGTTACTGTTGGTGGCTTTTTGTTCTCCTGCTACCTCCCTCCCCAGGGAAGGGCGAACAGGGTTTTCTCAAGGGGTGGGCCTTTTGGTCATCTCTATTGCCCGTCACACTGTTTCTGCCAGACATCCCTGCTGCTCTGCTGCTTATCCTTGAGTGTAGAGTCTTCGCTGAGGCTCTGTTTCCTTTTCAAAGGCCAGAGACGCCCAAGCAGAAGACATGCTGATCATATCCTTAGCAGGCACTGTCATTTCATGATGGTTAGAGAAACAAAACCATCATCATCGTCATCCACTCATGTGATCCTGACTTGCTTCAGACTGTGACACCAGCCCTGGAGCAAGTCTGATGGTTTGAGCTCTGAGGCAGAGCTATGTGGGACAGTGATATATGTGACACCTGTACTCCAGGTACCGATTTGAATTTATGGTGCAGATGAAGGGATCTCACAGGTCCCAGGTGGCTGTTCATCTCCTGCTCTGTTATCAGGAGGATTTCCTTGGCTGCTTCCATGCGGATCCTAAACTTACTGAGTGGCTCTGATGTGTGATGCTCACCTAAGGACTGTTTGGGATTTGTGTGGGGGCATCAGGTGGTTTGGTTTTACTAATTGATTTCTATTTTTCTCCATACCCTTTACTAGTACTTAAAGTATTTATCTTATGTTTACATTTATTAAGTGACTAGTGGTGAGCCACTGCCTTGTGCTGTCCTATCAAACCTGTTAAAAAATTACGCCTGTTTCTTGTAGATAAGGCAAGAAACAAATTACTCTGGGGTGCCTTTCTCTGACACTTCATTTGTCTTCCAGATTGTGCGAGGGTAGTTACCTTCATGCCAAAATTAATTATGGGCAACTCTGGAATTGCTTAATCTGTCAGAAGCAACAGGAGAAGAAAACATCTGTATTCAATGCTGAAGGGCTGGGTGGATAAGGAAAAGATGGGAGTTTTCCAGACCTAAATAGAAGTTTTCTCACTCCTATGTTCTGCTGATTTTCAGAATTCCTGCTGAAATTGATGTAATTTCTTCTTTCATCAAAATTGCTTGACTGTGTCTTAAATTAGCAGGGTCACACTATAGCAGATGGTTGAGGAGTTAAACTGTTTTCCCTTTTTTCTATAGTAAATTTATTCACAGTGTATACAATGCCTACAACAAAACTATACCCTCCTTGGGTTACTCTCTGTTTCAAGAAGGAAACGCCGTTTAAAAGAATAAATCTTGTATCAGCTGGATATCATCTTATAATCTAAAGAATGTAACTGGTAACTTCATAAATTACTATTATATTCTCAGCACAGTTTCAAATGAATGATTTTATTCTTCTTAAAACCATTACTGTATGTCTTTTTCACCAGTAACGGGGTGTGAGGGACCGCTCGCTGTTTCCTTACGCTGTTATACCAAATACTGCTTCAGTTGAAGTGCAGATAGTTACTTTAAGCTATATTTGTTTGGAATGAGTCGAAATCCATACATGGGGTTGTGGCTTTCCTTGTTCTTTCCCCTGTGCGTGCCACACGATGTGCCCTCCATCTGGTGGCAGGATTACAGCGGAAAAGGAAAGGATTAGGAACACATTTACAGCAAAAAGTAAAAGCCTTTCACTGACTGTTGATTTAACAAGGTAATATCTCTGCAGTCAGAAATTAAATTGTTAGCCTGGGGTTTTTCCAGAATAGGCTTCTTGTTTAGAATAGTTTTCTTTATATTATAGCGAGCGAGTGGGGTTTATACATACCTTATTATGTCCTTTTCTTCTCCTCAGTGTAAGTAGAAGTGGGGTTTGGCTTAGTGTTTGCAGTACTCCAGACCCCTTTGATTTTCTCCATCTCTTTACAGAAACATAGGTCTTATTGTGTGGCATGCAGCAGTTATCCAGTGAGCATGAGGTGGAGGGTGGTTCTATTCCATATACTGCTTTTATTTATTTTAAGTGTGACCAGATGCCTGGACTAGAGGAGTATAGCCATTCCTAGCAGTGTCCAAAACCCTGTGTGTATTGAGTATCTTTTAGTGGGTCTGTGCTTGCCGAATCCTCTGAGCTGCCACCAGGCTCCCCCAGGAGAAGGAAGCCCAAAGACAGCAGAGCTGGCCAGCAGCAAGTGACATTTGTGTCCTGGCCCTGCAGTGGTGGCCCCAAACCTGCCCTTCAGTGGCAGCGCAGGGAGGGTTGGGTAAGGTCACGCTGCTGCAGCTTGCTAAGCAGCAGATCAAGGAAGTGCGAGACCACTGTCCCTTCTGTGTGACTGTCTCACTATCTTAATTTTTTTTAACACCACATAAAGCAGAATTGCCAACACCATTGGCAAGATGATTCATCTTCTCTCTATTGTTACTTGATCAAGCAATCAAAGTAATTATATTAAATAGGAATACTTTTTAAAATTTTTATCTGTCTGCTGGGTGTTCTTGGGTCACTTCTGTCAGATTCATTTTTGTAATCCTATGAGCTAAAGTATCTTTTAATAAAAGCTGAAAATCTGACATCATCAGGGCATTCCAGGAGCTAAGACTTGAGATTAACACAAAGTAGATTTGCATTGCTAGAAACTTTTTGTTTGTTGCTGTAGGCATTTCTGTAGGAATTTTAGAATAAAGCTGGGAGAAAGAGCTCCACTGTGAACCATGCATGACATTTCAAGTACTATTTGCTTCTCTCAGTAATAGCAATTTTATTCTGTAAAAATCTTGCCGATAGTTTGTCACATGACACTGATGTGCCTAAAATGAGAGTTGTTAATAGACAATGGTATCTTGGCAGCTTGTTGTGTCTTGCGCTTTTGCTCCTCCGCTCCAGTTTGTGTTTATGAAATTGCTTTAAGCCATATTTTATATGTCTGAAGCACTGACTCTGACTGGACCTTTTTGGGGATGTGCCAAACTTATTCTGGGTATTGTGAGTAATAACAGCATTGATACAGTCAAAAATGCCAAAACCCTTCTGAATTTTTCAGTTACCACTTCTTCCCAAGTATGCCTGTGTTAGGAGACTGACAAAATTACAATATTAAAATTCATGTGTTATTGGTAGTTTCCACTCTCAAACATAACTCATTACTATTGTCTCCTTATGACCATATGTATGATGCTCTATTTATTATGTGTTCATCAGCTGACAACTGCAACCATTAATTTTAATAATGTTTCTAATGCTATGTTTAGCAGGAATTATTTGATAATCCAGCTGTAATAACTGGAAATACTGGCTTGGAGGTGGGTAATCAGATTACGTTTGTCTATTTCAGACTTTTTAAAGCTTTTTATGTAAGTGACTTCTGTGGTTATGGGTGTATCATTTTTATGTTTTCACTATACAGGGAAGATGTGTAAAAAAAAAAAAAAAAATTTGGAGGGTGGGCAAAAATACTGGTGTGATTGCTCAGAAGAATTTTGTACAATAATGGTTCACAAATGTATTTTCTGGTAGAAACAGGTGTCTGAATTAAGCGCTTCCTAGGAGTAGTGCAAGAGAGAATTACAGTTGGGTTTGGTATTAGAAGATTTTTGCAGCATACTGCAAATAATGCTTTCTGTAAGTGCCAACGTTTGATAGAATTTTGTAATGTGAGTGTCTTTGTCACGTTGTGGAACTGATGAATACAAAGGTAGTACACAGAAGAGCTTTGATTAATTTAAACTTTACCCTTTGTGTGGTACCATAGCTTTCTGGGCTTGAATATAGGGGTATGGTTTTGCCCTGTAATTAACCCAAATAGAGTGCAGTGTATGTGAGGTGATCCTGTAATTTTATTTTTGGAGCTTACATTACATTTTTGACCTTGTTGGATAGTGTGGGGTTTTTTTGTGGTTCTGAGAATGCTCCTGTAATCATCTTATTTCCAAAAGATACTAAGGAGCCATAAACTACCATCAGTAGGCTTGGTAGTTTCTCCATGTCTTGGAAAATACAGGTCTTCAGTGTGTTAAAATCCAAATACTCAGGGAAGGCTAATCTTTGCAAATGTGAAAAACAGATGTTGCTTTTGTTTACTTAAACTTTTTAGTTGGTAACAAAATGTCTATTTTTCTCCCTTTCAATCTTTTTGTGTTTTTAGCAGCGGTGACCCTGCAGAGTTAAAGGGGCATTTTACAAAGAAAGCCAGAGAAACAGGTGAATATGTTTACCCAGCAGGACAGCCTAATGTGTGTTTTTTCCCTCTTTTCCCTCTTTAAAATGGGAACTAACAGCAGCTGAAAGCTGTTGTGTGGCTTTCTCCCAGGCTTTAGTGACTGACACTGCCTGGTGGAAGGAGCAAGCCTGTTGTAGCTGTTGTCTCCAGGGGTTCATGCGTCATCTGGCAGGAGACAAGTTGAACTGTAGCTAGAAGTGTCCAAGGGTAGAGAAAGCAGGTTGTGTTCCAAACATCTTGTTTGCTTGCTGTCATCAGGAGCTGCATTGAAATTGTCTGGTGTTTCTGCAATCAGCCTTAAATTGGAAAATAACAGCTGCGGATTAAGCAGTTGTCAGGCTTCTTCCAGTCACAGCAGTTTATGCTGTGTGTGCACGCATGCAGACACACACACACGTGCATGGCTTACCAGTTATGCCTATATTTTTATATATATTCTATATATCTCTCTCACTTTCGAACAAAGAGAATGCAATTGTTAAAATTTGCTTTAAAATTACATGTTTATGTAAGCGACTTGCACTTTTATAGAAGGAAGAGTAGGTATTTTTCTCTTACAGTTATTCTCGTTTGAGGTTTAGCCTTAATTTGGCAGCATGTGGAAACCTGTATATCAACAATCATTATTTCATGCATCATTGTTCTGGAAATATGAACAGATAGAAACAATGTGCCTTGGAATGGCTTTAACAATGCTTTTTTCTATTCATTCACCAATGCAGATGTATCTTGGTATTGTAAAAGCATATGTCAGTTATTGAAAGCTGCTTTAGTTGTAGGAGATAGTCTACTTAACAGAGACCACTTGGTCTCATTTCATGTCATCTCCTGGCTACTTACTGAGGGTTTTAACCTGGTTGCTGGAGTCCTACAGTTTATTTTATCTTATTAATAGCACACCTTTGAAAAGGTCGGGCCCATTCATCTAGAAGATTTTGATGTGGTGATTTCATTTCAGGAAACAGAATAGCTGCTGCCTACTGTGGGTGCTAGAGAAATGCTGGAAGTGGACTTGTGTTGGATGGTGTCTTGTTAAAAGATTATAATCAGTCTTAGGGAGAGGACTTGCTGCAGAAAATTATTTTGATAGCTAGTGAATTAACAAACATATCGTGTTTAAGATGGGTAAATAAACCCAGTCTGTTTTAATTGAGGTGGGTTCATTGTTCTGTCAACAGAGCTAAATTAAATGGTAATTTTCGGATGGAGGGCAGAGGGGTAGGGGAGGCCTGGGACAATAATCCCTTGAGCAGAAACAGCTACAGCTGGAGATGCATGAGTTATAGGGTGAATTTCCAATACTGATAAGCTAGCAGCATATTTGAAGGCAGAGCTTTTGGTGTATCTCTTGAGACTTAGGGCTGAGGCCTGAGCAGGTAGGTGAGGATAAACTGTTTGGGTACTGAGTGGTACGACATCTGTCACCCTTATAAATGCACAACGCTGCGGACTTGACAGTATTCCATGGGAAAATTTTATAACTGTGGAGGAAATAGTCTTCTAAACCAGCTACTTAACTCCTTAATAAAACTACATATGTGGCCTTATTTTCAGTGCTCATCATTTTTAATTCAAGATTTTATGTACTTATATGTCTAAATATGGATCTGGGATTCTATTGTTAACCATTCTTTAAAAAAAAAAAAAATCTTGGCTGTGGGTAATTTGATGAATTCAGTTTTTCCAGTTGCTTATAGTTATACTAAATATGTAGCTAGAGTAATTTTGTTGATGATTTAAGAAATGCATCCTAGCAACGTACTATACAGTAAGCTATAAAGCTAATGTTGTCTTCATATAAATGTATCATTAAACAGCATCTCTTAATATAGTGGCCAAGGTGAACAGAAGATAAGATAATGCAGAGCAAGATTATTCTCATTTCCCATTTCTCAACTCTGTAAATGTTCACATCTGCCTCTGGATAACGGAGTTATACAAAATCTTCTCATAATGATTTCCCCCCCCCCCCCCCCAAAAAAAAACCCCTCTTAAATAGGCTTCTCTTTTGTTCCTCCAAAAGAGAGGTGGCATATTAGTTATGAAGTGTATGAGTAATACTGTCAAATAAAATTTAGAACCTAATTATCAATGTGGAAAAACATTTCACCCATTTTTATAAGAATTTGTCCTTTTGTTAGCCCAGAGAGCAAACTTGTGGACACAGACTGCCAAGTTATCTTAGGTGACATCACTTTTAACTGAAATTTTAAAACCTGAGTAGAAGGCGACAAAACACTTCCAGCAGCTAGGCCATTTATCTCCCCACTCACCATCTGGATGTTGTAAGTAAATTATTTTTATAAGCCCACGGTTTTGGAGTATTTCCTCTAAGTGCTTTCTTTCATGATGTGCAGGACGAAGGGCTGGGGGAGGCATACATGGCCCAGCTCCCCTATCAGGCTGACTTCTTCCTTTCTTTCTCAAATACTCAAGATGTATTTGTTACATCAGTCATTTATTCAGTCTCAAGGCTCAAATAGATTATATTATTTGTTTGCTGATCCCTATCAGTTTAATATGTAGAGTAACACGTTATGGTAGAATAGAGGGCTGGAGTTGACAAGGGATGTTTCAGGGGTGAAAAGTGCTAAAGGAAGAGAACAGATGTGAGGCCATCAAAGACTGAGGTTACCAGAGGACAGTTTGTAGTGGGAAGAGGAGGATGGTGAGGAAAGGTGGTAGAAAAACTCCAAGAAAGAATGGTAAAAAGAGTATGTGACATGAGGTGACCTACCCCCTCAACACAACCCAAAACCAAATCATATAACCTCAGAAAGAAGAAAGGGTATAGGAGCCATTTGACAGTTTGAGAGTATAGAGTTCACTGAGAAAGATAAAGCAGCAGAGTTTTCTCTTTAAATAACCATTTTTAAGGACTTTATCTTAATTCACAGTGACTGGCACATAATTAGGTGACTGTAGCCTTTTTTCTTTCTATATATGTATTCCAAGACTCTGCATTTATATGGTGTTACTGCTATTAGCTAAGGAAATTTGCCATTTGAAACAGTATATAGAAAAGGTGCTCCCACATGCAATTCAAAATAGAAGCTTAAGTCTTTTTGCTTTCCTAAATCCTGTAGGCACTCTGGAAGATATTGCTTACATAAATATCACAGCTAATACTGTGTTTTGTTGACAAAACTATTAACTTGACTGAAAATATGCTCAGCATCTTCCCTTGTGTTCTGTGTTACAATGATTTCAGATAAAGTGAATTTCTAAGTTTAACCACATGTGATATTTATTTTAATTGGCAATCAGTTTGAATAAAATCCACAATTTGTTTCACTCCAATATTGTATGCATTTCTGGATCATTATTTTCTTCAGTAGCAAGGCTCACAGTAATGTAGTTTTCCTACACCTTTTTGCCTTCTAACGTGCCCTGAATTGCTCAGGTCTCTTAGTAATTGTTCCTTGTACTTAAAGTGAAGTTTTTATTAAAAGTAACTTCATTAAGCATCTAACCAAAAATCAGAAGTCAATAAATGCAATCCTAATTGTCTTTGTCTCTGCCCTGGAAGAAACTGAAGGAGTTGGTCTAAATTTAGGTGAATATGTTTTGCTTTAAAAGGAGCTTACTTAGGCATAGTTTTAATTGGGGTTGCGGGGGGAGCTTGGAGTTTGCACAGGCGTGATGTGTTACTGCTTTGTGGCAGTGGAGTTATGGAAACCACTTCTGGGCATGCTTTCAGCCAGCAGAAAATGCAGAGAAGTAAAAGCCTCCAATGGATTTCACATTAAGCAGAGCAACTACTTTAAAATAATATCTACATATGGATTTGCACTTGTATAATTTAAATCAGTTTATTAAAATAGATGTGTGCAAAATCCATAACTTGCTATTATGATGCGTTACTCTGAGGAATAAATGGACGTGAATTGTTGAGTCTTTTGCTGTCGTGTTTTTCCTCTTTTTGGCAGAATTCTGTTTGCAGCGACAGCGTCGGTGAATACGCAGCAATATGGGCCGTTAATCTGAACCATTTGTGGGTGGGTGGAGGAAGAAGTTGAAGAACTGGGACAATACACATTAGACTGCAGTGAAACTGTTACTGTGTTCCCATATTTACCAAGTAAGGTAGATTTGTTTTCTGAAGATTTTCAGTAAAACTCAATTCAGTTTATTTTTAATTTCTCAAAAGCGCAAACTTTACAGATACCTGTGTTTTAGTGGCTATTGCTTCAGGTATAGTTACAATTGTCAACTTTCACTTTTTTGTCTGTTTATACGTTTTTGACTATAGCTACATTGCTAAAGCTGCGTTTTTACCTTTTTCTTTCTCCCCTGATTAAAATACGTGAAGCTGCTCTCTATGGTTCAGCTTGATTAAATATATTTAGACTTCCAACCCTGTATTAATTTTTCCATTTTGGTATTTATCCTTTTTAGGTTTCAGTGAATGTTCCATATGTGTTAATGTCACAGATTTTTAAGAAACTTGAGATGAAATGTTGTGTCTCTGTAATCCATACAGGTAGTTTGTTATCAAGAGTGTGTGAGCATTCATGTCGTGCTTATAACAAATATATCATCTGCCTCCCAGAATTCCTCCAGCTAGTAGATAGTTTAATAGATGACTTCGTAGTAGATGTAAGAAGCAGTGCAGGGTGACCGTGCCAATATTTTTATTTTCTGCAGTGTAGATAACATGACCATGTGCTGTATGTGCATACACAGTGAAAACCTGCTCTGCTGCTGAATTTCTGAATCCTGTTTTGTGTCCCCATGTCTGTCTAGCTTATTTAACACTACATTAAGAGCAAACTCAGTCTCAGAGTTGTATCTTTACAGGAAGAGAGACAAGAAAGTGTTTCAAAATTTACCATTGATATGTAATGATTCTGCTTTCCCTCCCCCCCACCCCAAAGATTTAATTGATACTGCAGCTTCGGAATAGAGCACTTTCCTCTTTACTGCCTAGCAACAGCTACCCCCCTCTGGCCTTCAGGTTGAAACATCACTGTACTACAATAGCCCATTTGTACTTGCAGTAAGCAATTCAGGTGATTGCACATTAAAGTATGTTGAATACTAGGGGGCATTTTTCAGCCTTGATTCCATTTCCTGAACATCTGCATATTGCTGTTGGTTTTGTCTTTTATTTGTGCTTTATTTGCTTAAAAATGGGCTTTGAAATTTTAGTGAGATTGTAAGAGGGGCTGAAAATGAATTAGACTGTTTAAGTATTACTCCATGAAACCACCACCCACTGTTCCTGGGACACTTTGCGTGGTTTGTTTTATCTTAAGATAAAGAGGGGCCAGAAGTCCAGGGGAACTCTAGAACAGGCAAGAAAATATGGGTGAACAGATTGCTTTTGGGGGAGCAAGTTATGCTTTTGGGCTTGCAAGGTTAAAGGAGGGAATTTTGTATGCTGAAAAGTGTAAAAGGAGAAGGTGGAGGAGGACAGTGGGTAAGGTCTCTTTTATGTGACTTTTCCAGAAGACTCTGGGCTGTAACACCATCATGTTGCCCTCTACGCTCTAGGTGTTGTAATGTGCCCCTTGAGGATGCACTTTACTGGAGATGTGTGGACTTTATAGAGCAACTGGTTTGGATTTTGTGGTACAGAGACTGCTGAGAGCAGAATGAAGTGGGTAGATTGGCCTTAGAAGTCACAGTAATAGGGACTTTTTTGTATGGACCTGAAGTGAACTGTGCAGGTGGTTGCAACAGAGAGTGAGTGACTGCAAATCTGCTGGACTAAGAGAAAACTGCCAGGATTCCCACTGCAAACAGCGATGACTTTGAAAGCCAAATCTCAAAGCAGCTCCAGATTGGAGATTGGTAGAGGCTTAGAACTGAGTAAGCAAAGACTTTGAATTTTGCCTACTTCAAAAAGTTTATAATTCTACTTTAAATCCTTGTAAAATTTAGGTTTTGAGTCAGAGCCCACCTGATGTTTTGGCAGGACTCACTTCAATGAAAATACACAGCTCTGGCCAGGTCAGGTTGCTGTCTGCAAACACTGGTGTGTGATGAAGTCTGCTGTGAGGCAGATTGCAGAGCAACTCTGGAAGTCTTGCACTTAAGCTTAATTATTTATGTGGCAGCTGTTTGGTTTGGTTTATTGTTTGTTTGGTTTGGGGCGGGGGGAGGGGGAACCCTTTCTTAACAGTGGATTCTCAGCACTTTGAAAATCTGACCTGTTTTCTTTAGTACATAAAGATGTGTTCAAGAATATTCCTCCTTGCAGCAACTGAGTGATAAAATGAGGAGGCTTCTTTGAGGTCAATAGAGCTAAAGGACTTGGTGAACTTACTGGAGAGGTACAGAGGTGAAATCAGAATAAAGGACAGCAGAGGAATAATAATTGACTTTTATGGAGGCAGATGATAATTCTATACTAATCATTCATTTTCAGTGCAAGTGGCATATTCACAGCGTTCGTTTGTTGGAACTCAGTTTCAGGAGGAGTAGGGACATGCTGGAATAGGGCCAGAAAAGATCAGGGAGGGCAATCAGAGATTTCAGGAGCAGGAGCTCTGAGGAAACAGATGAAAAGACTGCGGACATTTGGCTTAAGAAAGAGCAGATGAGGGAAGGCCATAAGAGCAATCCTTAAATATGTAAAAAAAACTGTTTCAAAGAGAAGAAGGTTAGTCTGTTCTCGACATCAGTGGTGGAAAAAAGAAAATAAAGTATGCTCAAATGCAGCAATAGGTAGGGTGATTATTTAACAGGGACAAGGAGTTTCTATATTTGGAACAGGGCAGGAAAACATCTGCCTGGAGTGGCAGTTGGGTGAGCTGAGCCTGCCTTGAACCAATGATCTCCTGTGGTCTCTTTTCAAGCCTTGCTTTATAAGATTTTATGCTTGGTCCTTTGGAGAGGGCTTTTTGTATATCCACAAGCAATGTGATTTGCAGTACGGCATAAATAACTTCAGGACACTGTTTTGGTTATCAGCGTTGATTTCCTCAGTAGTATATTAGAACTGAAAGGTCAGTTCAAAGATGTCAGTATTTTCAGATAACAACAAATTCAATTGAAATGCAGTTCAGCTGGTGAGATGGAGATTGTCTGAACTAAGCCATGTGATATGACATTTATGAAAACATTTTCCTTGCATAAAATATATAGAAATGGTATTGTACCCATTCTCTCATTTTTTTCCTGCATTTTTCATTTTAACTAATAAACCTGACAGAACTTCTAAATATTTTCATAAAACATCTGACATATCAGCTAGAAAAATCTCCAGTTCCATTAGAATTGCACTGTTAAATTAACATATACTGATAAAAAAATGAGGCTAGTAACAGAAAGGTTACATGGCATCATCTTGTGGCTATCTTAGGCTTTCCTGTATATGGGGTTAACTTCTTGAGATTCATGAGATAAAATGAAGGTTTTACCTTCTTTTTATTTTTAAAAATTAAACATTTATTTGGGGATTTATCTAATTCCAGATAATCCTGAATCTTCAAATAATATGTAGCTTTTCTAAGCATTGCTCAGTTTTTCTAGGATTTTGGGTTAGCGTGCCCTCTTAATTCCTCATTGTCCTTTGGGAACTGGGATATTATTCAAAAGTTAAATCATACAGTTCAAATAAAGATGTCCAGTGCTGTCAGGATAGCACCCAGCATTCAATCTAATTGCTTTTCAGTTCACAGTGTAACCTAATGATTGGCAATTGAAAGGAATAAAATACTGCCAGTTGGGCAGTATTGAGATTTTTTTTTTTTTTTTTTTTTTGATCAGCAGATTTTCTGTATAAAAAGCAAGGTTTCAAGTTTTTTTTGATCAATAGGTTTTCTTATATAGAAAAGTGTTAGTGAAACATCCGGTGCTATTCACATACATACAGAAATGGTCTCTTGCTGTAAGTAAACGTAATTGTCTCCGACAGTAAAAGGTACCACTTGGACTTGATTATGCAGCTGGTCACATTTTATTGAGACACTGACATATTCCCTGTGGTCTGGGAAGAAAAGAAGAGTATATCATTGTGAAGTTTCACTGGGTCAGTGCTCTGCCTGTGAATGCAGGGTTATATGCAAACACTTTCAAGGTGGGGAATTGTCTTTTTACTGTCCTCCTTCAGCTGCAGCATGCATTGCCCTTGGCATGGTGACCTGTTGGAAAATGCAGGGCACAGCTGTTTGGAGCTTGGAACCTGGGTTGGTGTTTTTTTGGGTTTTTTTGCATTAAGAGAAAAGAGTAGTGAAAAAATAGTTGTTAAATAAATAGACCTATAAACTTTGAAGAAAATTATATTCCCTTTGCTGTATTTGAAACAGAGGCTAAGATAACCTTGTATGTCCAAAATAAAGGTTTAGGTTAAGTCATACAGAGTGCTATTACGTCTTTGGATATAGTACAAGTTTATTTAAAATACTTTAGATGGAATTGTGCAAAGGTGAAGATGTTGATGTTATACACACACACAATCCCATATACCATAGAGGAAAACCTGTCTCTTGTGACTGATACTTATCAGCTATAGAAGTTAATAAGTAAAAGCTAGTGGTGGTGATCTTACTGATTTTGAAAGAAAATGGCATTAGTTTGAGAGATCCTCTTGCTAGCAAGATACTGTTTAATGAAAAAAAAAAAAAAAAAGACGTTTCTTGCATAGATATCTCTATTCTGCATATATTTTGAAAGAGCTTTTTTTACAGATGGTTCATCTCTTGAAAACAGTTTACTGTATTATAACCAATAAATGTATGAAGGAGAGTAGATCTGTCCTATTTGTGGTAAGTAGTTGAAGACTGAGAGCTCAGTGCTAGGAAGAAGCAAGATTTGCTTCCTCTCCTAAAAGGAGAGCCTTTCACCTAAACCCTCTTGTAACCAAAACGAACAATGAATCACAGCAATGACTTCTTTTGCACTGAATTAAACAGTGTAAAAGGTATCTCCTCTCTCCTCACCTGGAATTAGCAGTCTTTGGGATTTTGAAAGATAGCCCACTTCAGAGTCTGGGGCTGTCGTTCTCCATATTAAGGTTTCGGTGGATCATTAACTATTCTGAAAACGGTTAGTGATTACCATCCTTTTTTTAATGTGCGTCCAGAATGATGGGGGAGAAATGCTAAATGACATTCTCATCTGTCTCTACACTGGATAATTAAGCAAGGTGTATGTCATGGAAAAGTGACTGCTTAAAAAAAAAAAGGGGGGGATTAAGGATGATTTTAAATAAGGTGTAAGATGCTTTGATAACTGAAAGCCATGAGTGTCAATCATGCAATCTGGTTTCTGTTCCTATCTCTGTCATTGCCTACCTGTCTGCCCTTGAGTGATTTGCTTATACTAAACATTTTCAAAAACTTCCACAGTTTTGTGGTTTTCATTTCTTGGGTGTCTGGTTTAATACCAAAGTCAACTGCCTTTCCAGTTTTGCCTACATGATTGTAAGTGATTAAAAAGCAGTAATTTAACAAGTTATTGCATGACAACAGAACATCAGCTGATTACACATGCTCATAGTCCATTGCAAATTAACACGTTTAAACAATCTTTACTTTGGCCAATGCATTTTACTTTTGTGCTCTGTTGATAAGCCAATTCATTTGTAAAGTACTGTGGTAACGTTGATCTTTTGCCATCCATTTTTCATACTGCAAATAAAAATTGTATTAAGGTCTTTATTTTTGGAAATCTGATATATTCAAAGCAGTTTCTATCAAATTTACCACACAGATAACATATTCTGCATATGTTCAAAGTCTTTTTGGCTGACTTCCATAGGATCTGAATTAACTAAACTCTTCCATTGTTTGCCCAGCAATTTCTGGACTCAAATGCTGGTGCACATATGCCACATTTTTTGGACCTTAGATGGGGATTTTTGACTGGCGCTTGCAGATGCTGCTGATTCATGAAATACTGAGAGTATTCCCTATTTTGCTTTAGAAGAGCATACACAGAAGAATGAAAGAAGAACCTTCCTTGTGCTGGGATGCAATTTATATCTACAGTTGCTTCTGAAATTGTGACTTATAATGGAATTACTGAAAATCAGAGTAAAAGGAGTCCGAACAGATATAAACTCACATAATTTCTACATGGTGAACATAAACTGAACTTCTTTTTGAATGTAATGTATTTGCAGACAGCTTGCTTGTTGACAGATATTTACCTTTCAAAACACTGATGCCTTGGATTCATTGAGAGAATTTCTACAGACGCCAGTTGATGATTTGGTGGTGGATCTCACCAAATACTCTGTGTTGTGACAGTTTAACTTGTAAGTCATATGACTGCTTCAGTTGCTGCACTTGCATCATGCCATAACAGTTTTCAGGAAATTTCCTTCTCCATCAATAATAAGATGTAATCAATAGTTTTCCATTAATAGATGTTAAAATGTGATGGGCTCTTGAACTTTGAGTGAGCATATACAGCATACTGTTTCATTAACACTATTTTAAAATACTATTATGTTGTTTCTGTGTCTGATGCTAGAATAGGCAAGGCATCAGGTTTTACCATGGGTGTTTGTTTCCACAATAAAAGGTTGGGTAGCTGGAAGAATTGTTGTTTATTACACAAATAGATCTGAAAGAGCCTTTTTCAATTTAGAATGACATATTATTTCTGAAAAATAATACTCTCTAAGAAGTCACAGATATTCAGAGCTATAGATTTTTTTTCAAAAATTTTCTAAGCTGAAAATAGACTGGAAGAGTAGATGAGAGATTTTGTGTGTGCTTGCCTTATTTTTACCCTCTTCTGGGCAATCATTTGATAGACCCTTGTTGGAACTCATTGGCATTCTGATGTTCTAAAACATTTGGAAGATTTGGATTCTGGCTGGATGTCAGTATAACTGACATCCAGATCTCTTAGAAAGCTTTGGAAAGCTCACCTAATGGCCAATTTATGACTTTGCAATGTTTAGTGTAGAGGAACAATGATTTGCTTGTTTTTCAGTAAACTGTGGAATCACAGAGTGAGAGAATCAGTCATTTTTCAATGCCTTCCACCATCTGCCTTGAATGCAAGTTTGGCTTGTATCCTGATGTTAGCAAGTGAGATTTGAACTATCCCCATTAGTTTTATTTAAAAAAATATAAAAGGCTTTTGACTGTCTGATGCAGTGGGTAGTAGCAATATGCTTGGTAGTCCTGTAGTGGAGAAAAAATAGTACAAAATAGCTAAGCTTGGAAGCCAGCATGGGCTGAGATCTGAAGATGTTCTTCAGTCCTATGACAAAGAACTTCTCAAGAAAATGAGAGGTTTGGCCGGAAGCTGTTGTGCATGTAATTATACTATGATAGGACAGGGTATGTATGGTCAGGCACCCCTGTGAAAGTCTAATACCCGTGTGGACCTAAACATAGTACAAAAATGCTACGAAGTTTTGGTTAAAAGTGCTTTTATGCCTGCTTATGGTCTAATTTTCTAAATAGATAACTCAAGCCCCTTTTTATCAAAAATACCCAAAAGCCATAGTGCACATAATGTTTAAAAAAAAAAGTTCAAAAGCATTTTTCTGCTAAACTGTGCAACCAAATCTAGAGCTGGTTTTCTTTTATCTGACGTTAAGGATTTTTTATGGTTTCATGCATTACATTTATTTTGTGTCTGTGAAAAGTAAAAGCTGTCATAAATCATACTCCTTAACGTTAATACCACGATGTCTGTATTGTAGGCACTATGTAGCATTCGTAGAGATACGCGGGTGCAGATCTGTAAATGCTCCCTTTGCTGGCAAAAGCGGTATGTTACACAAGAATTGAACGGGGTTTTAGCTTTCCTGTCATTAGGACAGACCACGCATTTGTCACTGTGCTCTGATGAGCCACGTATAAATTTTTCTGTCAGGCAGAACTGGATGACAGCGTAGCGCTGGCAAAAATCCCTGCCTCCCGTGAGAGGTCCATCTCCCATGGAGAGGCTGCTGTGGGTGGTGATACTGGCTGGCCAAAACCCAAGCAAACGGAAGAAGCAGCATCATGTCACATAGCAGTTGACCCATATCTAGTGTCTAAATGTTATGTTTAACTAGAGCTTTCCATTGCTTTCATGCTGTAGGCCAGTACTATTTTGTTTGTTTATGATTTAGGAAGTATATCTAAATAGACTTACCTGTTAGTTTTGGTCGTTACTATGGTCATCGTGTGACAAGAATGAACACAGTACCAGATTTCTTGTGACCCAGGAGTGCCACAAAATGAATATTAATATTGGTGCTAGAAATATGTCCAGAATATCCAGAATGTCTAGAGAGTGATGGCAGATGTCACAAAAGACATGTCACGGACCTGCTTTCTGGAGCAGTTGCTGGAGGCCTTGCAATGTAACCTGAAGAGCCTGAAGTGTTTCTGGATCCTGTCCTGCACTAAGCTGCATGTAGTCAACTGTTTACACCATAAGAATGTTTCTCTGACATATTCTAACTGCCTGATAAATATTTATCCTCTCTTGGACTTGGCTGTTGTTTTGGTGTGGGTTTTTATATATTTTGGAATCAGCAGATTTGTGGCAGTCAGTTCAGACCACAGGAAATCCGATTGGGCAGGTTGGAGACCAGCCAGTTGAGCACCCTAATTAACAGGAACATGTAATTAAAATTTAAGCAGATGTGGCTTGGGCAGGTGGTATTTCCTGAACGCATTTAGTTTGCTTTGTGTACACGCTATATGTGATGGATACAGATAAATACTCTGTCTGCAACTGTGAAAAATACTTGTGCATATGCTGAGCAGTTGGTCTGTGCAAGTGCTGTGCACTCGCCCAGCACTGCTGAAACTGCCACATCTCAGCTCTTAATGGACTGAAACGAGTTCTGAAATCCTGAACATATGTAAACATTTTTAAAACTGCCTGGACAAAGTTTGCGGGTAGGAAAAAAGACATATGCATGGAAGTCTATAAATATAATAACCCCATATGATGAGTTTCTTGCATTCTTTTTTGATTATCTGTTACCAGCCACCGTTGGAAAGAGCATATTAGGCAAGACGACACTTTGATCTGATGTGGCTTTACAAAAAATGTTGTCTGGTGAATTCATGGTTGCTCCCAAAATTTGAAAACAACTACTCAGCTGAAAAATCAGCCCATATAAATTCCAAAATTATGTTTGTTCTCAATTTTTACCTAGAATTCCCGTAATTGCTTTATTAACAATTTAAGTGAACTGGGGGAACATAAAGAGTAAAAATTTATAATCAGAATTTGTGAGTAAGAAAATGAGATAAACATCTAACTCTACAAAACTAGAATTCAGATCTTTTTTTTAATAGGCCATGAAGTGTGGGCTGTTTTCCACCTTCATTGCACTACAGACATTAAATCTTTAAAGAAAAAAACAAACAAACAAACCAACCACACTTGAACTTCTTCATATTTGAAGGAAAATTCTGTCCCTGTAGATTTTTAAGAATAAATCTGTAGAATCCTACTGCAGTCTTAGATTTGCTTTGTTGAGGGTTGTAGCAGTTTAATACGACTGTCTGATAAGGAATTTTATTAAACAGTTAAATTAGTCCATCTTTTGATTGTTAGTGACCTATTGTAATTTTTCAGTATCATTTGAGTGGTGTTTCACAGTGTCTCGGTGTATCACTGGCAATGAGCAGCTGGCTTATTTGAAATACCTCGTTCTTTCCTTTCGCAGGCTATGTCAAAAAAAGTGCTGTTGCAGCAGATGACTTTCCATTAAGCTGCTGCAGCTCCATGTTCCCCATGGTTACCAATTTGAAAATTTAATTTCTGTATTTTGTGTGTGTTCATTTATCTTTTATAATCCTTTGTTAAAGATTGGTCTCATGAAGCTGCAGAGGCTGCAGAAAGCCTTGCTTTATTACAGATGTATTTTTGTCTTATTTCAAATTATTTTCCTAGCTTTAGAACTTTGAACCTTCAACAGTCACGGTCTGCTGTTCTTCGCTGGCTAGGGTATTCAGCTGATCAGGCAGTAAAATACGTCTTAAGACTTCTTGTTTACACAGGAAATCTAAGAATGTGTCTTCATAAACATTTTCTTGATTTTGTCATCATATCAAAGTGGGAAAACTTTACCTTGTTCAAGTGAAGTAGGGTATGCTTTCTGAGTTTGAAGTGCAATTTTGTCTGTTTTTTTTCCACTTTAGCAACCAAACATATTTGAGATGCAGCAGAATACTCATGAAACAAGTTTATGTCCTGTTCTGTGTATATTAGTTCAATATCTGATCTATATTAGAAAGTAAAGGCAAGTAACTTGTGGAAATCACTTTGAGAGCATCCGATAAAGGCACAGTATTATTCAGACTGTTATTGTTATATTTATTAACATTGGTTCTAACCTGAGACCAAATCTTTAAGCCTTTGGTGGCTCCACTTCAATAAATTGAAGTGGATTTACAGCAACTGAGATGTGCCCGTTAGCTTTGTGGTTATTCCCATTGACTGAGTCTGAACAAGTAGCTGAATAAAGTATCTTTTTAATGTGAGTAAGGGAATCAAAAATTTGGCTGACATTATTAAAGGCACTATTGTAAATGGGAAATGGCAATCGCATTGCTATTGATTCCTACTGACTACGCAGCCACTTGTGAAAGTGAGAAACATGATCATCCCCAGGGCCTGTTTCTTTCCAGTGCTTAAATCTTACTACTGTGAATCTCAGTGCCCTGGAAGTTTTAGGAAGCAAGTTAATTGACAATTTGTAGAAAAGGACCATGAAGTGCATGTGAAGTGTTGGGGTTTTTCCAGGCTGAACTGCCAAACTTTATACTTTTCTGAATTTGGTCAGGTTTAAGTAATACTATATTTGTATGTTATACTTGTTATCCAACTAGTATGTAATAGAACTGATGGATTAAATTACGTCTGACTTTAAGTCCATGCAGTCAGTAGAATTATATCAGAGAGAAGTGTAATTCAGTGATTGTAAGAAATCAGAAAAAAAAAAAAATCTTGCTGGTGATGTTCATAAGACTTATCCAAGTAGTCTAATATATGCCGATTTATTATTATATAACGTGTGTTCATAATTTGCAATTTGATTTTAACATGCTGTAAAGACATTATGGAGTAAATAGCGAGTCTGCTCATTTCTGTAACTTAATCAGATATGTTGTCACAAAAGTTTCAAAGACATGCTTATTTAATTATGAAGTAGAAAGTAACTTTACTTCTATTACTAAGGGAGCAATTTGCTTATTGTATCTTCTTCTTTTAATGCTTAATTCCTTTTATTGAAACTGAACACTCCTTGTTGCAATGTGCCATAACCTTATGGGCCTGAGATAAGTTTCTTCAATTATTTACTCTATTAATGTTTCTACCACCTGAGGGAAATGCAGATATTCTGTTAATGATTGTGTTAATCAAACAACTTTCTGTATTTCTTCACTGCCCAAGTTTATGTCATTACATTAGCAGGCACAGGAGATGAAATTGGAAACTTGTAATATACTACATATTGGATTAACTTGTCTGTTTTGTGTAGACTGCTTGAAGACTTATTTTAGATAATTTAAAAAGATTAAATCTGCAAGAGAGTTATTCCTCCTGACAGGATCTCTGAGGTCTTCAAAATAAGTCCAGTGTTCTTGTAGAGATTTTGAACTTTTTATGTGAATAACCTTGCTGTTGCCAATGCAGTCTGAGAGACAACATATTTCTTTAAACAGACAATTTTGGTATATTTTTTAAAATACTTTGGATGTTGAAATAATTATTTCACCCGTCTAATGTGATGGTGGGCATTAACATTTGAATGTACTATACCATTCTTGAGCTATTTCTAGCATATAAGAGGTGTTGTAACTTCACTTTTTGCCTTTTTAGGGATTTCACGTTATCTAGACAGTAAATGAAGTTTTTTGAAGGTCTGTTGAACCACAAGATAGTTTTGCTGGGGTGGAGAAGGGAGTCTTTGTGCTTGCTTTCTGTCATAAGCTTTCCTTGCTGAAGTTCCCCCTGGGGTTAGTGCAGACCCTGATGGAAGCGGCACTGGTTCCTTCAGCTGGGAGCAGCCCAGCCCGCAGCCTCGCAGCTGGGCGCCAAATAGTGTGGGGGTGCCTACCCAGCACTTCTCAAACATCTATCACTTGTGGTAATGGTTTTAAATAGGCTATGCATTATTCAACCATTGCTTTCAATTTGTGCGAGACAGCCAGGGTATTTTTTGAGGTTCTGTTAAAGACCCTAAAGCATCTAAATATAATTGGCCTCTTTGTGAAGAGAAGGTGTGAACAAGAGTTTCAGGCAGTGTCAGTATCTCTGTGCTTGGAAATCAATACCTCTGTGATCCTTAGTCTTGTTTCTCGGTCCCGAGAGCTTCAGAGATGAAAAAAAAAAAAAAAAAACACCAAAAAACACACCACACGCACAAAAAAGAAAATCCTCACAATGTTCAGCAAAAATTCCATAAGCTTTTTGTACTACATTTGGATAGTGCTATTTATTTGAATAATGGTGCTTTTTATTTCTGCCCTGCTTTGCCTACATAAGTGCTTGCTTACGTAAGTTGGGAAAGCCTTTAGTTGTCCCTTCAGCACGTCTGTCCTCTGATGTTATCTTTAAAATACTCTATATATCTAGTATCTTTTGGCATTTGCTGGGGAGGACGGTGGTCCTTCAGTGCCATTACCATTTTCGTCCTATGGCCCATCGGTAGCAGGTGTTGAATGGTGATGCAAACCCAGTGATACTAGCCCAGACTAACCCATCTGAACTCTCAGCTGGCTCATCTGGTGGATCCTGCCAAAATACTTTCCAGGCTTGTGTCATATGTTTGCCAAGCTGTTGGCTCAGGTAATATTTCAGTGCAGGTAGAAAATCTGAGGAAAACTTTGACAGCTAACACAATATTTGGGGAACAGTTCCATTCTGTTTAGCAGATTTGCTTTATTTGACGAGTTTAAGCCAAACATATAATTACAACTAATTTTCAGCATCATACCCCCCCCGAAGTCCCTGAAATATTACCTCAGATTGTGTTCTTCATATTCATGGCTGGTTAAATTGATGCTATATCAGAAACTTGATCAGCACCAGAGAGATTAATTTTGAAACAATTAGTGTGATAATTTTTGTAGGATTCTTTGTTTCAGTGTGATATGTTTCCTCTAAGTACTGTTTTTTCTTATTTTTATTTCCCAAAAAGCAGTTGCTTTTATCTTGTAATTGGTAAGAAAGTATTTGTAAAAAAGTGAAGGGTGATTGTTATTCTTGCATGTTTGATGATACATTATGAATAAAACTATGGACTGATGCATACTAAGGCACAGGTGTCTTGCTGGAAAATAAACTAAAACTGTGTTTACTTGTGTGTTTTATTCCAGAGATTTGCTGCAGTTCCCTAGAGAAGATGATGTAGACATTGCAATGAAAATTCTGGTTCAGTGGAGTTCCCAAGGCCTTGAAGATGTCCAGCTGGTAAATTACTCTGTTTTGCTTGACCTACCGGGCTCTTCTTCAAACACAATAACTCTGAAAAACAGCGGTGAATGCTTTTATCCTAGTGGACAACAGTGCGACAGAGAGACCAAAACGCTTCATAGCCAAGACCTCCTGTACTCGTATGCAGCTTACTCTGCCAAAGGGACTCTTGAGGTAATATGACCATTTGTCTCTGTCATTTGTGATGAAATAGAGTTAGAAAACATCAGCTTTTGTTGAACTTGGCTGGCAAAGTACACATGGTGACATGCCCAGCCTTAGAATAAACATATTTAGGCAAAATATAATGCATCCCATCTCAATTCAAACTTAAAAATTAGTCAGACCTGAATGCTTCGTATGGTTTCTTTTTTTTTTTTTTTTAAGTATCTGAGTTTATGAATTGACATCTTTTGCTTGGGTGTAAAAATCTGAAAGCTATGTCTAGAGCTATATTTTATCCTGTTGATGTATAAGTGCTACTGGTTTGAGGGATGCCTGTAGGAAGGGTAAGATGCGGTTTTCTGTGGTGAGACTGGTGGGAGTGTTGGGCTAATACCTGGAGCTCCTGAATTATGGTCGTGGATCTCACATACTTTCTTCTATGGCAACTCAGTTGACACATCTGCTGCTTTCTCTTGAAAACCCCGATTTGTAGTTTTATCCTACTGTAGCTTTTGTGAGGAAGTTTTGTCAGTGAAAAGATCCTGCCTATTGGGATTTGTTACTTGCCAAGTGAAATAAGATCTTGGATTATCTTGTTTTATCCTCTTTTACTGTCTTCACTGGCTGCCTTCCTATATTTGCTTTCCAGATATATTGGGGGTGCACAAAGGGGTCATCATTTCTGTTTACTTCCCTAGCTGGGATAGTATAAATTTCAATAAATATTTCTGAAATACAAAAATAGCCATTTCACTGCTAACTGCACTACTGTTGTCTTTCTCCTTTTTAAAATATTGTATGTTATTCCAATGATGCAGGGGTTTTTGCATCTTGGTTTCTTTATTGCTTAAAAGATATGTTTGTTTTCATGACAGAACAGTAATAGACTATACAGGAACAGATTGTGAATTGCTTTGGGTTTGGAGGATACCTTCCAAATACCTTTATACTTTGTGATTATCTTAATATTTATAGCATATCAGTTACTGAATATCTAACAGTAAAATTCGGCTGTTGTGTATTTTCCCTTCGTTTATGACAGTGTTTGCCCAGAATGTTTATTGATAACATGTAATGCAATGTGGAAATCTTGAGTCAAAATGGGGAAAGTTGCATGATGCTAACTAACCCATTTTATTCACTATTAATATAATTTTGAGTTTTGGACTGTAGGAAGTATGAGGGCTGCTAGAAAGTCAGATCGTTAAGTTTCTCATCCTGAAGTTCACAAGCTTCAGCTTCTCTTTCTTAAACGTACTGAAGCTTTTTAGTCCAAGGGATTTATTCCAGAGAGGAGAAGGAATAGAGTTCTTGTTCCCATTTGTGAGAGAGACTTCTCTCCATCTCCTGTTTTTGTGTGCCTTACAAGCCTACTTTCCGTATTGAGTCTCATGGTCATTATCTCCATACAGCCTCTGTTCTGGGGCTCTATCAACCCAACAACTTCAAATTAAAGTTTGTTGTTAAGAAGTAAAATGAAGTAGGCAAGGGTAGGTCCTAACCTGCATGATGTGTGCTTGAACTTTTCCATGGACAAGTAAAAAGTACTAATGAATGGGTTTGGCTTCTCTCATTTATCACTTAGAAACTCAATATGTAATATTATTTTCTTATTGTAACTTAATAAGAGTAACTGTAATGAGATAAAAGTACAGTTGTGGCCTTTGAGATTTTATTTAATGAAAATCAATGTGTTGCTAACACATTCATCAGAATAAAGGAAATCCAATGTTCTGGGAAAAATCATTGATTTTATAAGCAGCAACACACGTACCACTTTAAGTTCTGTTTCAGGGCAGTTTTCTCTGAGTTCTGCAGAAATGAGGACCACACATGCTGTGTTGTACCCATCACTGGTGTTGGACCTTGTCTTTGGCAAAATTTGAAGCTTGTACTTGAGCCAAAGAATGACTCTCAGTGCACAATTTTAGAGTCAGTTCTTTGAGATGCCTACCACCCTCACAGAACTTCAGACGTTTTCTTTTATTCTTCAAAAAGTCTGCCTGAAGTATCCTTAGATCTAGTGTTTTGCCTAAAAGGGAAATTTCCCTATTTGTTTAGGCTACAGATAAGTTGGTAGTGATCTAACCTTGCTGACTTTCAATCCTACACAGTAATGTCTACTATTTAAACTAATGGCAGTAGAAAAACTTTAAATGAGGAGTAGCAGGTGGTGGCTGTTGCTGGGTTCAGCCATCAGAGGGTGACTTGATTGCTTGCAGTGGAACAACAAGTCGCATATTTTGAATATCTTGTTGTGATTGCAAAATCATGAGGGTTTTCCTGTGAAAAGGTATTCTTGTAACAGCTACTCATAATCTGAATAATTTTCTTTCAAATGTGACACATCCTTAGTAGAAAATTTATATTGTGTGTCACATAATCAGGTTGAATTGCTAATACTGCTTTGATGCTGCTGCTTCATTGTATCTCATTTGTCTATTCGGTTTGCTAGAGGTTTGAGCAAATAAAACCATTAAGTTATTGCAGTCTGGCTACCAGCAGAGCTACATCTCTACTTTCATGTTGACAAGGTTATTTGTAGAATAGCAAGACTAATTTTCTTTGACCACCTGTCATGTCCATTCATCATATGGCTGCTGTATATGAGCCATCCAATTTGTGCTTTCTGGTAACAGTCTAAACAGCATTTGTGAGTAAAAATGTGAGCATTTGTGATCGGAAATCTACTTCAAAAACCTACTTAGTGCCATTGTGATGGATGGTGCACTTTAGTACTTCTCTATATTTCATCGGGCCCTGAAAAGGTGTCACTGTTTACCCATCACGGTGACAGGCAGGGCAGCCTACAGTTCTGGAGAGGGCTGTCTAGTTGGTTTTGAAATAGATATTACAGCAGTTATGTAAATAATGTATTGTAGACTAGGTCAGTCTAAGGAAAGAACGACATCTGAAATATATTTTTATTAAAACTTAAATATCAGCCACCTTTTATAGAGTTTAAACCTTTTGTCTGCGTGATGAAAACAGGAAAGCCACTCTGGCCAACAGAGTACATACATAAAGGGAAATTACATTGCATCAAACTTATGCATTAAAAGAAAATGCGTTGTCAAACAGTATCTAGCCAGTCTCTGAGTGAGTGTAGTGTGGTGAATCTGAATGTGCTGCTCCCTGGCTTGATGGTGCGCAGCGACCTGAGAGCTGCAGCTGTGTGTGCTGTCACCAGCAGAGAGGTGGAGGGGGGACCTGGGGAGCCATCAGCAAGAGCCGAGGTGTGTGTTAACCCCCAGAGATCCGGCATCCTCCTTTCAGTACCATGTTGGTAGGTAGTGTCAGTGTAGATGCATATTGTAGCCCATCTGCTAAGACACACGGAGGTGATCCCCCGAGTGCAGTGAAGTGTAAGTAAGGAAACGTCTTGTCTGGAAGCGCAGCAGAAGGCTGGGTGGCACTCGGCTCATCTGGGCGGTTGGTTTAAAGCAAGCCCACAGAGCACAGTGAACTTCAGGAAGAAACAGGTGTTCAGTTCTAGTGTCACAGTGTTCATCTGCTCTGTTCACTGTTTCTTTAGCAACTGTAAAAAGAAAATCTTAGCAGATGTAATGGTTGGCATGTTGGGACAACATTCAAGGACAGATTAATTAAGGCAAAATGATGATTGTATTTACTTTATATTCCCTGATATTTTGAAAATATGTTTGTGTGACCTGAATTTTCCCTCACCTTCCTTTCACCTTAGATTTATTCACTCTTTGCTTTATGGAAGTGTTAAGGACCTTCTGGCAATCCTAACTCTCATTTAAACAGAGATACTTAGTGTCCTCTGTTCCATGGCGTTGTCTCATGCTACACTATGCTTCTCTGCCTCTTCAGGAATATCTGACTGCTGAATGCACCAAATCCCTGTTGGTTCCTTTGCTGGTCCTCCGTCCTTTCTTTTTTTCGTCACAGACGCTCTCAGCAAGCCCAGCAAAACATCACTTTTGTTTTCTGGACCTTGTACACTGAAAGGACTGTGTTGGTTCAGGAACTGTCAGAGGATGCAAGAAAACTAGAAGTAACTGGCATGTTTTTGAAATAGGAATGCATATGCAGGCAGGGGCTTGATGGTTTCATGGGCAGAAATGAATCATGCCTGTCTCCAAGGCAGTTCTCTCAACACCTGACTATGTCTCCTTTGTACTGACTGCTTGGACTCCTCTGCTACGTCACCTCACTTCCCTGCCATCGTCCACGTTCCCTGACTGATTCTACCCGTTTCTCCATTTGAAGTGTCTGCTGATTTTAGGCATTTATACTCCCAACTTAGCCAGTGATATCTTTGATTAGTTTTGGAGAAGCTTCAGGGAACAGACAAGTGGGAATGCTGACTGCCTCTATCTACAATATGCAGAAGAGATTCTCTAAATCTGTTGATAGCGTATCAGTTTGCTCTGGTTCCTTTGTTTTGCTGACATTTCTCAGCTAAATGAGAATCCACCGCAGAGATTAATGCAACCTGAAGCAATATGAGAAGTACAAACCCATCTGTTAAGCTTACTCAGTGATCTTCCCACCATTCTTTAATCTCGGCAAGATGGAATAAGGGAAGCAGGACTGATTGCTGTGAGATCCTCTTTCACAAGGTGGGGGGGCTTGCTCACTTCTTATCAGATACCCCATTTTCTCATGGGTGTGCTGAACTGTCTCCCTCTCCCCATCCATCCCCTTCTTTCCCAGGTCCTTTCCTCTGCAGGAAGATGGGAGTTGTTGTCTTCTCTACCGCCTGTACTTCTAATCTTTCCCACTCGTTGCATGCTCCCCACTTATGTGCCCTGCAGCCCCCCTCCCCTCTCTACTCGGTCTGTACAGTACTGCAGCACTGTTACCTTGCAGTACTTGCAGCGCTCTCTGTTTCTAGCGCTGCACCAAAAGGTTACAAGTTCCTCTGGAGGGACAATGCACCAGGAAGTCCTTGACCCAACAGATTGCTTTCATCTGATTCGGTTTCATTGTGCTGGAAATGTGATTAGTGCACCCTTATTATCATTTATCTTCCCTCTAGCTAATCAGTGGTAATTTCCTTAACAATATTTCTGAATTAAGATTGTTGTCAGCGGGTTGGTTTTAGAAAATTTTAAAATCTTCCCAGGTTATTTTTACCTCCAGGCAAAATTTCCAAATGAGCCTTCTGCAGCATGCTCACTTGCCCATCTTGAATTCCAAAGGCAGAGAGTGCGTCTAATTTAGATTAAATAATCACAGCATCTCACCCTAAGTCTTTCAGTCATTTTTGATGGCACATCGGTGCAAAATATCAAGCTAGAGGGAATCTTGATACATGTGTGCATTAAATTCTTTTAGGCATGCCGATTCAGTTCATTATTATCTTTATTAACATTTTCTAAAATTTCTTCTCTGAAGAGACATGTACTAGCTAAAATGAATGCCTAGCAACTGAAATCAGTTTGCAGATGGTTAGGGCTATAGGTTGAATAACACATACACACAAATGAGAAGAATCATGCGATTTTTGTAACATTTAGATGTTTTAGAGGAGCTTTATTTATCTTCTATTTATAGAAGAGTTTCTCAGAAACCTCTTCCACAAATAATCATAATTTAGACCACTGCTCTGCATACCAAGTAGGCACAGCAAATTTTCGAGACAATCTCACTAAGAATATGGATTTTAGAATAGACTTGACCTTTAAACAGAAAACAACATTCAACATTAACTACAGCATAGCTGCCACTCCATTATAATTACATATAGAAAGCTGTGAAATGCAATGTGAAGGTTATATAATTTAAAATTGCAGTCAAGGGCTACAAAAACAATCATTGAAGAGATGTCCTGCAGAACATACTGTCAATTTTCTGGCATATATCACATAACCATTCATAAAGTTGTACAGTTCCCTAAAAAGAATAGTAGTACATCATGCCCAAAAGCCTGGTTAATATTGCTGCAAGATTTTTGCATCACTGAAGGGCTGGGTTTCGAAGATGCAAATGGCTACTGCTGCAAAACCTTTTGCTGTTTTATAATTGCGAATCAATACTGTACTAATGTATTATTAATAAAGTATTAGTTATGACATTTTAGTAATAAAGTCATTAATAATAAATGAGATTTTTTTTAATGCAAAAAGGCAAAAGGTGAGGTATCTTGATATCTACAGATCACTGAGCACTTCCATGCCACTGCACATAATCAGCTAAAGGCATTTTTCAGTAAGGCCTCCGTACAGTATTTGACAGGGAGCGACGTTATACCATAAACATTATTTATATTCCAATTGCATTGTAGAAACTAGAGAGTACAAACAATGATGACTTGGGAAATGGATTTGGTACTTTATTCAGGTTTTAGTGCAAGTAAAATTCCTATTGAAATCTATGAGAATTACATCATTTTTAACCAGACTTGAATTTTGTCTGTTAGTAGTCACTGTGAGAGAGTACAAGTGGAAGTAACTTCTGTAAATGCTTGGATCTCCAGGAAATATTTTTCTCTTGAATTATTTTATTGTATATTTTAGACCCAGCAAGTTGCAATCACCTGTGCAGTTCAGTAGATTCCTGGGTTGATACCTACCCAGTTACTCTTCTTTCAAGCCCACTTTTTGTTAACGGTGTTTGATGCAAACCTGAAATCAAAGGTACTCCAAGTCAAGTGGAAATCTTTCTGCCAAATCACAAGGCACATTTTGTTTAGGTAGTGCTATCTTACCAGCTCCCTGTAATTTCTTTTACATCTTCTTAGTAAATATGAACATACCAACAACATATCTGTGTTCTGTTTAAGTTTGGAAAGACAATATCCTCCTCAGAGGAGGAATTCCAAGTAAAAAGCTGCTTCTGCTGTGAGCTGTTTCGTTTGGGGTTTAGGGATTTTTTTCTTTTAAATTTCTCCAGTATTTTAAATGTTTAAAAAATCCTTGAGGGGATCTTGTTTACACTGAAAACAAAAGCAAAAATTTCCTCCAACAGAGACTATAAAGCAAGTATTATCAGCTTTTAAAAAATTGCCAAGATGAGAAAAATGACATAAGAAACAACTACAACTGATATGAGAACAATAACAAAGCATTTTTGTATTTATATAATGCTCAATTATTGTCCCTAAAACTACTTATATAACTTAATTGTTTTTTTTTTTTTTAAAAAAAGTAGTTTCGTGCATAAACAATAAAGAACTGATTAAAATGCTGCTCAGCTTTGTGGTAGTTATGAGTGACTGTAAAACACAATATTGATGAAACTATTGCTTGTTCTCATTTTTTTTTAATTTTATTTTTGAGGGGGAGAAGCAAGTCCTAAAACCTTTTGAGGAACATTAGCAATACTAAAGCACCTGTAGTTGGAGGCATATTATATTTTATCATGCCTTTACATCCTGTACCTGGGAGCGTGGACATCAGATTCTGACCCTGACAGTCTCAATAATCAGGTGGTCATCCATAAGAATATGGGTTAGAATTACTGTAATTAAATTATTTTTTTTAAAAAGAAAAAAATCATTTTTCTGACATACTGCACTTCATTATTTTTTAAAAATAGAGAAAAAAAATCTGAATAATGCTGGTGTTAGGAAGTGGTAATATGAAGTCCAAATATAGTCTTCTAAGGTGACCGCTTTGAAAGAGTGGAAATAAGTTCTAAAAAAAACCAGCATACATGACAGGTTTTAAATGTAATCTAATCTAGTTGAGGATAAAGCTGCCATTAATTGCATAATTTGGTGAGGACAGATTCTAGTGGCTTGTCTGACTTCTTTGTTGAAGAATTTTGGTATAAAAGACCAAAGGATGTACTTCTCTAGAGACTGCTTTGAGGAATGCTATAAGCCTGGACGCAGAGCCTTAACAGTGAAAAAGACCAAAAAGCGAAGAAGACCTATCTCTGAGAAAACCCTTTGAAGTAAACATCTTTTGAAACCCTTCAGAGCAGGATGAAAAAATGTGCAGCTGTGATACATCTGGTTGAGAAAATATGGAACAACTGAGTTCTTAAAAATGGAAAAAAGAATTTAAAAAAAACCAAAACCAAAACAAAAACCAACCCAAAACAGTTACTAACGGTGGACAAATCTAAGTTTGGTATCCAGGTGCAGTTGGCAGAAGTGCATTGGGTGTGTATGTGAACTGTCAAAATGCCAGAGCCTGTTCACTGCCTGGACTAAAATGTCCTGAGAAAAAGCTTTTGTTCAGAATTTCACTTTTAAACTGGTTGGAAATACAGCATTTCTGACTGTGCCTACCAGTTGCAATCTCAGGGGAGAAGCACCTGCTTATAAGTAATAAAAAAATCTGTTCAAACTAGACAAAGCTCATAATACATTGGTTTTCCCTTTTTCTAGAATTAGGCATTCCTATTTTTTTCTGCCTGATGTGCCATCTCGTCCACTAAATACAAATAAATCTCATGTAATGAATATTAGTTACTGTGTTTATCTCATTCATTAAGAGGCCCTTAATGTGAATTAATTGTGAGATATATCAGTTTGATTCTCATAATTATTTCTTATGTTCCTGTGCTCTGCAGTTCAAAGAGAAGGTGACTAATCAATCACCACCTTGTGACTGGCCCAGGAGTAGGTGTATGTGAGAAAGAAGATGCTTCAAGGAATTTATCTTCCTTCCACTGAATTATGTTACCATATAGAGGTAGTCTTGTCTCCTGTAAGATTCACTGTTTCACAGTGATGTCTTTGAGGGGCAGACAGAGGTGAATAAGGATAGAAGAGGTCTGGCAATGGCTTCAACTACTAGAGAGCAAAGCTGCTTAAATATGCAAGAAAGCTCCTGCTGCATTGTCATCCAGGAGAGATGTTCCTCCTACTGCAGGTCAGTGTTTGCCAGGCAGGATCCGTACTTGGGGAGTATTTTAGAGGATGAAGTAGAATGAGAAGCAGGAAATTGTGTTACTGGTGAAAGAATTACTGCATCATTCTTCTAAGCAAAATCTTTATTCCAAAAAATTTTCTCATGTCTTTGTCCATGTTGTCCTATTACCTATAAAACTTTTATATCTTAAGGCTAAAAGAAAACATTATGAACATGCAATGACACAAACTAAAATTCTAAAATGAAAAATGGTATTAGTATGGAGAGTGTTAGGTTCAGGTTGTGATGGGTAAGACTGACTTTCAGTTCACATCTTTCCCTGATGATCTTGCTGTTGTTGTAATGCCTATAGAGTTGCTCTGCCTGAAATAAACTTCCACAATTTTTCAATTTTCTTTGCAGACAATGAAGATAACTTCTTCATGATGTATAGTGCTTGTAAAGTGGTACCAAAAATGAAAAGACAAAAAAAAAAAAAATACAGAGGGAACCTCTTCAGTAGATGGTACAACTAGTGAATATTTTTAATGATGACTATTGTGCATTCTTTGTCTACTGAATTTAGTCTCTTGTATTTGTTAAAATTCAGGAAAGGGACCACTTGATGTTGGAAGATGGACCCTTAGGGAAATTTGTGGATGAATCAGAATTTATGAGAGCATATACTGAGCTCTCTGTTTCTAGTTTCTTTTTGTTGATTGTTCAACATCCTGGGCAGAAGGGATCATAACAGGTGAAGAGAAAGAATTGAGTACAGATTTCTATAGTAACCGATAGTTCTGTAATAATGTCCCTAACTGCTTTTATCGAAAACAGGGCCATAAAGTACTATTGCTGCAATAACACTGAGTACTTCTCTAGTGCTGTAAAAGAGTCTGACCCAGATTCCAGGCTGTGAGGAAGATGAGGGAAGCTCTGTTCATATCCAGCTCCAGGTGGGCTGCAGTGATGGTGAAGCTTTTGCTTTAACCAGTGAAATTGGTTATATGATGTCAGGTCAGATTAGTCCTTCCTCCAGATTCCAGAATCTCTTCAGACTTTCTGATATGTTTTAGATAATGTGAAAGTTTTTCCAGCTTTTCTTTTAACGGGATGCTGCTGTACAAGGTGAAGGGTTTACTGGGCCCTTTCCTAAACAGGAGCCGTTTGTCCTTTGCATGAAGTTTCCTCTTTTTCTCCAGGATTTTCCATCCAGCTGAGAGCATGGGAACCAAGTTCACAAATTCTCCATAGTGTTTCTGCCAACACTTAGTGGAGATGAATGCTCAAAATGTCTGTGTAAAAGTTGGGTACAATTCAGCAAAACCTTCATTGTAACTTTTGGAAAGACTTAGGATAAAAGTGAGCTGTTAATTATGCTATAGCAAGGATCCCTGACAGGGACCTATCCTGAAATCCCATTTAATCCTTACTGTTACTAATAAAAATTTTAAAAATTAGCTATTTCTGAACAAAAAGATAAATGGTGCTGCCATATAAAAACCTTTAGATGACTAAGCAATGCAGAATACAGTATCCCATTTAATGACCAAATGCCAGTTCTGACATATCAAGTGCATTTTTAAAAACAAAATTGGAAAACCTGAGACAACAAAGAACTGGGTTTTCTTCCTGGTACAATTTTGTTACGTATGATACCTGAATCACAGGCTACATGTTTCTTGCAAGATAAGTCTGCTTTCCACAATGTTAGGTGATTGAAAAATGGAAGTATATACTTGTTTAATCACATAGAGCTATGCTGTTCTCGCATACGACTGTCTTCATATTTGTCTTGGTCAATCATTTGGGCAGCTTGAATTTTTCACTCAAATATATTCCCTGTCATCTGAATGTATTCGTAATTTTAAAACATATTTTTCCCCAGTCTTTTTTCTATGGATGTAATTTAGAGACCTATACATCCGTGTAATGGCTCAAACCAACAGAATTCATATGAGATAGGAAAGATGTCATTTTCCTTTTCATAACTGCGTGTTTGCTTCTCTGGGTTTGATAAAATGATGCTTTAACGCTCAGATTTGTGTTTACAGCACTATGTGGCTGGGCATCTCTCTGATTATGTTCAAGTGCATGATGTTTGGCCAAGCAAGGGCTATAAGTACTCTTTGAAAGAGCATTTATTATACTCTGAAAAATAGAGTTCTCATTGACATTTCTGAAAGTTCAAGTGTTCTCTTGATGCAGTGGATGACCTCCTCTTGTACATATGCGTGATTATCTGCATTCTTGAGGTGGTAGCTGTCTGTTTTATTTTTATGTATCTATGTATTTGTAGTAACAACATATGTCTTACGTGTTTGTATAGCAAGTGTGCATAGAAATACAGATAGTCTATGTAGTTCAGTACACTATGCATGCACTAGTATGAGAGTTGTTTGAGAAACAGACTTCTTACCCTATGAAAATAATGCCATTTCAAAATGTGTTCTGAATCATGGCAAAAATTGGAAACCTGAAAAATTGTAAGGCTACTTGCTAGATACTTTTCCTTTGACACAGCCAGACTGTCTAAAAATGAAACAATTGAACAAAGTTGAAACAATACTCTCTAGGAAATTAAAATATCAAATTATTATAAAATGAAATATTTAAATTTTACTTAGATTCAAAAACACTTCCATGTAACATTTCACTGCAGTTGACAAACATTTTGTCTTTGATAGAGTGTGTTTGCATTCACAGGACACTGTTCTTATGACCTGTCATTTCAGACAGGGGATTACTTTCGCTCTCTGGATGTGTAGGTGCAAACTCATGTTTCACTGTTTTTGACGTTGAGCCTACAAGCAGACGAAGGGGAGTGTGCCCAGTGCCATTTGGTAGCCTATCCTGCCCAGTAGGGTTGGATCCTTCCCTACAATAGCTCTCTAGCTGGCAGGTTCTGCTGCAGCCTGCAGAACCTATTTGTATATAAAGTGCTTCTAGGCACCATCTGTAAGGTGCAAGCATCTTCTCTAAACACTCAACGGTTGTAGCTACTATAGGAGGAAATGCCTGGTTTTTATTTGATATATGATGAAAAGGCCGTTGAAGGAGGACAGTCTGCAGCCTCTGGATGGTTTGCTTTCATTCTTCATGTTTGAGAGTAGCCAATAAAAACTCCACCTCATTGCAATCTGTCCTTGAGAATTTGTTGACTTCTGACATAATGAGACTGGATTCTGACATAAAGCCATTTCACCGAATATTTTAAAGCCACGTTTAAATCACGTCATTATAATTTACTCTATAGATATGTAGCTTATGATTTATTTTTTAAGATGTCACATCACCGCTGAACAATTCTGTTTAGTTTATCCTTAGTCTGTGTGATTTGTAAATGTATATTTGTGTGAATAATTACTCCTGCATAAGCTAAACCAAGTAGGCTGGCAAATACAGATTACTGTTTCTTTTTAGGAAAGTATGATCAATGTGACTTTATGCTTTGTGGACTAATGATACTAAATATCTTTGCAGTTAATTCTTATAAAGAAGGGGATATAAATAATATTAAACACATATAAGAAAGAATCATTAGAATTTAAAATTTTGTCACTAGTGAGGTGAAAAATAATCAGCACTGCTTAATGAAAGTTTGAAATAATAAAATTTCTGATAGGGCTTTAGGTGTCAAATGATATCGTGTCCTTCAGTGTTTTATAACCAAAGCAATGTTCTTAGAGATTTTAAAATAACTAAGTATCAATTTAATATGACTGAAAATAAGAACGTTTCATTTCAGAATATTTGAAAAACTAGGTTTGCATTTAAATCTGATTAGAAAAGATGAAAAATAAAGATTTGTTGTTTGGATATTTTGCTGGATATCATGGATTAAGAAGTTATATTCAAGTATTAGTTTTGGCTTCTGCTAAAGGGAAACTTGAAGAGTGTGATTTGGGACAGAGGGCGGTGGGAAGGTATGAGTGAATTAAAATAAGGAAAAATAAAGTTGAAAATAGATATAGAGGGAGGAGTCTACAGGATGAGCATTATCAACAGGGAACTGAGCTATGTCAGCTCAGATTTATCTGGGGCCCTGTAACCATAAAACAGGGAAGAGGTCCTTTTCTGTAGGCTGTAAAAAGACTTCGATCTTAATTCAGTCGCCCTGGGAGTTGGTAGGAAAAAAAACCTGCTGTAAAAAGCAAACAAGTTAAACCTTAGTGTCTTTCTAAAAATGATACCAGAACAGCAAAAGCAACCTGTAGGAGAAGCTTCAGTAGAGCCCTGCCTGGAATGGAGCTGTGTTAGCTGGACAGATAGGACGAGGAGGGAGAGAGAGTATATAAAATATGTCTGTGACTGAATTTGGTCTGCAAGGCCAAACTTTATCAAACTGAGGTTAAGGGATGTCTTTTTTCTTCCTGTTTTGATACAAATTACAGTTTTAGCTGTCACTGTAATGTAGTGTGCAATTTTATGTAATAAAAACTAGACACAAAGAATCCTATTTGACTGTAAGCTGACACTGTGAGTCATATTGAATTACTCTGGAATTTTATTATTTGAGTAGGAATATTGAAGTAAAAAAAGAAAACTTCTAGGGTAAGGTGCTAACAACCATGAAGAAAAGATGTTGTGAGTCTGTTCGAAGAGGACTGCTTGTAGGTAAAAACCACTAGTTACTTAATGGCCACCGAGTTAGTTAATGACCACACACACACACGTATCTTGCTATGTGGAGCAATACTTGGAGTTCTGTGATTTAAATCTGCCCAGACATTGTTGGTTAGGTGCATCTCTTAGTATTGTAACGGAGCAAAATCACCTTCAGTTAATCCAGATATGTAATGATTTGCTTTTCTGGGCTCAGCGTGTTGAAATTCAAATTGCACAAATCATCTCTCTTTGGCTTGCCTCACACAGTTTTTTATAAATACATTAGGTTATTATTTTTCAAGGCATAAGATTATTTTCCTCATTCAATTTTTCTAAGAAGGCATAAAAGAAGCTCAAGGATAGGAAATCCTGTGCTACTAGAAATAGAGTCTGGATAAGTAGTGTCCAAATTTGGGCCATAAGGTAAGAGAATTTACTGTCAAATATACAGTTTAGTCATTCACAGGATATCGCAGAGGCATTTCTGTGTAATTACCCCAAATTTATTGACAAGATTTCCCAGACAGTTTGGGAATGGCCAAGTGTCATAGGACACACAAACCATTGTAAGTAATATTTGCTACCAGAAGACGACATGCTTGGATTTTGAGGCCCTATACCAAATTTTTCATAAAGAAAATAGAGTAAAACTCACCACGGGATTTCAAAGATAGTGTCATTTTGAAATTACTGTAAACAATGGAGTATAGAGTTTGCATGAAAACGGAGTTCTAAATAAAGGAAATTTTGTTTTATAGCAAAAGCAGCTCTATAACAAATTATTCTTTCTTATGGAAAAAAAACCCTAAGAACTCTCCACGTAAAAATCTCCCAAATTCTACATCAAATTGTTTCTTGATTTGTTTTTGTCTTGTGTCTGACTTGTCTTTATTTTACTAAATGCTGACTTACACCTTTGGTCATGCTTTCTCAGATCTTTTCCTCCTCTGGTAATGCTGAACCTAGTAACATAAAAGAGAAGATAAAGCTTACTGCCCTTGCACTGGGCTTCAGTGAGTCCTAACCACAAAGGAACAGACTGACTGAATCTACTCATACCAAGTGCCATTACTGTGAAAGAAATCAATAGTTAGGCACATTAGCTTCTTAGTTCGACCTTCAGCACTTCAGTTGACCTAGAGACAGTCATCAGATGCATGCCACAAAACCTACAAACACAGAAGGTCTCTCACTCTCCCTATTTTTGCCTAGAACCAAGTGAAGGACAAATTTTGAAAGATAACTTAGAATATTAACATGTCTATAGAAATACAATAAATATACAAAAGATGGGTATGGCTGTTTATTTTGTCTCAGGCTTGCTATTTTGGGCAGCAAAGAAGGCTTGGGTGGTAGCAATCGCAGGGAGACAGCTGTGGTTCCCTGATTATCAGAGGGATGCTTTTGGCTGAAATGGGAGCAGTGGCTCCTGTCAGAAAGCGTAGCAGAGTTTACAGCAACAAATGATTTAGCATACTTGGGCACAACTCTGTTATCTCCCCTTTCCTTTCTTCCTTTTGTCTAATTTTAGAGAAGAGCTAGTTTTATGTTTGCAGCTTTCTTTGCGTTTCTTGATGTCCAGCTTTGATCTACAGCCAGCTTGAGTTTACTTTAATGCTCTGCTGAACGCTGCCTTCAGCCCCAATTTCAGAGCTGTGCAAATAACATCGTGAAGTGTTTAATTAAAGCTAGCCTCGTGTCCTGATTGCAGACTGACGTCTTCTCAGATAGTATTTGCAAATATATTTTGGAGTTTTTACTTTAGACGGGATGACTAGTTGAAGGTTATTTACTTGTGATTGATCATGCATTGGATGTTTCTGTTACCTTTATTTTGTGAACAACCTGAAAATAGTAGCTGAATGTTGACAGACAAATAAAGGGCATTGACTTGAATGAAAGAGGGGACTGTAGTAGGCCCGTACAGTTGCATAACTGAGGTGTTGATACTCCTAGAATTACATATGTGCCTTTTGGAGAAATTGTCTTAATTCTGAGGTAAAAACAGTCCTAAATATATTTTATACATAGCATTTAAGATTATGTTTTCTTCAATACTTGAAGTTTCTTTAGGTCATCCATTTGTAACACTCTTGGTGGGTAGGTCAGAACTGGCAGGAATATGAACTTGACTGTGCTACTGAATATCAGTCATTCTCACAGCTGCAGCTTCTACTGTCCTGTCCTCCCAAATATGTGTGTAGAAGCTGTTTATTAATATGTGTCAACAGATTGGTGTTTGATAAAAAATATTTATAATTTGAGGTTACTGAACTGTGTCACTAACAACAAGTAACGTTAAGAAGAGATTTTTTCACCACAGCCATTCTATATGCTACTTCTGATTTTGTTTTCTGCATAAGTTTACACCTTTCAGATAAGATTTCTCTGAGATTGCTGGCTACTGACCTTAATGTATTCTCTTAAGAAATAATAGTAAAACTATTTGCTTAGGCGTGGTGCTTTTCTACCTTGAGATTTCACAGCCTTGATAGCTAGACCAGATTCATTTGAGAGCTACCTTCTTATCTGCACTGAGTCCATCTGCATTTTGGTGGTTGTGAGAAACATCTCTTCCTGGGTGTACTGGCTTTGATGGTTTGGTTTGGTTTTTTTTCTTTTCTGTGGGTTTTTCCCTTAATCTTTTTCCTGTCTTGCGTGTCCCTGGCAAATTAGCCACAGTCTTCATCTTAGGCAGTGTTTTGGATACAGATGTATAATGCTGTTATTAACTTCCTTTCCTCATTCAAGTGAACTGAATGATAACGATGTGATATGACAAACACATTTCCATTATTATTTTTGACCTATTTAACTTATCCTTTTTTAATTGCCTCAGCGTTTTCAAAGAAAGCAAAGTTTTAAAATAGTATCCAGCATCTTCAAGACCTCAGCTGCCACCTGCTTCATAGAGTTAATTGTACTTTTCCTTTCCAAGACCTGTCTTACTCTTTTGCATCCATTACTGGATGAAGTATGCTGTTTTATTTTCTTTCATTTTGGAGATAAGTAGAAGAAATTGAGAAAGGATCCTTGACTGTCTCGATTATGGCATTTTCAGAGTACTTTCCTGTTTTGGAGGGATTTTATCATAGTTTTTAAGATAGAATGCTTACAACTCGTTGAGCATCATCTTGGGACTTAGAAACTAATAATAAGTCTAACATAAAATAATTACTTTTTCTAAAAATGTTTGTTTTATTACCTACCCCTACTTCATTTCATGCATGGGGGAATACTACTGAACTCCATATTGCACACCGCAATTTGTTCCTAAATAGTCATATCTTTCAAACAGCATAGCATGAAACAATTCAAAGAGTAAGTACCTAATTCAGATGGATAAAACAACTCATTCTTCAACAGTTTCCCAGTTTTAGGGTAAGAGGATTTACCCTTGCATATCTAAACCAAGTACACAAGTGCTCTGTTTCAGCACCTGATAAAAGGATGAGTTCTCTTTTGTTTTTGAACAGAATTATCCTAACAAAGGGAAGCACTTTATCAAATATGGGTAATTGAGGGTGGGACATTTTGCGTTTTTAAAATCTGGAATGTGGAAAATGAGGATTATGTCATGTTGTAAGCATTTCTAAAAAAGAAAAAAGAAAGAATAGAAAACTTAATCATTACTCATTGTTTGAGGTGTCAAATGTTGTGAGTAAAACAAGACTTCATGTAACACAAATGGACTGTTAGTTTCTCAGTGGATTATTGAGAGGGTAGCACTCTTTGGTTTCAATAGGATTTTTTAACATTATTTTAAAGGTGTAATTTTTCAATATTTTATTTTATTTTTTACTAGGAATAAAGGACCCAATTAGTTAAGCCCCAATGTATTAAATAAAAACAAACTGACTACTCTGAGCTGGTGTTGCTGTACTGTATTTGATGAGATGTTTTTATTAAGTAGTGCAAAATATTTTGCGTTTTATTACAAATTTTACTGAAGTATTGAAGTGTAGAAGAAAGGGAGGGGTAGGAATAATTTTTAAAATTATCATTATAATTTAATGTTTACCTATTCGTATCTGGATTGTGCTACCAAAATATTATGACTTTGTTCTAAACTCTTCAGTGGGTTGTTGACGGCATTTGGGAGGGAAGGAGCCAGGTGTAGTTTTACTCAAGAGATTTTTTTATTCCATTTTTTTGTCAATTTAACTGAAGTTGGATCTGAGATTAGCTGTGCAAACCTCCAGCTGCTAGGCTATATGTGATGTTACCAGGATGTGATAACTTACTTTGGTAGACATGGGCAATATTTTTACCCATGGTTCCCAAAAAGGTAAAATTAAGGGTCAAAGATATGTGATGAGAAGAAAACTGCTTTGAAGTTACAATGAAATATAAGTGTGCAAGTACCCCTAAAGTTGGACAGTAACAAGAGGCTTAGGTCATACTTATTTTGAGGCAAGTGCAAAAGAAAGAGTTCTAATATATTGAGCTTTGACATATCCTTCATGTGGAAGATGTGTAATGAAAGCACATGTAACTCTTTGTTATATTATACCCAGCTGCTTTTTCATTATGTAATGACTTCTTACATGTACTCTCAATGTATAAATGTATTTAATAGCTTTGGCATTGGGGCTTACTTTTCACATTTGGAGCAAAGAACATGGTTTGCATAGTGTTTGGGGCAGCAGGGAGTCAAGTTCTGGTTCTCACATAATTAAAAAATGAGCTGTGCTTTTGTAGGGCCTTTTATTCAGCCTGCTCTTGTTGAGCTTATATGTTGCCTGGGAAAGACTGGTGAGCAGCTCTTGAAGATGCAGTTTGCAACATAAATTAACTAAGAACATCCAAGGGTAGTTGCTAAATGCATTAATAATTGTGCAAACGTGTAGTTTTGTTGTTTACAGAGCAGTGGATAGCACCCTGGAGGAGCATCTAGCAAAAATGATGTGAAGAGAAGCAGCACATGAATGTAGATAGGCAGGGATCTCATTTTCACAGGCATACTGTACAAGCAAATGGTTTGATACTTCATTATGTTACATCTTTGTGTATTGATTTTGCCTCAGGAAAATTCAGTGTACTTTCTCTCATACAAATGATGAAAGTTCTGATTTTCAGTTTGCTTGAGGGTAAGTGGGAAAGGCATCGGGTCCAAAGGAACTGGATTAGAGGTCTCCCCAGAAATCAACCTAGATATAACCTCTCAAGCCATAAGACTTCTGAGACTCTAATAATTACTGCACTGAAGTATCTATTGACACATCTGTAGGTACAAATTAAAATAAAGCTGAGATCTACAGATGAGGTAAAATATGTGTGAACTTCAAGGAAGTACACTGATTAATATCCTTCCTGAATTTGAGGAGAACTTTTTATAACCAGAGGCATCAGGCTAGGTAAAATATAAAATAGCTTCCGCTAGGATAAGAACTTCTTCACTTGATTTTTATCATACTTTTCAAATGTGATGATCACACAGGAAAAAAAATTATATTGGATTTCAGCCTGTAGTCACCATTTGGATTTTCTTAGGAAATAGATTTCAAGTTCTTTATGAAGTGTAAGATTTTCTGTTCCTACATTTCAGTAGTTGGTGTTAAATCTGACGTTTGCCTGTTACGGAAGTGTTTTATAACTTCAGCTGACCTTTCTAAATACTTGGTTTATATAGCACTGATGACATGTTATAGACTTAGGATCTTGTTAACTTGACAATTTAAGAAGACAGGAACCTTGGCAATTTTTTTGTATGAATTAAATGCTGACATGCAAACTGAGGCAGAATATTCAGATACAGTTGCAGAAGGGTAAATACTTTCCTAAAATACCACGTTGAGGAACCTAGTAAAATTTCACACATCCTACATATCCAGAACAGCTGTTGTTAGAATTTAAACAGTTTTTGTAGAGATGCCCAAAATCAGAACTGTTGCCTTTCGCAATGAATCCATACTTAAGTTACCAAAACTGAACTGAAAGAGAAACTTCTCCATCTTGTACCGCTCCTCTTATTTTAATTTTTAAACACTCATGTAATATTCTTGTGTCTTCTTGTATTTGTGTTTTATGTGAACGCTGTCTAGGGGTTTAGAGGTTCCAGAATGTCCTCAATGGTGTCCTAAGAGCTTCATAATATTCTAAAATAATAATATACAAGACTGATTTTCCTCATACTTGGTCTTCACCAGAATTTATTGCTGTAAATGTGTGAGAAAAATGTCCTTGGTCATTCTTAAATTATATATCTATTTAAAAAAAAAAAAAAAATCCTTAAAAACATGTATTGAAGTATTTTTCCATCACTGCCAATGCTTATAATTTAATAATAACTTAGACCTTTATTACATATTCTTGCAGTGTCCTAACTGAAAAGCTGAAGATCTTCATGTCTAAACATTTTTAATTTAGTCGGGAGTGACTCTAAACAATTTAATAATATGTATTAATGGAAATGTTTATGCATCAGAGTGATATAGTCTGTTATCACTATAGTTATCTGAGTATAATGCTCAGATAACTGATGGATTATAAGAAAATACTTGAATAGTTAAGGTAAGGCTGCTCAAGAATCATATGAGACCACATAATAAAACTGTATATCAGTAGAATATATTATCTGTATATTTTCATAAGTGACTGGTATAATCATTCACTCATCTTCTGAAATGCTTCACAAGACTCTGATTCCTTTTAAGACAATTAACAGAGGTAATTTAGTATCCCTTACATGTTTTTAAATACATTCCTGTATCTAACAAATGGAAATTCTCATCAGAATCCACACCACTTACTATAAACATTGGCAAAAAACCACTGGATTTTTATCACAGCTGATGAACTGTGAATGTAAACTGCAAAGATATACATTTATCTGTCAGATTGAATTCTCAAGCTCTTTGTTATTACAGGTATTCCTCATTAGGAAGTGGGGGTAAGGTAATTGCAGAACTCTGCTCAGGTGCTTGATGCAAACAGATTTGTTTCTGTGGAAGGAGCACCCTCAGTGATGTGTGGTTATAGGTATAGCATGACTTCTGTCTTCTCTTTGCAGGCAGAACTTGTTGATATACAGTATGGGACTGTGGAAGACTTGATCCGGATTCAAGCCATTACAAACGTGACCAAAAAAATTGCACTTTTGAAGCTAGGACAATCACCTTTGCTTTATAAGGTTAGTCAAATGCTTGTGGCACTTCACTTGAATTGTTTCTTTGTTTTTTCGCTTTCAAAATACCAAGACAAGGACTTTTCTATCCCAATAAGTCAGGATTTACTGGCATTCAGATTCTTCCTTAATACTATCCACTTTGATCTGTAGTGTCTTTTATGTGTTACAGTTATTTATTTTGCTGCATATCTTGCAGTGCCCCAGTAGTATACCATATTTTCTTTGGGTGTACTGTAAGCCTTTTGACAAATAAAGAAATCCCTAAAAGAAATAGTAAAGCATGAGGGGGGGCGGGGGGGGAAGGCAGCTGAGATCAGGAAGAGTTGGATCTGTGTCTGCTAAAAATGTATGTATAACACTGCACTGAAATCTTTTGTTTCTGTGTGGTAGTTGGCCTGCTGGCTGTAGTTTGAGCCTGCTGTGAGAGGAGGCAGAGCACAGTATGTGCTCACCCTGACTTCAGGCATTTGCAGGTCTTCCCAGGCCCCTGGGCTCTGTCTGAAGCTCAACGCTTCGGGCCTTGCTGCAGATGCGCTGCTACAAGCACTGAGATTGTGAGGTTGTAACCAGTGCGGACACTGTAGGAGGACCAACATCATTGTTTACGGTTTTTGTAAGAAATGACATCGTAACCTGATTTCATCATGATGTAATATAGCCTTGCACTGTGGAGAAGGGTGCCTTTGCCTTCTTGGTTCTTTCTGCTGTCCTTACCACCTTAGAGGGAAGAAAGGGACTGTGAGTTGGAAAACAGCTTTACTTCTGTGGTAGAATGTGGTAGAATGGTAGAAGCAGACTACCCTGAGGTACACAGATAGGCATTTATTCCCTCTGCTATGAACGCTCAGTCACACCTGTAGAATCACTAGGATTTACTGGTCTATGGGTGGGTTACCACCAGTTCAGAATAAGAACCATGTTTTTCTTCCACTCCCTCCTTCCTTCTTTGGTTGCAGTGATGTGTGGGAAGGAGTGTACATGGGTATGTGTGTGTTTGTTCTTCCTACTCCAACTCCAGTTCTGGCAGAAAGCGCAGAGACAGAGCTCAGTCATCCGCTTGTACATTAGACATAATAGACTCAACATATAAACCACATTTGAATTCTAAATGTCAAGTAACTGCCTTCTATTGCAAATATTTTATAAACAAAAATGCTGGTTTGCCTTTCAGAAAATACACTAGCCCAATAAATATTTAAACATTTCATTCCCAATTCACAAAAGCAATTATAAAAGAACAGTAACTCCAGATCTTATAATTAAGAGAATCAGGGTCTGCTCTGTCAGCCATAGAAAGCACAATCGGGACCACAACACAGGTTCAGAAAATAACCACTTAATATTTTTTTCTATAGGAATAATATTTGTCTCAATAAAAATGCCATTTTCAACTGAGTAGCTTTAGCTGTTTATTTGAATTATTTAGATGCAATCTAATTATGCCAGTGAAAGGTCAGTTATCATTGTTGGAACTTGGCTGTTGTGCATCATTTCTACCAATAGATCTTATACTGCATTTCACCGCTAACTGACAAAACCAATGAAATAGCAGTTGGGGCTCATAAAGTAGGAATTTGATAAAGATGCCAAGTTTGCTGTAATAGCACTGTCTGAAGTGTCTATTAGATGGACTTTTTACCAATTTAATTTGTGTTCCTGTAAGCACTCACTTAGCAAGTAGTGCAGCCTGAAGGAGTGGGGCAGGACAATTGGTGCTGAGGACAGGGAACATCTCAGGAACTTTTAGTTTGGGTTGGCTGTAGTCTGGTCCCAAGAAGTAAGTGTGAACTGGTGGGTGAGGTGTATTAGCCACACTTGTGGAACAATTCATTTTGCACGTTCAGAGTCTGTTACAAAACATGAGCCAAAGTGTGGTATGGTCACGAGATTGATTTTGAATGCATGCTCAGGATCTGAGCTAAAAATACAACCACCCAAACCTACTTTTTGTGTTGTGCTCATGCAGCTGGGAAATTTGGCCTTTATTCGTTATTTCTTCTTTTTGAGGTGGTAAACTGTCTTTATTTTTAGAATATAAATAGTGTGTCTCTGGCTGGGAAATAATTGTAAGCTAATAAAAGTATCAGAAAATATATAGGATGATACCAGAAGTAGATTCCTCTTTCATAAAGAATATTTGAAGTGAAAGAGAAAGATTGCCTTAAACAGCAAGTCCTGCTGGTTTAAATGGGCCCAGTATCTCACTACTGAATCCACTTTTTGTATCTTTTTTTCCCCCCTAATGTTTATGTTTCTGTACTTAACCGAGTCTCACATTTCTGTTTCCGCAGATACTTCCCTCTGCCTATTTTTTCCTTATCTCTGTCTTCCACGTGCTTGGTTTTACATCACATTAAAACAGAACGCTAGTTCATAACAGAGCTGTCACTATATATATATTTTTACTGCTTTTCTTCATAACTTCTGTATTTAACTTGTGTTTTTCACATTTTAATGTTCTTTAATTGCTCATTATTATTACTTTATATTATATAAATATCTCACTCTGGATTTGGGTCTTATTTTTATAGAGCCTGCACCAAGGTTTCATCTTCATAACAGAGTTTCAAATCATGCCTCTGTGTTTCAGCTTTGTGTTCTCCCTTGCATGGGTGTGCTTTTTGCCTCTCTGTCTTTTACTTCCATCATCAACTGCTGTTTTTCATGTGTTTATCCTTTCTTCCCCTTTTGTGTTTTTAATTTGCCTTTTTTTTAAACTCGACTGTTCTTTCTCTCCATATTGAGTCCATTGGAAAAAGCCTGAAAGAAATAATAAACTGATGCTGGCAGAAAACTCACCATGAAAGCTGAACATTTCTTTAGTCAGAAGAAAAGAAGTAAGAAATAAGCCCAAGTGATGGGAATTTGAATATTTGGAAAAATAATTGTGTTACAGTATGTTTGCTGTAGAGGTTTAGTTTGTTGTTTCATGGAGATTGGATAGGGCACAAAATTTGGGGGAAGGTGAAGGTTGAAAATAATTTGAAGCTTCTACTTTTAGTCTTTCCAATTAGGCCCATCTCTCCTATCTTCAGACACACTGAAAATAAGACAAGGTTCAAAGCTTGGAGTAACTTGGAATTGGAATATACCGGGAATCTGTAGTACTCAAAAAAGCCTGAAGTTAATATGCTGTTAGAATATGTAGTTAGATCCTTAGCATGAGTAATTCTGATTAAAATTGGTAAGGTCCATAAATTGAAGCTGCTTTGTGAGAGTGAGGTTTGTAGAAATCTGATCTTAGGTTGTTTTTGTAATTGAATATGATTTTCAGATTTTATCATGAGTGTGTTCCACTGAAACAGAACATAATATCTGATCAGGACAAGAAGGGCAGCAGCTATGGCAGTGGGCACATTTCCTAGAGTATTTCCAGAGCCACACAGAAACATCTCGATCCCTTAAGCTGGGCTTTTACAAATAAAGAATATGTTACTACAGCTGAGTGGTAAGTTATGCATATAAAAATCAAGGACATGGACCCTACCTTTATAGCAGGACAAGGTATCAGAGTGTTCACTCGGGGTGGGGGGGGGGGTGAGAAAAAAAACAGGTGTGATAAAACTAATAGATAAAAAAAGGGATACGTATTAATGTATATATAAATCAGAGTGGAGTGGAGATTTAGAAAGGGGTTTTACCATTGATACAGAACTATTAAGATCAGTAAGGGAGCAAGACTCTAGTCTATTAATATTAAAAGTGGGAGAAAATAGTGGTAGAAATGCTTCAAGGGCTGCAGCAAGTTGTAGTATGGCAAGGGCAGAGTCATTTCCAAATGCAACTGGAAGGTTGAGGAATTTACTGCTCCCAGCACCTGGAGTGACAATATCCTTCAGCAACACAAACTAAGGCAGTGGACTGAGTAGTGGAGCATACAGGGAGTACTCACATGATGCATTAACCTGGCATAGCCGCGATGCTAGTAATTTCTGTCTCTAGCCAGAATAATTCACAGTGCTGAATAACTGACGGAAGAATTTTAAACTACTGTGTCTGCTCCTAAAGGGATTTTGTGACTAGTTTGAGACACTTGTAAAAGCTGGATTGTTTCTAAATAAATAGGGGACTGGATTAAGGAAGGAAAAAAAAAACCCACCATTCGTAAGGAAAAAAATGGGAAAGAAGTGAGACAAATATAGAACAGAAGCACAACTACTGGAATTAACTACCATAAAAAAAAGTAGAATACTTGCTCCCTCATGCCTTAAGATTGAAAGTGTCTGCCTCCTGGTGTTCTGGCTCGAAGGAAAATTTGTGTTTTGGTGGAACTCAGGTTATTGGGATCAATCCTGAACTTCAGTAGCCAGTTACATACAGGAGGTCAGAGCAGACTCCCTGATGTCCTTGAATCAGGAGGATCTATAAATGCAAGGAAAGATGGTAAAGTTTATAAGTAGCGATTAAGCAAATCACTTCTGTGATGTAGAACACCTTCTTGAGAAGGAGCAGCTTGAGTTGTCTGCTGTGTTTGTAGACAGAAAACATCTTCTAGTAGTATAAAATGTGTGGTGACAGAAAGATTGATGAAACCACCTCGCTAGCACCCAGATCCTCTGCCCTAAAAGCTTGCCTGAGTATATGTCACCACTGTGAGCACATAAAAGAGACAGAGGAAGCTTATTTTCAGGGAGGACTGCACCGTAGTTTCAGTATCCAGCATCTGGAAATACCATCTCTAGATTCGTTTTTTGAAAAAAGTTGTAAATTTTGACCATGATTTAATCTTTTGGGGCTGGGATTCAAGAAAAAGCCATAATTTCTGTCCTAAATTAACTTTTAATAGAGTAACAAAAGCCCTGAAGGCCAAAGCACTTCATCTTTAAAATGTTCACATATTAACATTTTTTCCACATCCATTAAATGAAGATGTTGTTCTACTGTGTAAATATCTATATTTATTTTAATAATTTACTGCCTTCATAAATATTCATAAAATGGCTTTTTAACTATCATAAAGTTTAGAAATGTGGATGCTTGCATGTTGATGCTGAGGTTATTGACAGGCACTTACAGATAAGGATTTACTAAATGGAAAATATTAAAGATTCCCAGAATAAAGGCAATTTGCCAAAAGGCTTCTATTTAATAACTGCAATAGTTCTAAGTAAGTTTACTTTGGAAAAAGTTATTTCTCTTTTCTACTGTCTACATTGTTTATTTCTTTCCCTCTGGTACTTTTTATGGCTAGCATATATAACTGCGAAGATTACATTTTAAAATCTGCATTTAACTAGGGCTCTCTCTCCTTCCATCCCTTCCCCCCTCCCTATATATACACACATATATCTGTGTGTATATGTATATACGTATGAATATATATACACAGTGTGCGCATATAAATATATATAAAAACTATATTAAACAAAACTTTTTTAGGGAACTTCAACACCTTATGTACATTTCATTACTAAGGGCACTGAGGGTTGGTTTGGGGTTTTTTTTGTAGGATGGATTTTTTTCCAAGGCACCTAAAGTCTTTATATACCCATTTCCCATGTGAGTGCTATGGGATTTTTAATATTATGTCCCCTCCCAAAGCCCTCCTTGAAAATTTGAGCCATAGGTAGTATGGGTAAAAGTTATAGAAGCATATAAAACTAGACCTGGAGATCAGGATCAGAAAGGTCCGTCCACTAACATGTGCTTGAATAGCATCCTGTTTCTCAGGTTTTCTCTAATTTATCATACTTTTAAAATCTCATCTCTATTCCCAGAATCCTGCTAGTTCCTCTTGAATAATCCAAGCTGAGTTGAGATTGATTGATAACGATCAGATTTGTTGATGCAGAGTTTGCTGTTTGGCCAAATTATATTCCTACAACATGTGCTTGTTCTTGCTTTCTTTTCAAGGAACTACTAGATGCTTTGTGGTCCTTTTTCCTTAGCCTTTGTCTCCCTGAGTTTATAGGAGACTCCCTCCTTCAAGTCATTTGCTTTTATTGCTATTCTTTATCTTCCCCCCCCAACGGTTAGATTTAACATACTCATGTTCTTAACCTTCCTCCTTCTCAACTTCTTTAATCTATAAGATATAATCCAGTCTAAAGCAGGCTCCCTTTTAATTTCTTTCTCTACTTCCTATGTAAAAAAAATCCTGTACCAAGGCCTTCAAAACTTACTGGACAGTAGTCTATACCAAAAAGCTGTTCATGTAATTGAGGTTTCACAGTGCTATCAATCCCGTGTTTTGAATGATTCTTTTAGTCACCTATTTACCTCTTCCCGATTTCATGATTCATGGAGTGATGCACAAGCTGTTTTGCTCTTTAGTGATTACTGGGAAAATTTGTGTTTGTTTTGAAGAAAGATCATGGGTCTTCCTTCATCTGAACGTGTATCAAATTTAAGAGTGTGGTAGACATAGTTCTCTGTTATGTTCCTCCTGCTTTCTTGCCCCTTTGAACAGAAGGATCAAGCCATAATAGCTAATTAGAGAAGCCTGACGACATCCTGCCTCAATATCATAGCTCTGTTCTGTTGGGGTGGCTAAGAAATCAACCCCCAGCCCATTGAGTACACATACCTGAGTTAAAAAAAAAGTCTCTCTGCACGGATTTATTACTTAATGCTTCATCCTGAAGTCACGTTTTAAACTTTTATTGGTAAACTTAGTTTAAAACAGCTTAAAAAAATGAAAGTACCAACTGTGAAACATTTTTTTCCCTCTGTGTGAGGTACTATGGGAAAGAAAATTGAGAATTGATACTAACTTGAGAAATCTATAGTTGATGACTAAAAAAAAAAAGTCAAAAGAGTGGTTTTGTATTGCTGATTGGAACCAAATCATGCTGAGCTCTATTGTTCAGTTCCTAGAAGGCTGTTTCTACCCAGAATAATTTAAACTGAGTGTGTCAGTTTATCTTGTACTTAATCCAGCGTTTGAAGGATGATGTACTGTGACCTGTAGCACCTAAAAGTGAAACAATACCAGTGCACTTATAAATCCAATCTGTATCTGTCCAGATGAATATGAAATAGTTGACAAAAATTTGCGTTCGTATCCCTTTAGTTAAGTGCACTGCAGTAAATAACAGTAAAGAATTCCTTCTTTATACAGTATAAATGGGAGAAAGTAATTTGCTCTTGTAAGCAGTAAGAAGAGTATGTAAGGGGTGGTGTAGGAGGAAAGCAATTGATGCCTAGAAGGAAGCATAATTGTAGCACAACTTGTCAATATTGTCAAGTAATTAACATTTTGGTTGCATCAGTAAAAGGACTTTTAGTTATTACTCATTTCCTTTTCGATTACAACCCTCTGGATTTGTTTGAATGGAAGGAGAAATGTGCTATTAGCAGGGTAAATGAGGGGACATATAAGTTAATGAGCAAAAGTAGATATTGATTATTCTGCATTTCTGATGCCACTGAATTTTCCCTGAATGTTTTGAGAAGTCACTGCCGTTTTGCAGACATACTTGTATTCCCAGCTGTAGTTCCTATTCTGTCTTTCTCTTCTGGATTGATACAGCAGTTCCTGGAGTTCTCCTGCTGAATCAAACGCTGAATTCTTAGTTATTCAACTGGGTATATAGTCCATATCTTCATATCTACATATCTTCAATAACACTGAACACTTAATTTTCTCTTGGGAAAATAATTCTAAATAGTCATATACTCAATTGGGTGTTTAATTGCACATTCGCTGCATATATTAAAGGCATCCTTTGAAAAATTAGTCCAGCTCCCATTATGAATTGCTGTTTCCTGAGGGAAAGGGCTGACCATTTCATAGCAGGTCTCCTTTTAGTACAATAGGCTTAAATTGAGTGAGACACTAAGTGGCTCCCATTCTAAAATGGAGGATGGCTGACTCATAAAAATTTCATTCCAGGGTCTTCTGAAGCTCTTGTCAGGTTTTAGAGGTGTGAAACCCAAGCATAATTTTCTATTTTATCAAGCCCTTAAAAAGTGAGTAGTAAATGCAATCATCCAATTTACTGTCTGAGTGCTATGTCCTGATAAATGGTGCAAAGTCAAGTGAAATGGCTTTGCTGTGAGGCAGTTGTTCTGACGCAGAGCTGAGCAAAGAAATCCATTGCCTCGATTTGTACCTCAGAGCCCTAAATTCACACAGCTGATCAGCTACTCGTGTGCAGGGCAATAGGAAAGACTTAAGCACTTTGTCTTTCCATCATAAAATCTAAACCTTTTAAATTTTCTCTTTCTGCAGATGCACTAGTCATACTTCTTGCAAGTGATCTTGGCACTTTTTGTGCTGCTTCTATAGGGAATTATAGGCATTTTTTTCTACCGAAGCTGCTAATTGAGCTGGACCTTTAGATTAGTTGAGCTTGCATTTCACAAAAGAGCCATTGACAGACAAATTATTCGGGCCTTTTTTCATCTCATGTGTTTCCAGCACACACTGTTTGATTTTAACAACAGCTGAGAAAGAGAAAAGAAAATGGAAGATACAGGAGCTTTGAGTAGAGATGTGGAGTGAATATATAAAATCTCATCCTGCCAGAACAGGTCTATCTGCCTTTTAGTTCTTTGAAAGCATCAGCCACTGGACTAGGTGAAGCAATGCAACCCGTGCTATTAATCTTCAGAACTGCCCACTTGAGCAACTCTGCAAAGAATAATTACAGACCAGTACTGTACATGCTGGTTATTTTGTATTTTCTGGAATAGTGATCAGAGGAAAAAGTTTTCCTTCTTCAGGCAACAAATGTTTTATAAGTACTCCCCTCATTCTGTAGCGGGTTTGAATTTTATAGCATGTTCTGTAGCAGTTACTGGTTTATTACTTTATTAAAAAAAAACTTATGATTAGTCTGTGGCATTTTTATGCTCTTTTAGGTCTCTCTTTCTTGTTTCACAGTAATTACTTCTTAATAAACAGTTTATTTACATGTCTGAACTGAGTTGAAAGGTATCAAAAGTCATTGTTGTTGAACAAAATATTTATGTAAAACTTTTTTTAAGAGATTACAGAAGTAAATAGTTCTGTTCCATGAATCATTTTATTTGATAACCAAGACATCACAAAGTACTCAAGAATGTTTTTTGTGCCTTGTGGCTTTTTTTTTTTAATCTGTCCTTTAAAATGCAGCTAAGTTAATGAAGTTAAGAAAAGAAATTATTCAGTAACCCAGTGGGTTCTCTGAATAGAAATAGCTGCGAATCTGGTCCTACAGTTTAGGAAGTATAACCAGATCCAGACCTTGGTTTGATTTACATTTGTTCTGCATGGCTTTAGAGACTCATCTGTGACAATTGGTTCAGAAAATCAGCACTTGTGATTTATGTATGAAAATCTGAATTATGCCCTTTCATATACACCTGTAGTTCACATTGTGATCAGAACATTGAGTAGAAACGTGGTCTTCCTGAATGCTGATATCCAACCTTTTCACTGGTGTCAGTGGGACTAGGTTTTTATGCTTTGCATTCTATAGCCTATGAAGTTTTTTATTATTTTCTCTAGGGTTATTTGATGCACTCTTTTCAGATCTTCTGTAGCAGGATTTTGTGGAACATAGCTGGATAAAATTTATAACTGCTTGTCCTCAGGATTTTGCAGGTCTTTTCTTGTGGGGGGAGGGGATTGTGGCTTTTAGCATTATATTTTTCATTTTCTCTTTCTTTACATAATGCTAAAGAAGCCATAGAAAACCAAAGTCAAAATTCCACTCTTAGCTTTTTGGGCCTCTTGATGCCTGTGCATGAATTTGAAAAGAAAAACATCAAGTCCATCATTGCAAATGTAATTGGCACCCTCTTTGCAAATACAGCAATAGCACTTGGAATATTTTGTTTCGATTGCCAAGACGTTAAGTTAACCTTCTGTGCAGAAGGCAATTCTTCCACAGCAAACGTATTTTCACTTAACAGGAAAAGATTGTGCATTTCAATATGCAAACTCAAGTATTTTAATTTCATTTTTAGGTCTGAGTGAATAATTCACAGACAACAATATGCGCAACAAAGTTAAACTTACGTTGTTTTCTCTAGACCTAGCTCTAAGTAAATGACAGCTTGCTTTAATTTATGTCTTAACCTACTATATTCTCATGATTTTAAGTGGATTTGGGTTTTCTGGGTGGGATTTGGTTTTTGGTTTTTTTAGTATTGATTTTATTTTAAGCAATTTTCTGAGAGCAATTAATTTTCCATATTTGAAGTTGGAGTTTTGATTATTCATGGTGATTGATTTTTTTTTTTTGTCCTTTTTAAAACCATTGCTTTTGGTGCTTTTTTGATACAAATGGTCAATCAAGGATGTTGCACATGAAAAGATTCCCGAGCTTCATGATGGGAGAGAAAACAAAAGTTGTCTGATCAGTCACCAGTACCTTAAGTTAAAATTGGTGAGGCTACTTTCTTAAATTGGTTTAAGATGTCATATAATAACTAGTAACATTGTTCATTAATAGTTCAAAATTTCACATCACTTTCACACTTCAAATTGCTCTAAAATTCAGGTTCTTCATCAGATGATAAAAACCCCAAACAAACAAAAAACCTCACGTTGTTGCTGCTGATAGCCTTGTAATTGTAAACAATCATAGTATGTGCCTTGGCTGTGATTTGTCAGCACAGCGCACAGTTATGTCTAGATACAGGTAATATTTTAGACAGAGGACAGAGTATTTGCATTTTGTGAAGGCTGGAGGAGTGCCTGCACTGACAGTCGAACATGTTATTTATGTTTTTCCACTGTAAGTTATTATGCAGGCATCATAGGAACTCTTACCACACAGCCCCAGCAGTGACCTTGAGGTGACCTAGAGATACCACCCTTTCAATAAGGAGGAAGTATATTTTTCACTTCTAAGTCAATCTTGGTTTTCCCTAGAGTGGGAATTGACTGTATTGCCTTTTATATCAGTATTCGGTTATAAGTGATGGTTTTATGATATAAAAGGTTCATTGGGGAACTGACCTGGCAACTCATTTCAGTCAGGCCTCCTACCATGATCTCAGAGCAAATAAGATAACATTTAATCCACTTAACCACCTGACTGTGTCCCATTCCTGTTTATCATATTACAGAGTATAAGAAAAAAAGACAAGTCCAAATCTGCTAGTTCAGGCCATTCTTGGATTCCAGGTTTCAAAAAATCTTTATGGTAGATCAGAAATTAATTAGTCCTGTGCATCTGACTGCTGTAGAAATTCCTCTCTCTCAATAACCATGTATGCCGTCTCAGTTTTGAATTCCCTTCTAGCAATGCAGTTGATCACGCAAATGTGTGACACGTTGGATCTGCCGTTTCCAATATCAGATAAATGTTGAGGCTTATGCAGGCTTTATGTGCTCTTGCAGTGCCTGGCAATGTAAGTTGTCTCTATGGTAAGGTGCTGTACGTGTACCTCCAAAAATTAGATACAAGGAAGACACTTGGAATGCATTAGGAGAATTGTGGCTTGGCCTCCTTTTTCTGCCTGAGAACGGTATGTAGCAACAATCCCATTCAAAACAGTGTGTGTATGTCTGTCTTGTTTCGAAAGATCTGAGAATAAGTATCCTATTTGCACAGTGCTTCACTCTTGTCACTAAGGGGAACAACTTTAAAAGATGGCTTTTGCCCCAGCCAACAAAATGGGGTTGGAAGGGTGATACAGGGTGGGATAAAAGTACAGAAATTTTCACTACAGAGTATTTAATTTACATTTTGTTTCTTTTCACTGTAATGCAATTAATCAGAAATTAGCTAATTACAACAGGTTGAGATCTTAGCATTTAAAAAAATGCATGTTGCATTTATTTTGTTGCAACATTGTATATAGAATATAATCTGTTTGCAAATGCCTGTAGTGTTTTGTTTTCATCTGTGCATTTTTGCATGTACTTTTTTTCTGGAAAATTTGTGCTCTTTACAAGTGTAAAATGGGTCGCACAAATATTTTTCAATGAGATTTTTATTTAAAGATAATTTTTTAATTTATATTGTTTGTAAGTATACCTGGCTCGGATGAATTTTGATGTGAATGCCGTACATGTTCACTGAATGTTGCAATGACAAAATCTGATGTTGCCACTCAAAGTTTTTTATTTTCTTTGAAGATTAAGTCGTTTCAGGGCATACAGATTCAGAAAGCAAGGCTTGCTTCTGACCTACCCAAAGCGCAGAATTGTTCAATGCTTTGGTGATAGCAGTGGTAACATGGGAACAATAGCTTAAATGTCCTATTCCTCTCTTCTTCAGTTCAGCAAGCACACAGAATAAAACTTGAAGAACATTATTTAATTTTGAAAATACCTATATTTTAATGTCAAATTAGCTTCATTATTAGTATGACAAAGTTTATTTCTCAGTAAAGAGATAAACTTGGTACAGTGAGGTTTCTAACATTCTGCTCTTGCTCTAGAAGAATATAGAATTATCTTTAAGCACATTAAAACTCACTTTAATATAAAGACATATTTAAGTCCCTTAGTATGTTTTACAGGAACAATTCCCCTTTAGCAAAAGAAGTCATGTCTGGTGTTTATTCAGGTAAAACTCTCATATGATGATAAGGTCATGGCCCTCACATAGTACTGTTATTGTTGAAATATTGTTACCATAAACTGTCATGGTAAAATGCACAGACAATCACTCATCCAGAATGATCGGCTGCTTAGTGTTCTGTCAGGAAGTTCTTATTGACCAGAAAAAACTCTCCATCATTTACTATGAGAACATAACATAAGTAAAGTCCTCTGTCAGCCTGATATCCTTACCTGACATGGCTCATGCTTGGGGGAAGAGTGTGAGTTACAAAGCAAGTACAAAGTAATGTGGTTTTTTGGGGTTTTTTTGGTATACCTTTCTCAAAAATGGCAATCATTGGTGTTGTGACCTCCTGAAGTGGAGAATGTGTCTGGGCTGACTTAATTATTGTCATGAATATTCCATGAATTGATATATTCCAGTTCTGAGCCAGTTCATACTTACTTCTACCACCACTACAATATCTTGTGGTGATGAGTTCCACTACATAGATACTTAGGATTTCTTGATATAGAATTGCATGTTTGGAAAAGCATGTATTTAAAACTCTAGTAATGCTTTCTGACTTACTGCAAAACAAAAATGGATATAACCACCTACCCACAAAATATTCCAGCTTCAGTCTGCGTATGAACAGGCCAGTGTAAATGATACAATTCTGAGGGTACCAGCTGCATGCTAAACACTAGTCTTTGCCCTGTAAGGATCTTAGGAAGAGATAAGCTTTGATAAACTTTTTCTCTTGGCCTCAAGATTAATAAGCAGTGTAAAAAGAGCTAGTGCTCCAGAAGTCTGTGCTCCTTAAAGAACACCAAAGCAGATTTTAAGCAATTTTTTCTAAAATTAAGCTAGTTGGTGTCTCATGGTCAAGGTGTGTTACATGATGATTTGTTTTGCCTCTGAAGATGTTTAGAAATACTGGGAAAAAAGACATCTTTAATATATATAAATAAAAAACATATATAAATAAATTTTAAAAAGCAAATAAACACAACATCCCTCAAAAAACAAACCAAACTTATATAAAGGTGGATGTGTGTCTTGTCCTTAAAGAGGAAGCAACACTTCCTTTTGTATCTTCTGGTGTTGACTTAAGTCTTTGGAGTGGTACCATGTTAATGTTTCAGTCAATTTGATTAGAAATGGTAATGCCTTCATTTTGGAAATCAGTTTACTAATAATTATTTTTGGACAAAGCTATATATCTTGTATCTTGAAATCCACGTACATCAATTTCCTAGCTTAAAGCCATCTGGGACTTTTATGCTGATGGATAGTACATGATGTTTATTGCTTTATGAAATTTAGAGGAAGGATGATGTGAAGTGATAATGTCAGTAATACAAGTGTGATAATATATGGCTTCAAATTCTACTCGTGTCTGAATAAAACTCTTGTACTTATTAGTAAATTTATGTATTATAAATGAAGTTGAACAACGCAAGTTGCATATAGACCTAGAAAGCATATGACTATGGAAATTAATCACTGAATAAATAAGCAATATGCCATAATTTCAACAATATTAAACAATAGAAATGCATGGAGGAAATGTCATAGGCAAAACATTTTTTTAAGTAAAAAACCGGGTATGTTCTCTGAATTCTTCTCTATTAATATGTACTTCATCTGCTATTTCTGGAGGCAAATAAAGCAGCAGTTATCCCAATATTAAAGACAGATTTGTATATTGTTCTAAGTATCCGCTTATTAGTATCGTATCAGCATCAGTACAGTCCAGATCCACCTTCCTACACAGTTACCCATGTGACCCTAGAAAGGTTCACATCTTCTTTTTTCATCTGTCTCAAAAGTGGGGCTGAGCGAGAGCATTTGCAGAGAACCACATCCATCACAGATTTGTAAATTCAGAACTGCGAGTGTAATTGAGCAAATGTCTTGAGAGGATTTCTCAGACTTTGTTTTGTCACCTGATCTCTGATCTCAAGTGTGTACCTCTGCTGCCTTCCTGTTGCTAGGAGATCAGCGGTTCAAATATACCTTTCTCAAAACATTGTGTTTCAGAATCAAAACATTTCAAAGAAGCATACAAAATTTAAATGCCTTTTTGTTTCTAAAAAATAATATCCCCCCACCAATTGATGCTGTATATAACAGAGAAATAAAAATAATTTTATTGACTATTTTGTTATTGAAGGGCGGTTGAGTAAATAGGTTAATCCAAGAAGATTGATCATTAGTTAACAGTGCCATCTGGAAAATTACAGCTGTTTTGTTCCCTATCAAAATTGCTCAGGTCCTCAGAATAAAACACAATGGTAAGTGTTTTAAAAGATGCTGAGACTGAAGAATAGAAAAATTTGGGTTTATTGTTGGAAAGCAGACCTTTTTGCTGCTTCTTCTCAAGGCTTTGTTGCCCTCATTTTGAAGTCAGTCATAAAACTTTTTTCTCCAGCCAGGGTAAAATAAACAGTTCATTCTAACAGGTTGTGCTTATCCCCTTTTCTAGAAACCAGTAAGAACCTCTTGACTTAGCACCCTGTTTTACAATGTCCATCACCAACTTGTTGATATGGCTTCTGCACGAAGGGATATATAGAGTGGGGATACTTAGAAGTAATTACACAAATGCTTGTACTTCAAATCCAGAGATCCCAGATGGTGGGCCTGGAACTTAACATTGATGACTGTGAGCTGAAATTAATATAAATGTTTCTAAAGCAGACTTCAAAGTCTTCAGTTATTTTCTAATAATCAAGGATTATGTTATGGGGTGCAAAGAGTTGAGCTGTGTTAGAGAAGGTTTTTACTGTCAGAGCTGCCTTCTAAACTCAGTATCTCTCGGAATGTTACATGAACAAATCATTCTCTTCAGAAATCTTATTGAAAAGACAGTTTAGTAGATGCTGGCAAAAACTCCAAAAGGTAAATTAGACTTTAAAACCCCTGTCATCCTGTTTTAAGTATCTTCACAGAACTACTGAGCTATTCAGTGTCTCCTATGGGCATATAGGCTCTTGTTGGAAAGATGGGCATTAATTAATTTGTTTCTCTAAGTTGTTTCTACTTCTACAATTAACTATTCTTTATGTACTTTGTCTATTTGAGGATCAATCTTTAGCATTTACTATGAAAAGAATCATAATGTTTATTAAATATTTTTCCATCTCCTGAGAGAATTAGGTTCACTACACATAGAATCGTAGAATCGTTTAGGTTGGAAAAGACCTTCAAGATCATCAGGTCCAACCACAAACCTAGCACTGCCAAGTCCACCACTAAACCATGTCCCTAAGTGCCACATCTACACGTCTTTTAAATTCCTGCTGGGATGGTGAATCAGCCACTTCCCTGGGCATCCTGTTCCAGTGCCAGACAAGCCTTTTGGTGAAGAAATATTTCCTAATATACAATCTAAACCTCCCCTGGCACAACTTGAGGCCATTTCCTCTCATCCTATCCCTTGTTACTTGGGAGAAGACACCAACACATAAAAGGTTACAAAACCTGACTTCTAGTTTCTTACCACTTTAAATTTATTGAGATTGAGTGTGTTATGTTGGTGTAAAGCTGGTGCATTTAAATGCAGACTTAGACATAATTTCAGTAACTATTAATATTCTAAATATAATGGATGTAATTACATTTTCCATTAATAAGTGATGCAGAAGTAAGCTTGCCGTGTAACCCTGAACTGGCTTTCAGTTTACCCTTTTGACCAGTTGCAAGCAATGGTAAGTACAAAGATTAGTCATCACTGCCAGTCTGTCACTAGAGAAAAGGAATTAACAGGCAAGACCAGAAATTTCTATTTATACTGTTTTCACTCCTTGTCTCATTTGCAAAGATGTTGCATGAGAAGATGATTGTTTGAACTTGGAATTGTTCCCTGGTTTTCCATAGATTCCTATGCTGTGTTAAACACCAGAGATACGAATGTCTTAATTTATGTGTCAGATCATTCATTCATTACATGGCCTGGCAGCATAACATTGTGTTGTGCTTGAGCTTTTATTTGGGGTTGGGGCGGGGGGTGGTGTTGTGGGATTTTGGTTTGTTTTGGTTTGTTTTTTTCCCCAGAGTAAAGTTGTGTATGCTTTAAAAACTTTTACTGGAAGTTCCATCTCAAAACAGTAGTGTAACAGAAATTGATTGATCATGAGTTTCATTGTATTTCTTTTCATATTCTAACTACAGTATTCTGTGTTTCTGTCATTTAGAATTCAGTTTAGTGGAATTCTAGGAGCTGCAAGTGGTGCTAAATCCTTTCAGTGGGCCAATTAAAGGGAACTATATTTGGTTTTAACATAGAAGGTTTCAAAAGATATTTTCTTTTGGTCTTTTCTTGCCTTCCCCAAGAAATTGTCAGAGAAAGACAAAAATTACTTTACTGTGGCTGCTGTCCATGACCTAGCTGAGAAGAATGACAGGGAGCAAAACTGTTTCTAGCTCATCTTTCTTAACCACCCTTTGTGTGACCTTGTTTTGGTATTGGGGTCTTCCTATCCTAATCACTGCATAAAAAATCTTTATGACAGTAAGCCAGACATATTTTTCACATTTCATATTTTTCACTCCACTTTTTATGAGAAGGCAAGGGCATAATTTTGGATTGATGTTCTGGGACTAATTGTATACTAGTGTTATTGAAGAAGAGCTGCGGGTTGTTGGTTTTGATTTTGATTTTGGGGGGGGCGGGGGGGGTTTAACTGATGGTGAATGAATGACTTCAGTGCTTTGTGACTGCCAAGCTAATACAACTGCCATTCCTGTTTTCATCAACTACTACAACCTTGGACCTCCTTCATGTAGCTCTTTCTACTATTTCATTTTGGTGAAATGGGCTATCTAGTAGGTCACAGGAGGAGCCAAAGATCTTTTTTACTGGTGTTTTGAGTGGAAAGCAGTGAAAAAGAAAGGGTCTAGGAAGAAAAAAGCTGCAAATATTGACTTTTTCAGCTGTTGTGTCTTTTCTGTAGATTTCCTGCAGCTTTCCTGTACTCAAGTTATACATAAAGTGGTACTTTGCTTTATTACATATTCTGCTGTAGACCCTGATGTTCAGTATGAAAGATACGCTCATGATATGTTCTGGTAGCACAGTTCATGAATCAGGTCTTGTGGAAAAAATTCTACTTGCTGAAATGTCAGTCATGAAAAAAAATGGAAACTAGCCAAATTTTTAATTTTGGGATTTCTAGGGGAGCCTTTGAGTGGAAATTAGTACTGTTAATTTATAAAGAACTTTTATTGCTAAGGTTTTTAATAACTTCTTTAATATTTATAGTTTTTGAAATAACTTTATACACTGGGGCACATTCTTTATGATAATTTCTTTTACCATTCCTGGTTTGTGACTGTTTTTCTAATAAGGAAGATAAATAAGTTCATTCTGAGTATTGATTTACTTAAAGGCATGCTAACCAAGTAGTTAAACACTGGTCTTTTCCATAAATGAAAGTAAAATATTCATCAGCCAATTAATAATATGCATTTTTCCTAGTTGATATATAGATATGCCTGAGGCTTACATATAGCATACTCTATATCATTATATGTTCCACTTGGAAACATAAAATTAAACCAAATGTAAATTTAAAAATGCATAACAATACACAACAAAAAAACAAAATCTAAAGAGACTGCTATATTATGTTCAAGGTGTTATTTTAAAAGCATGAAACTGGATACAATGTTATACCCCAGAAAGTAGTTGAGAGAGAACATTTTTTGTGCTTTAAAAGAAATGGAAGATTCTGTGAAATGCTACTCTATAATGGCCAGAATAATAAAATAAGTGAAAAGGAATTTTTTCGCACAGGTCTAACGAAGGCAGTTGTATTTTAACAATTTAACAGACGTCCTAAGATGCAATTACTTGAGGCAGCAAATCTGCCTTAATTAAAAATCTATGACTGATTGTTATGTAGGCTGAGAGAACATCTGCTGATATCCTGATAGATACCCTATAACATCTACACTTATGGAGCTAGTAGAGTCATAATCCTACTTTTATCTTGGAGGTGGTAGGATCAGTTGGGCTGTTGGCGTTTCAACAGTACTAACTTTCAGTGTCAGTACTGGAAAAAACGTACTCGGGGTACCCCGAGGGTATACCAAATACAGGCTACATGTAAGTTGAGAAAAGATTGTTGAGAGAATCAGGGATTACGAGTTTATATTGCATATGAGGCACAACGTGGGGAGTTTATGCTAGTAGGTATTTCCCTTTCTCACTAATTATTTACTTCCTTAGTCTTGCTGGTTATTTAACTGGTAATTTTAGAAACAACATAAGGTTTTTTTCCACATTGTTGTCTCCATTTTTTGTGTATACTTTTGTTTTGGTTGGTGGTCTGGGGCCATTAAATGTCTAAAGCCCACCTTGTTTGGAGAATTGTTTGTGGAAACTGTTCATAAATGAAGGCAATTATGTGGGATTAATGCAGAGGTTGCATGAATAGTGGTAATGACACCCAGAATCCCCAGGAGGATTTCTAACAAACAACTAAGGTAAATCAAACACACAAAAGAGGACACATTCCTGGCTTTTAGGTACATGCAACGCACAGACCTCTGCTGTTTACTACGTCTAACAGTGTAGTACATCTTGTATTAATTCTTCAGTCTTTCCACCCACCTGCCTTTTCTCATGGCGGATAGAGCATAAGAATTTGAGAATCCCTATCCTGAGTTTAACATACTAGTTGCTATCCTTTCCTGTACTCTCAGTAGATGACTTACACCTCTACTTAGCTGTTGGGGTTTCCCTTATGGGCAGAGGACAGTGGCTGTGTCAATCTGAATTACTTCAGAAGGCTGATATTTACAATGTAAACTGAGACATAGCTGTTCCTTCCCTGTCAGAAGGGCTTCTTCTCCCTTCATCTGAAAACATATATCTATGTTACTGATTTGTACTGCATATAACTGAGAGAGAGTACTCAAATGTGAGCTCACTGATATTTGATTGCTGGCAGTACTTAGGTAATAGACTTTAGCATTTTTTAATTATTTTTTTTCTAAGACTAGTATGACACTGCCTTAAGTTTTTGTTGTGTGAGTATGGCCTTCAATTTAACAAAAAACTTGACTCATAAATGTCAGAGTATGAGGATAACTCACTCACTTAAATCAGAGGCAGGTATGCCAAAACTCAGATTTACGTATCTGGTTTGTGACTTCAGTTGAATGTGTATCTATGATCAATGAATAAATAACTTCAGTAAAACAAAATTATAATTTATGTGTTCTTAATCTTTACATTTTCCTGCATGCTGTCAGGTTACCAGTTTTAACATGACTGTTCCGTGATGCAGATACCAATCCACTGGCAGTGGGTTGCAGTCCCAATCTATCCCAAAGGAATAGCAGCTCACCACTGGAAGAAGCACCAACATGAGCATATTTCCCCCACTGCCACTCACAGTGGCCTCACTAACTCTTGGTAGGTCAGTCTCAGTTTGCATAGCCGGCAGTATATTTTGAGGGCAAAGCATGGAAATTGTGATCGAGATTTTTCTCATAATATCTGTTCCTTAAAGAATAGAGAATTCTCCAAAATGAAAAATTCAAACCCCCCTTTGGAGGGAAGGTAAAGGTTAAATGGACAGGCACCAATAACTTTAAATTGACACGGTATTATATTTAATAGTTCTTACTGTAGTGACAGATAAAACCCCTTTAATGCACCTATTTGTGGTACTACTTACTGAGTATACAGTATTATCAGTTATGAATGTAATCACTTATTTTTTGGATGACAATTCAGTGTTCAATTTGTAACTAAAGAGCTAAAAATAGGAGCTGCTGCCACATCTGATGGGACTTCAAATCCTGTCCTCTGTATTAATGCAGGGTGGGAGGTTTGTTATAAGACTTAGGGTACCGCAGTCTAACCTCTCCCTCTTTAGCAGCATTGAGTTAGTGTGTCATTATTGCTGTGGTTAGCAGAAAACAAGGAGAGAAAAAACACCACAGGCTAAATCTATTTTCCTGCACCAAGAATAATGGCGACCCTTGTCTGAGGGAGATGCTGCAGCCCCTGGCCCAGGCCAGCAGGAGCCCTGAGGGGTTTATGTGCACCAATCAGAAAACATTCCACCCCCAGAATGAGCGGGATTGGCTGAGCCTTGCCCCACACGCTGCCCCGGGTAATCTGCCTGGCAACCCAGAAGCTTCCAGAAGGGGAGGTATGTGTTGGGGAGTGTTAGGGCGGGAACTGCTGCCGGCAGCGGGTTGCCTCATGGCAAATCCACAGGGTGAGTGCTGCTCGTTCGGTGCAAAGGAAACCGTATTTGCCACAGCGAGGTGCTGCAGCGAGGTGCCACAGCACTCTCTGAAGGTGGCAGTGGGAAGGCTTTGGTTTCTGAACACGTTTGCTTTCATTATGGAAGCCCAGTATGGCAAAGCACAAAGGAAGAAATGGTTTTCCACACGTCCTACCCTGGGTGTGGGCCGTTAGGTAGCTCAGCAGTACTTGCAAGAGATCCAAAGTGAAACCAGGTACTGTTGTATGCAGCCAAGCTGATACTGAAAGTGGATCTGCCATAAGTTGTTTGAGGTTGGGGTGTCTGTTGGCTGGGAACTTGCTGCTGGCTTCAAGGGTGGTAAGGAGAAATAGACTGAGACCTCCCTGAAGTTGGGACTAGGTGCCCCGAATGAGTGCAGCAAACAGTATGGCTCCTGGGTCAGTAAAACTGCAGCCTCCTTGCCAGAGAAAACCTGTGGGTTTTGTGTCCTGCATGAGGTGCAGAAGGGTGGTATAAACCTGACGCCATGGCGTGAGAAGCGTGGTGTACTGGGAACGGTGTTTGTAGATGGCATCTGCTGGCTTTACCTCATCTTTCTAGTGGTAGTAAAACAAGTAAATAATAAAAAAAATTAAGATGAAGTTGTCAGATTTGACTCAGGCCTGTGACTATGTTGAGTGGTGGATTTTGGATTAAAAGTTTGGTAGAATGCATAAAATACAACTAAGGGTCTAATCAGTTTATTCATGATGATTTACCAAGATTATAATTATACCTTTGTGTAATTGTTTTTTGTATGATGAATCTTCAGCTCTATTCTCTCTATAATAGAGTCTAAACATAGGCTGAAATAACAATAAACATAATCAGAAACAACAGTTTCAGTATGAACAAGGAAATGCTATTGGCTTTTTGGAGGTTGCTCATCTGGACATTCATCCAGTCTGTTTCTTCTTTTTAATGTTTACTGAATATTTAATGATACTTATTATACACACAGTGCTCCTCCACATGCTTATTTAAGAGTGAGTTGTATTTCCTGAAGATGTAGGAATGCAATAGCAATATGAAAGGCTTTGTATTACATACTCATCAAATAATGAAGCATTTTTTCTGGCCTATAAGCAATTCAATTATTTTGTTTCTGAAATAAATTAAGTAAAGCTTATTGAGTCCAATCAGCCCTTGTTTCTAGGGAATTGTAGTTCAATTTCATTTTTAATTAGATTGAACGTTGTGAATTTCTTAGCAGTGGTAAGCAAGATCTGGCAATAAAATATGCACTCAATTTGTATTAAAAGTTCCTAAAATCTAGTGCAGGGAACTGGCAGTATATCTGGTTTATGTTTAATTGTCCAAGTACCCTATTGTGAAAAATTCCATTTTTAAAAACTGCTGATGTGTAACAAATTACTTTTCTTTGATAAAACTGTATAGAAGATGAGCAGACAGCAAACAGGAAAAAGTATGGGACAAAACATTGAGTTCATTATAAGCTTAATACCACATTCAGGACCATGACATTAAAAATTTTGCTGTGCAAGGATTACGGGATTAAACCAAACTGCTTTTTGGTTTAGAGATGGTGGGGGGAAAAAAGTCTCAAGAGGTTTTTTCTCAAATACTATGGCTGACAGAGGCTAGTGCCTAGCTTTCCAGTCAAACTAGTAGACAACAAGCTGAATTGTGATTCAGTGTTACACGTGAACGCCTGGAAAATCTTGATCCTGTTTGACTGGTGCCACTTTATGGTAGCTGTAATTTATTCAGCCCTTTACTCCTTTTGCTGTTGAGACTTTCTCTCGGCTTTGCACCATAGAAGCTGCTGCTCTTTGCATGTGTGCTGTGATTCATGGTGCTGATTGCCTGGCTTGTTTTCTTTGCTTTCCTTTTTCTTTTGTTTTGTGGCTCTATACTGTGTTATCCGTGTTCAGACAATGCTGCTGGGCCTCTTTACAAAATGCAGGTGTTCTAGACAAGGTGGCCATTCTGCAGCTTTTGAATATAGCATAGCTTATAGGAAATTTAAACATGGCATTGTCACAGACAACATCCCTAGCTATGGGGAATAATTTCTGTTAGGGGTTCAGGCCAACATCACTAGAACATGTGGGACATGTTAGAACATGTTGTTCTTGTGTTTGGGGGTTTTTGATTGTTTGTTTGCCTCAGAGAATGAAAAGGGTCACTATGCATATGGTAATGGATAACTGGTATATGAGAGATGTCTGTGGGAAGGCTGAGTATGTACATTTTGTTGCATTACAGCTTAGTTGCTCCTCCTTCTGCAAGAGCACTTCTAGTGGGGCCGAAGGCTTCCAAGGACTTCTTATGGCCCCATCTAGCACAAAAAGGGATTGAACTAGTATGGAGACTTAATATTGCTCCAAATCGATGGGCTAGGAGCATTGAAGCCTACCTTTCCTCCAGTAGTTTCTTTTTAAGATAGATGCACTAAGGAAAAACAAATTACCTTATTCTTTTACTTCTGAAAGCTGATATTCATGAACCCTCACAAATCAGTTTTCTTGTGGTTAATCCTAATTTAAAAGTCTGCTGCCCTTGAATATCACTTATCTGGCAGAAGAATGTAGTTAAAAATACAACTGACGGTAAATTTATGTACAAAGTAGCTCTTACTCCTCACTGCCATACAGCTCCATATGCAGATTTTTATGATTAACAAGCTAAGGTTTCTTACCCTTCCCCCCTGCTTTTTCTCCCACATTCTGTAGGATGTACAGGAAATACAAGAGGGAAATCTCCTCTCCTTAGGAATAAATTTTAAATATAAAAAGGACAAAATTCTGAAAATTGAAAAATGTGAATGACAATTTCAGTTTAGGAAGTGATTAATAAAAATCTCTTGATAAAATCTTAGGTATGCATGTCACACTCTTTCCACAAATAAATGCACTTTGTATTATCATTTCTGTGATAAGTAAGTGCATCAAAATTTTAAGGTCTTGCCATGATGCAGAGCAAGTATTTGATTTTGTATTGTTCATATATATGGCACTGTATGTCAGGAATAGTTTCTTTAATTCCAGTGCAGTATGTTTTCCACCTTCTAAGACCTTTATGGGAATAGCCTGTCATTTATGAGATCACTGTTGTCTGCATTTCTAGCTTTTTGAAGTTTTATGCAGCCTAATCCTTTTCCCAGTCCTGTTTGTTCGATATAGCAATGGTGTCATTCCTTAGACAAGGGCACAGTTTGAGCTGAATAGGAAAGATGTATTTCTTTTCATCATCCCCGTGTTGTCAGCCATTAAACTGGCTATGTCCTCCATCTCTTTTACTATCTTAATGCATCACCTTGAGGATTGACCAGCACAAGCCAAAACCTCTTCAGATAGTTTTGCCACAGAATTCTTTTGAACGCTGTCCCTAGATCTCTGTGATGGGAGTTATAGAAGCATGATTAAACATTAAGTGCAGTATTAAAAAATTAAGCTGAAGCCAAAATGAACCTTTTCCACCTTACTTGTCAAAAATATGCAACCTGGAAGAGTGGTATAAAAATGAAGACATGTGTATCTAGACGGTTCTTTTCTGCCTTGAGTCCTGTTTGTGTTAGCACTGCACCTTCCAGATACTCCGTATTATAGTAGGTAATTGAGAGGACAGTGGCATCTAATTAGATCTGCAGTATGCAAAGTCTTATTTTTCTACTCAAGCAATCTGTTTCAGAAATAAAAAGATGTTATGTCAGTGAGGTCTTCCAACAGTTTAAATGGTGCTTTCCCCTTGCTTGTTAATTTTATGTGCTGCCAATTAGTAAAATGAGATGGGAGTTCCTTTCAGATCATCATGATTTTAATTGGAACTTCAGTAGAAAAGAGTAATTAATAACTTGTAGCCTGTCCAGCTAGTAAAGCTGTGTCTCAGTTTAACGAACCATGTCTTTTGCACATTGCAATACGAATTGAAAAATGCAGTAGTTAAAAACTGGTTACTGTTACTTGTCTAATTAATGCTGATCGTTGCACTGAAGTGTAATGACAATAGGAGATACAGCTTCTACAATTTTTTATGAATGTTTGATTTTAAACAGAGTAATAGTTAATAGATGTATTTTTTATATATCTTTGAAATATTTTCTTTCTTCCTCTGAAATATTATTGTGTATTGTATTGTTTGTTTTACTAATTAGTTTTTTACTTTAAAATGCTTTTTTGTTTCAATGCTCTGTATGTATTTTGACTTTGAATATAAAATTCTGCATGCATTTTTGTGTGGATTACCTAGAAGAGGCAGAGAACAGGGGATGATAATTATATACAGGCAATCAGCACATAAGCAGGAATATCCATTAAGTTTTTATTTTATGAATGCATTATGTCCAGATTTTACTGTGTTAGCACCTGAATGCACTTCTAATAAACAGTGCAATTGTGAATCTGGCTTTAGGAAGATGAAGACTTTTGCCCTGAAGTTATATGGAATAGGTCATATGCTAGAATCATAGCATGGTCCAGTATGAATTTTGCTGTACTGTCAGTAACTGACACTTAAAGACCTTTATTATCTAAAGAACTGTGATGTAATTTACACTAACACAGATATCGGGTAATATATCATTTTTGTAATTTTGTGAGCAGATTTAAGGAGTGAAACTGCCCTATTAAGCTTAAAAAATCCCACGCTTAAGCGTTCTCTAAGTGCCTGTAGCGAAAGTATGTTTAATCTTTTTTAGAGTTATGTTACTTTGCCAGACACAGACATATTTTGATTTTTTTTTTTTCTGCCATAAAACTGGTGATAAGAGTTAAGAAAAAAGATAAATGCTTGCTTAATGCACCACTTAAAGCTTTGGCGCCTTGGTATACCAAAGGTACCCCTCTACAGAGTGTCTTAGTTCCTTTTTAATTGTTGTGACTGAAATTTCCAGGTTTTCATGTAAATAAATTCACAGAGGTTGGGTATATGATCTTCATGGTACTGACAGCAGTATGTCAGTATGGCATAATTGCTTAGATTGTGATTTACACAAGAGCCTCTTTCTGCCATGTTGTGGTGATACAGTAGAAAGGCTTTCAAAACCACATGAGTAGGTTCAATGAACAGCCTAACACTATTAGTGTAAGTTATCTGTGTACAGGACTGAGGATCCAACTGAGATACACACTTCCAATAATGTGAAATACACGAACACGAATGCCTTCTGAAGAGAATTTCATTTTGAGGACTTTTGGCTGAAGACAGCATCGTGTGCTAAAGGTCTTTTTGAAATGTAGGCTTTTCAATTGTATTCGCATAGTATTGAAAATACATGATAATGAGGTAAAGGAGAAATGTTAAATACCATTGTGCAGCTAGTTTATATTGTTGTATTTACTGATACATTTTAACCATTACATAATAATTGAAAGTCTGAAGGCTTATGTGCTGTAGTTGAAAGCAGAATTGGGTCTAATAAGAAAACATCGCTGGATTTGTATTGAACCTTATATTGAGAAGTAAAATGTAGCAGAAGGGAACCTACAGTAAAATGAAGAGATCTGGTTCATTTTTTTCCCAGCACTAGAGTTTGATTTATCACATGCTGAAAAACTCTCATCAACGTATATACAAATGGTGAAATGCATTTCAGAGTTGCTGTATTTTAAATTAACTTTTCCAGACACAGTCTTACTGCTACTTATTTTGAGTAAGGATAGAATCTTCCATAATGACAATCTCTTATTATATATAGAATTGTAAGCCAGCATGTCCTGTACTGAACTGCATTATCTTACACAATGTATCATTCGATAAAAGAACAGGTTTGTTCCATTGGTTGGTGAACAGGTTTTTCACAGCTTTGTTTCTTGAGGTTGGATTTTGTGGTGTCTAATTTGTGATCCAAGTTTCTGTATTCTTTTCCATCTGTCACACTCTCTCTTGTGATTTCTTGAATGGTTCTTCCCCCTTCCATTAAGGAGTAAGCTCTCCAGATTTTATTAACGCCTTCTCAGTGTGGTGCATTAGCAGGATCTGTCTCTTGTCTACTCAGTATCCCATTTTCATTAAACTTGCAGGAATACACTGAGGTATTCTGCCCTGTGAAATAAGTCTTCTGTGCCAGCTAATCGGTGGCTCAATCATTACTGTGGATCAAGGCACGTAAACGGACAAGCATATAAAGCAGACTAAAGAAGTCTTACAGAGGCAATATTTGTCAGTAATGGGGCTGGTATCATACCTTATAAAGCATAACATTTAGGGGAGAATTAAAGGGGAGAGAGAAGAAATGACCTTCACCAGAAGAAAGACAAACCACAAACCTGCAGCTGAGTGCGCCTTTGATACCATGACTGATGGCAAAGAGGTTTCACAAAGATGCAGAAATGTCTAGACAGTGACACAGCAAGGTTTGCAGAAAGTTTGGCTATATTTTGGGACCACTTCCAAATATAGTGGGAGGAACTGCTAATAGTGAGAAACTATTTTAATATGTAATTGGTAGGTGGTTCTAATCCACAGTTACCTGTGTCATCTTTTTTTTCTGATGCATTCATAATCATCATTAACATTATTGGGTTTAGGAATATACCATGTTGTGATGCATCTCATCAGTTGATCACGCATTACTACTTTATAAATCATCTGTAAACAGAACTAGCACTGGGAATCAACTAAAAGGGATCAACTAAAGGGAGAGCAAAGATGGCATGCTCATTTCATTGTCTTTAAGCCATTAGGGTCTTTCTGGATTAGAAAAGATAAGGTGTTCGGAGCACTGAGCGAACAGTTTAGGAAGCTCTTTCTTAGCTATCTCTGCACTCTTACTTGGTGTAATCCAGATGAGACCGAAGTGTGATGTGCTTTTCTGCTCTCTGCCCAAGAAATGACAGCTGAAACTCAACCCCAAGATGCGGCTCCCATGAACAGAACATCAGAGTAGTGCTGATGCAGTCAGGCTTTATTTCTGACTGGAAAGTGAGAGCCCTTCTTTAACAGCTACATGGTTCAATGTGCATGCTTTTAATCCTTCTGAGGCTCCGTGGTTAGCAGGTAACCAGTCCAATGTACTCTCTGGAAAAGAATGAAGCCTGGTTACCTGATTGTTCATGTGTTTTTTGATGCTTGGGAGGTGCAAGGGTACACTGAGCTGAGGAGACCAGGGGAAAAGATTTTCAGCGAGGCAGACTTTTCTCTGAGCTGAAAGATAACAAATACAGCTTGAGGCCACTGCCTGCTGTGTTGCTTCCCTGTTTATAACCAGTCATTTAAGGACAGCTCTTACTGCATTACACTGGATTTTCATATAGAGAGGTGATAGTCACTTCTCTTTGTTCCTGCATTCAGATCACTAAGGTAACCCCCTGATGAAGCATCCATTCAGGTGCACACTAGCCTCAGGTGAGATAAAACACATTAGAGTCAGCTGTGACAGGTAGTGGCCCCTGCTTCTTGTTGCTTGTTTATTCCAGTGAAGAGTCGTGCTCAGCTTACTTTTGACCTACTGCCTATCTGCCAGGAGGTTTGTGGCCAAAGCCCAACAGTAAAGCTTGGCTCAAATGTGGAGTACAGACCTAGTCTCTGTTACCTATGTACCAATACAAAAGATACATGTTTCCTCTGCAACATTCAGAGATGGTACAGTTAAAATGGAGAAGTAGTTTTGAGTTTTCTTGTTAGAGCAAAACCAAGTTCTCGAGGCTATTGCAATCTGCCTGTATAAAGAATTGGTTTTGTTTACTCTTGCAGATCAGTTATCTTGCTCTCCTGTCCAGAAACTTGAATGTGTTATCAGGGTAACCATTTAGTATATCTAAAGCTAGTGATGTTATAGTCATTGCGCTTTACATTCAAGCAATACCTTCTTATATAAGAACCTCCCTGAGTAAAATAAAGGCGTGTCTTTTCACTGCTTCAGCCACATCATCTTCAAAAGACAATTTAATGGTGCCTTGTGGTGCGCAGAGTTTACAAGGCCAATCTGTCCCCAGTTACACAACAGGGCCTTTGATAAAGCAGCAAGACTAAAGCAACATTAGATTAAACTGAGTCCAGAATGTTTTATGGGGTGATTTAATATACTGGATTGAAAGAGTTACTGTTTTGTAAGTGACTCTAAAAACGGAGGATTTAAGCAGCCACAATTAATGAAAGGGTTAACAGTGGGCACCAGTGTCTGTTTTCTTGTCAAGTGTTCTGCTGTTTCCATTTTTTTCTGAGATGTTTGTGGCTTTGGGAGGTGGAGGAGGCATACACCCAAAACCATAAGGAGCAAATTCTGCTCTTAGTTGGTTCTACAATCTAAAATAATCCATTGATTTGAATAGATGTGTCCCAGTTTACTTTAAGGGCTTAATCTACAATCTTTAGCCATGTAAAAAAGCATTCAGTACCTTCCTCAGATTCTTTGTGCTAGGGCACTTTAAGTCTGTTAAGGTATTGACTTATTTAAGATGAAGATGGAAGCAACAATACTCATTTATTGTTGGCATAGTTGTGATGTTACTGTAGGAAAGTTAAAGAGCAGCAATTATAGCTGAAATCTGAAAGCTGTTTTATAATTTCACATGTACAACACAACTCCTTACTAGAGATTGTAGCCATGGCAGCAGTGGTTGCTGCGCTTTGTGAATAACAACTGTGTATTTACCTTCTCTCGGTGAAACAGAGGAATTTAGTAGTGATTTTTGTTACTTTAAAAGTTTTTAAAACTCTCTTCAAAGTAAAGATTGCATCTGTGTTTCCTATTTCTATGCTATTCAGTAAGACTAGAGTTGAATAAAAACATACTGGTTATGGATGCAGGAAAAGAAAAGACAATTGTCATTTTAAATCCTGGTTGTTACATCATTTAGCTGTCATGTGTCCTGCTTCTCATATACTAGCCCCACCCCTTTTATTGTGCAATCAAATCCTGGCTGAATATGAACATGAATTTGAAAGAGAACAATACAATAATAAACAAACCTAACATTTTGAAAATTTTTATTCCTGCATTACATTAGGGCCTGTAATACATTTTTAAACATCTGTGCTAGTCACGTTCTCTACTCTGCACACTCATATTCATCTGAATAGAGTTCTCTCAGACAGACTGTCCCTTTTCATCTAGGGATTGCTTGTTTGAATAAGATACATAAGATTACACAAGTGATTCAACAGGTTCACTTGCATCTGTTTATCTGAATTCAGACTTTTGAGTCAAAATCTTGGCAAATCACAATATCGGACATGTTTACTTATAAAAAAGGCAAATAGTAGGCTGCTATTTTTATACATTTTTTTCTGTCTTTCAAGAAAAGCAGAACTAAACATCACATGCTTTTGAGGCTTAAACTGGATGTCATATATTCATGTAATTTACATACTTGTAAAGCCACAAAGGACTATGCATAAACATTCCTTAAAACCAACAGCCAGGAGATAAATTGAAAACAGTATATACACAGAAAAAAAATGAAGTGTCTAAAAAACAGAAGGAGAAGAACAATTGAACTGAGAAATGGAGGTATAGTAACAAGTTCTCGTGTTCCTACAGCATCAGAGTTGTGAAGTCCAGAAACATCATATACATGGAGTCATTCCTCAGACCAGTTGGAGCCATTTGGAAAGTCATCAGTCGAACATAGTGAATAGTAAAATAATTGTTAAATACCAGAATTACTTCTGTCTGAAAAATTAATATAGTTTTGTGTCATTGTAGTCTTCAGTCAATTCCAAATATGCAGGCATTACACAGAAGGGTCATCTCATTTCATGGGAGTATTTGCTAGGTTACAATTTGATTTCATCTTTTTCAGAATGAAATCCCCTTATTTTTCAGTTCTCTATGAAAGGGAAAACCTGAGATTTTTCAGTCAAAATTGATCTATGCAAGTTATGGTGCTTGGATGCTTTTGTCCTTGACTTTGGGGAAGTTTGCCTGATTTTGCTGCACCAGATCTATAGATTTTTTGGAAAAGCTAATTACTATTACCAACTCAAGCTGTGATGTTCTAATGAGAGAGAGTAAAAGCTATCTGTCTGACAGGAGACAGACTCCAAGGTTTGGGTAAGCTAGACTGCCTTTTTTTTTTTTTCCCAATCCTGTAAACACCTTTTGATTTCTCTCTTAACTGAAGAATAATGGTGTCCAGAAATCATGAGCAAGACTGATGATAGTGTATGCAAATATCGAGTATGTGCTATACACACTTATGCATGTCCTTGAAGAGGTAAACTAAGCAGGAATGTCATATTGTTAATAGTATGGAAAATATGGAAGGTGTACTCAAGATGTTTTAATAAGATTAGTTTCAAAACTAAGGCATTTTCAAGATGGTATTTATATCACGTGAAAACATGTTGAGGTTGTAATTCTAGCAAGTGTCCAATGAGTAGGGAGAAAGGTGGCTCGGCTCGTATCTCTTTGTGTATGTTTCTGAGTAACGGTCAGTACCTCACCTGAATATAATTTCCAACACACCATCTTTGTCTGACTATCACAACAAAAGACGTGAAGATGGAACAGTTTCAAATCTCAAATGCAGTTGTAGTGAGTGTTTCCTCAACATACTACATATGATTTAAAAGTCAGAATTCTTTTTCTTGTTAGGCTTTGAAAGTAGCTTTTGACATGATTTGGGTAACTTGACTTTTAATTAGTATTTTGGGGGGCTGATTTTGTCTTTTCAAAGAATAGCTGCTGGTTTTATATTACAAATAGTTTGGAACTGCACCTGTCTTTGTACAGAGCATAGTATGGTGAGAGCCTGATGCATGATAAAGCCTCTATCTCAATAGTAATTAAAATAAATAATAATGTTTTCTGTTATCGTTTTTGTTAATAGTCACCTATGTTGTTTGTTCCTTTAGCTTTCTCTGTTAGAAGATGCAGGGTTTGGTGGTGTTCTTCTTTACGCTGATCCTTGTGACTTACCAAAGACTACAGATCTTGCCGATAAAGCTTTTATGGTTTCCTTGAACAGCGGAGGAGATCCATCAACACCTGGTTATGCCAGTATTGGTAAGTAGCGTTCAAGGCATATTCAGTTAATGGACATTTTAATTCTCTGTTAGATTGTAAGTATGGGAGTTAAAACACTAAACCAAATCCTGTCTGAAATAGAAACTCTGAGTAAGGGAACACTGTGTAATGCAGTGTGGCTCAAAGGATGGAATCCAATCTCAAAAGTGCTTTACTCTAAACACTTGGCACTCTAAATAATTTATTTTGTTTCTTTTTGTATTTGTGTATTCACACATTGAACCTTTATTCCTTCCTCTTATCCCATGGGAAAAGAAAGCTGTGAAGTACTAATCCAGTGGTTTCTGAACAGGTTCCACAGGATCTGTCCCTACTGAAAGAAATATTCCTTCCCTTCATTCTTTCTTCCACTTTGGTACTGGTAATGGAAACTTCTGGTCAATAGGTGCAAGTGAAATGTAATCAGAAATGTATATTTGAAAAGATGTAAGAAAAAATAATTTTTATAGTGTCTTAGCACAATTATCACTTTAATAGCATATGTTCATTTAGCCTTGCCTCAGTTCTGCCAGGATAGACTTGGTTATCAATTATGCTTTTCTAAATACATGTATTTTCAAAGTGTGGGATATAAAGAATTGATTTTAAGGAACTACATACTCTTTTATAAGTTTCAGGGTTGTTGTTTTTTTTTTTTAAAGCAATGTTAACAATAAATAGCAGCAGCAGCATATTTGAATTGTATGTACCGCTTAAATCTCCATTCTTGGCAGTTCAGTGAATGTTCTGCTTCTCTGCTGCCTTTTCAGCTTTACAACCTTTTTTACTATCTAACTATTTGGAAATGTATTAAGCAGCAGTCTGTGAGTTTGTGGCAAGGCTTCATCAAGAATATTTGGTCCAGTTACTAGCTCAGACATCTAAAGTATGACTTGAATTGGCACTAAATCAACTGAGGCAACACTGAGATACTTCATGACTAGAATGGCAGAAAATAGAAATATTTGCCTGGTTGTCAAAGAAGGGTGTTAGCTATTCACAGCATGGATGCCTTGACAGCTCAGTGGGAAAGAAATTGCACATTTTCTCAGTGTCTCAGTGTACCTGACCCAGTGTTCTTAAAAGTGCCCTGGGAGCTACAGAGGTAAATATAACACTCTTTAAGCTCTATTCTTGCTCATTTCATGGAGCTATTCGAAAAAACAGTTTGTCGCTTATCTGTCTGGCTGACTCCTTAATGTTTTATTTACCCTACATGAAAACTGGAGCTAATTAAAACAGATACACCAACATGAAGATGCCATTTCAGTGTCTAAACTTTATGTGTTGGTTTTCTGTCAGTAAATGATCTCATCGGCAGTGTGCATTCCAATCTCCAGTTTGAGAAAAAGAAGCTTAATTGTATGGAAAATGGTGATATAAGTATATTGATGTTTTCTACTAGAACCCTTAGTGTGGCTTGTCTGTGGCTTTAAATCTCTGAGCAGCATTCATAAGCAGGGAGAGGCTATCATGTTCCTATAATCATTTATATTTTGATCATGGAATGCAATGATGATCTGGAGAGTGCTTAAAGGAACACTTGAGGAAACTCTTTTTCATGGTTCTGTCACTGGAAGGTAGATCAGAATGAAGCAATTCCTGTGTTTCTGATGATGATTTTTTTCTCCGGAGGCTATGAATCAATTTGGTTAGGGGTAACTTATACCTGTGACAAATACAAATATGTCTGGAGCGTGGACTTTTGCCTGAGGGATGTGCTTGCATATAAGGTAGTTAAACTGACTACATGTAGAATAAAAGTGCCAGATACCCAGGGTTGCCCCTATCACTTTGATTCACAGAGTATAACGTGCACTACAAGAGATTTTATTGGAAGCTCCTGCTTAAGTTATTGGCGTATCTTTGACACCATCTGCACTCCACACATTGCCAAAAGAACTGTTACTATTACAATCTCAGGGACTGCTCCTACTACCGTTCTGGGAAATTCCTAGTAAAATGAGTGATCCAAACTTAGTCTCGTACTAGGTGAGTAAAAGGTAGGAATCTTGTATCTTCATGCTGCTGCCTATGTTTTTCACATTCTTTTAGTCTGAAATCAAATTTCTCTCTGGTGTCAGAGTATTGGACTGCTTCAGGTTTTTTCCTAGGAAAAAATCTTCAGGAAATGATACCATTTACAGATCTCTTCTCAAAGTTGACAACATTTTCAAATGGGGTTTATGTAATGGTTCAGAGAGAACTTTGGAGTTCTCCTGAGGTTTTAGCTCAAACTTTCTGTTTCATGAAGATTAAATGCTGCGCTTCTGCATATGAATTATTTTAGAATGTACAGAAATAGCTTGAGGATGGGTTTGAGATCCCTACTACCTATGAGTGGAATGATTTTTTTGATCTCTCTTTATTAAAGAGAAAAAAGTAATGATGTGGAAAAGGAAGTGAACAGCACTTATGTAAAAGTTTCTGCAGCTTTGGTTTGATAATGTAATTCTGTTCTTAAGACTCCCAATCCTATGTCACATCAGTGCTGAAACAATCATATGAGCCTTTGTGGGCATCAGTTCTGTCTTCCTGATTCTGATTGCCAAAGACTGGTATCCTCCATTTTTAGAAGTCTTCCTTCTATCTTCCTGCTTTTGAAATTAAACAGATCCAGTGAGTGGGACTCAAGGAATTAAACATATGGGATTAAGAAGCTTGAGAGGGAGATGAGACACTTCTGTAGCAAAAATTATACTGAAAATAAAGTTTAGAAGAATAGCATAAAGCTTGAGTGATTTCCTCCATCTACTTTTTTTTTTCCATTTTGACTTTTTGAATGATGTACTTCCTTTCACCTACCTTTGTATGGCAGACTTATATATGATTTCTCCATTGCTAGACTTCAGAGCCATTTTAAATCAAATTTGTTTCCACACAGGAAATGGATCAGTAAAGAAAAATATGGATAGAACCTATTTGCCAATCCTAGTATGTAAATAGAAAAGTGACATTGTGATAAGCATTAAGAACCCTGCCTCTGAGATAAGGTACCTCATAATAGAATCTCTATCTGTGCAGTGGTGGAATAGAAATTATTTCATGAAGAATTCAGGCAGCATCATAGTAAATTCTGTGAGCTTAAAAATGCTGAAATATAACAGCTGCAAAATACAATCTTATGCTATCAGCTGGAGTTTCAAGTGTAATGTTGTTTTAGAGAATTGTTATGTAGTTATAACAGTAAGGCAAAGCAGTATATTTGTAAGTAGTCCATGCTTCAGGTCATTGTTAGCAGCTAGTCATGTGAGCTATATTACAGGGATTTGGGTGAAAAGTCAATAACACAGGGGAAATTCACAGTGTCCCTAGAACTGTGAATGGTGAACACTATTCAGGCAGAGGAATTGACATGAGCATTCCTCAAACGTTGCTAATAGGGTTTGATTTCAGAAGAAGGGACAGGGAAGACAGGGAATAGGCGAGATGTTGATCCACTGCAGGCTACAGCTCAGCCTATCAGTGAAGGTACCTCTGAAAACATATTTAAGAAAGGACAAGAATTTTGGGCAGGCAGGAGAGTGAAACTGAGCCTGGAAAAAGGCATTGTGAAGGTGCTGTTTTAATCTTTTTGGTTTTGTTTCTTACTATCCAAATCTGTTTTAATTGGCAATAGTTGACACTGTTTTGCCCATGATGGTAGTTGGTAAGTGATCTCCCTGTCTGTATCTTGAGCAATGAGCTTTTCCATCTTATTTTCTTCCCCTATCCTGTTGAGTAGGGGGAGCAAGAGCATGGCTGGGTAGGTGTCTGGAAGCTGGCCAAAGTTAACCCACCACACTGTTCTCCATGTTTTGATAAATTACAGCAAAAGTTAAAGAACACCAGATATGCATCATAAAAAGCCCATGGCATTTACCTTTTTAGTCATGTGTTAGTCTTCAGTTGAGCATAGCCAGTTCTTCTGCAGTGAACACAGGGAACTACTGCTACTACTTGGAATATGGGTAAGTAAGAACATGCTGTGATGAAAATGTACGCCTACTTTATTTTTTGTCAGCCCTATGATTCTGTATGTTTATGTGCTTCCTGCCTCATACCTGAGTTTGTCCTTACTGTCCTTTACTTCATGATATTTTACTCCTCTGAAGCAACCAGCTGAGCAGAAGTCAACTAGAAAATAGAACATTGTGTAACAGTTTTAACCATGCATATGCAACATATGTTCTAAAATGTTTTGTAATAAATCATCATGACTTTTTACAAGATGTCCTCAGCCTTGGGTTGTCTGTTCTTTTAAAGAACAAAACACAGTTACAAGGATAGTTTTCTATGCTTGCCTTTGAAGTTGTGGAAATGATCCTGGGATTTATTTATTTTTTGTCGAAATTTGTGTTTACTTTCCACTAATAATGTCAGATAAATGAAATATGAAGATAACTTGGTGTAAAATGACTGTCTACATTCAGACTTCTGGGTTGTTTTGTTTCATTTTCCTTAAGGGCAGACTGAAGCTGGGGAGAAAGAAAAGCTTACAGTGCCATATTTTAATTTAGAGGGGTGTGTGTGTATATATTTACATATACTCTTGATCATTTTATTTTTTACTCATGACATAATTTTAGCAGTTGCCTTAAAAAAACCCTCCACACTTTATCATTACTAACTACACTGTTGTATCTGATATACTGTGTTATTTTCTGTAAGAAGAAAAAAAAAAAATCTGTGCTAATACAATAGAGAGGTAAATCTTCGGAAAATACTGGCTTTTGAATAGGGAGCACAGCAAGTAATAATTTCAGCAGATTTTCAATAATACCTCTAACACTAAGGATTGAAAGGGTATGTGAATCCATGATCTGCCTCTTCAGATTTCGCAGTATACAATAAAGCAACTAAATTTGTATTTAAGTACCAAATTACATGCTCTCTGAGTTTTTTGGGTTTTGTGGTTTTTAGTTTTTCCTCCTGTCTGGCTTTCAATGGGTGTTGCCTGTATTTAAAACTGAGAATATCAGTTGGATATTTTAGGCTCACAGGTTTGAGTGTATAGACCTTTGTATTGTATATCAGGTAACATCTATTAAGCTGCTTATAATTTCACCTTGGGAGGAAGCAACAAATTTGAATCAAAAATGCCATGATTTTATCAATTAGTGTTAGAAGAGCAGGTGAGAAATTACTGCCAGTGGTACTGTAATAGCTTGCTAGCTACATTTGTATCATTTGACTCTTAAAACTGCCATATTCAAATATGGTCAAAACTTTTCTCCATTTCAAACAGAAAATTATAAAACAATGTGATTTTAAAACGGTGGACTGTGCAAGTGATAAATGCCAAATTATTTGAACAACAACAGATCGATGCTTCCTATGCTGCAGAATTAGTTCAGTGGAAAACATACTGCCTAAATACTTCATGACACCTTACAAGTTGGAGAGGACTCCTCAGTATTCTTGACATTTCAGACAGTTTCAAACTACTAACAGCCTTGACTCCCTACAAAATGTTTTCCAGTGAAGCCACTTTGTCTCATCCAGCAAAACCAGCATTTTAAGTGGTGTCCACATGAAAATTTTGAAGCTACTCAACTGACAAGTGAGTTTAGCATATTTAAATCTTTTGCATGATCATGATTGAAAATAATCTTGCCATAGCTTTACTGACATGATATTTCAGCTCAATGTAATTTGTGCGAGTGAGCTAATTTATTATGTGCTCACGAAACAGCCGTCACTGTACGGCTATAAGTCTAGCTGGTGTGCTGGGATCTGCTACTATAAAAGCACGAGTGCCTGCAGAGTCTCTTTGAAATCAATTGTCTTTGTATGGTCTGAGAATCCAGGATGGGGGTCTGCTTTTATAGCATCAGGAAGTTCTGTGAGGACTCCCTTGCACTCAGTAATGTGGTGTTAAGAAGCAGATGAGACCCAAGACAGGCTGTTGAGGAAATATTTTACTAGATTTATGTGTATGGATGAGGAGAGGAACTACTTTTGTTTGCAAAGGTAGAGGGATGAATAGTTGTGCGTTTGCTCACGTAGCAATATATAATGACCCATTTTAAGAACCAGCTAAGCTCTGAAGTGACTGTCAGCTAGAGGCCAATTTTATGGCCCGCTTGCCCTGTTGCCAGTCATTTGCTACTTAACACCCTTCTCTGCACATTACTGTGCTTTCTTCTAATCCTGTATCTTTGATAGCCTTTTCCAGTGGCTTCATTGTGTTTCGGGTGGGAGTTGTTTTCATTCAGAACCCAATTAAGCTAATGTTGCTTGAGATTTTTTCAACCAGCAGTGTCTAGGAGATAGGCAGGAAAGTTTAGCAGTATCTGTGCATGAAATCTGAGTTTATAGCAAAAACATGCATAGAAATAGCAAACCAATACAGTCACTTTCAGGTTTTTTCTAATTGCATCCTGTACACACATTTCTTTGTTCACTGCAACTGAAACACTTGCGTAGACTGATACCAGATTGGTGATGACACCTCCCCACTGCAGGCAAACAACAGTGCTATTGCTGGTGTTGGGAGATCCAGAAAGGGCTTAGAACAGTAGGTAGTTACCTTTTGAGTGGACTTCTTTTTGAAGGCTCCAAAACTCTGGTTGTAGTATTACTTGTCAAAACTTAAAAGATTCTCTCTTAATATGACTGTTCAAGCATCTTAGATTTAAAACTGGCTGTTGATTTTTCAATGAAGAGCTATATTCATTTAAAAGAAATGCTGAGAGGCAGAATATGTTTGTGAATTTAGGCTGAATTTAGTGTTTAGTTTTGTATTCAGAGAAGGGATTTTAAGAAGCTGTCAATTTTCTCTTTAAATTTAAAAAAAATGAACTTTTCCCTTCTATTAAAACGATGAAATATAGGGAAGAGACAAAAGGGTTAAGTGATTGAATATTTTGAACGTAATGGGCCCAATTCACTATTAGTTGTGCCTTTTTCTGATTAATCTATTTTGTATGTACAAAGCAAATACCTGTTTTGGAGCTGACAGTGTTTTACTCAAGCATACCGCTAAAATGACACCTCAGAGTAAAAGGCAGGCATTTCTGGTAGGTGGTACTAGTTATTAACGCTGCTGTAATTGCCAGAAATACAGCTGTCTCAACGTAGAAATTCTGGTCAGGTTCAGTCAATAATTTTGGCCGTATAGAAGCTAAAGGGAAAAATGTCAGAACCAGGATGACTGTAAAGCAGTTTTGGCACCCCTCACAGGAAGATAAAGCAGATAGTAGCTGTGTACATATAAATAAAGGAATTGTATTTGCTAATAAAGTTGGGTTAACTTTCCCATATGTTTGTGCGTGTCTGTAATACAATGGAGTTTTATCCTCCTGGAACTCCTGTGCACAAGTTGGGATACTACAGTGTAACTCTTACATATTGCAGACTTAACACCTTCAAGTGCACCTGCACAGTATCAAGAGCACCATAAAGTCAGCTGGCTGATTGTTTAAGCAATTAAAGATGTAATTAGTTTCATAATTGAATTTTTTCTAGTGCAGTTCAACTACTGCAAGCCAGAATAAACCAAAGCATCTTTAATTCGACTTGATCTCTGTTCCATCCCACTGCTTTACCATATTGAGCAGCTGCATAAAAAAAGATAATAGTACCTCTTCCTACTTTCAGACAGGTAGAAACTCCCCCAGAAGAAAACCTAATCATCGTAAAATGGAGATGTGGAAAATACTTTTTTGTTACATAAATGTGTACTATCATATTATATAATACTGTTCTGCGGAACACTAAAACACATAAGTAATTCATCACAGTTTGGGTTTGGCCAATTTTCAGAAGCATTTTGCTTGTACTTTTCAAAGGATTTTTTTAGACATGTACTGCTTTTCTTTCCTTCAGAGACAGAAGGATGCTCTACCCAGGGGGACTGAGAAGAGGGGAAAGAAAAAAAAGAAAGGGGAAACTGTTGTGATGGTTTAGTTGATTGGCTAAGGACAACATGAGTCGTGAAGGAAGCTTATGAGACAACAGGGTAAACAGTATGCGTTCATCAAATATGGTCAAAACTGTCTGAACATATTGGGGGTGTGATTTCGGTGACAGTGTGCTCCAGAGCATGGCATATCATTGAGTGGCTGGGATGTCTCTGATACTGATGTCAGTAAAGGGATCACAGCTCTTGGCACAGGGGAAAAGAATCACAGTCTAGTTGAGCTTGGAAGGAGCCGCTGGAGATAGTGGGAGGGCAAGCCACCTGCTCAAAGCAGAGTCAAATAGAGCAGGTTGTCCAGGACATTGTCCAGTTTGGTTTTGAGCATCTCCAAGCACGTACCACAGTCACTTTGGGCAACGTCTTCCAGTGCTTGACCACCCTCACCTAAAAATAGCTTTCCTTATGCTTAAGAGGAATTTCTTATATTTCAGTTTTCTCATCCATTCCCTGAATACTACTGGAGAAGAAACAGGCTCCACCTTCTTCCACTTCCCATCACGTATTTGCACACATTGATAAGATCTCCACAAGTCTTCTCTGCTCGAGAATAAACAATCCCACATCTCTCAGCCTCTTCTCCTGTGTCAGATGCTTCAATCCCTTAGTCATGTTCATGGCCCTTCACTGCAATCGCTCTACGATGTTCACTTCTCTTCTGTGTGAAGGAGCTCAGAACTGGACCCAGCACTCAAGGTGTCGTTGCACCAGTGCTGAGTGGAGGGGAAGAATTGCCTCCCTTTACCTGCTGACAGTGCTCTTCCTAATGCAGCCCAGGATGCCGTTGGCCACCTTTGCTGCCAGGGCACATTGCTGGCTCATGCTTGACTTGCTGTCCACCAGGACCTTTTCTCCCCGGCTGTGTTCCAGCCAGTCATCCCCCAGTGGGTACTGGTGCATGGGCTTATTCCTTCTCCATGCAAGATGTTGCCGTTCCTTTTGTTGAACTTCATGAGATTCTGGCAGCCTGTTCCTCCAGGTTATTGAGGACCCTCTGAATGACAGCACATTCATCTGGTCTATCAGCCATTACTCCCAGTTTCGTATCTTTTTCAAACTTGCCAGTAATTTCTGCTTTCTAAATCCATTCATACCACTCCCACTGACCTTCTCGTCCTTCATACTTTCCAAAATTATTTCCAAGACTATTTGCTTCATTACTTTCTGAGGGACTGATGCATGGCTGATCCCAGATCCTCCTTCTTGAAGGTGACAGGAGTGATATTTGCTTCTGTCATGTCCTCATGAACCTTTTCCCATCACCATGAACTTTCTAAGATTTTTATGGCCTCGCATTGACATCCGTGAGCTCCCTCATCACTCAGGGTTCCCAGCCCATCAGCGCTTGCCCTGATGGGTGAATTTACATCTTGCTCTGACTAGTGCTCTCTTAAGCTATTTCTTCCCTCTATCATGCTTCTCAATACCACAAGCTATACTTGTTACTGCAGTTTGGATGCTGAAGGATTGTGGTAGATGAGGTTTCTTAGGTATGGCAGAATGTAGCTTTACAAAATGCTTTTGGATCAGGGAAGACATGAGGCATCGTGTCCAGTGGTGTTCCATGGATAAAAGGAGCTTCCTCTGCCTGGTTAACCTCCACTGGATGGTCTTCAGGTGTGATGTTATGAATCACTGTAGACATATTGCCTAAGTGCACTCGACATGACTCTAGAGATCATGACTCCTTTCTATTAAGGGACATTAGATTCATGTACTGTTGCTGGTACAAAGTTGCAAGATGCCTTTCTGTAAGAGACTGCATCAGTTTTGATGCAAAGTTGTTCTCTCCTTTCCTCTACTAAAACAATTTAAGATGCACTGATGTTTGTTCTATGAAAGCGTGGAGCTTCATTTTGGGAATGGGACAGTACTGGAAAAAATACCTGGGGGTAAAGATGGCCAGGGGCCAGCTGTGCAGTACAAGAGAATTTCATAAATGTGGGAGACTATCTGTAACAAGGAGGCAGTGGCATCTTACAAAGCTTCTTTCTTCAATGCTTTTGGAGTAGCCCTGTACACAGTGATGCCAGTCAATATTTGCTGTGTGATGGGCACAATGCCAGAATGAGAAACAGTCAGTTTGTTGCCAGATGCTTTTGTTATCTGACATGTTTTTCTTGCGCAAAACTAAGGTATGAGAATGATTTGAATAAACCTTTGAAACTTTGATAACAGTTACAATTTCAATTAGACAAGAATATGCACAAAATATGTGTAACTTCCACTACCTCTTATATGCTAATTTTGCATAGCTGACAGGTGGGACTATTGAGTTAGTGGAAAAAAAAGAGTGAAGCCTCTTGGGTTATTTAAAACCTCGTCAAAGTCATAGATCTTTTAGAATAGTGATATAATGATCTGCATATTTATTTAAAATACTGTGCTATAGGGACCACCTTTTACAAAATACGTAATGAACAACTGCTTGTGCTGCCTACTTGGGAGGTAAATTTTTTTCTTATAGCAGATGTCAGCTAAAGCTGACACGTGGTGACAATCTATTCCTTTCTGGTATAATGCTCGTAACAAGGAGACTAATTTTAGAACAGCTGGCCTACTCATGTTTTAAAATGCCTATTTTTTTTTTTCCTGGATTTCCAAGCATCAGCAGTCTTTCAACTAGTCCACTGTGTGATTTCTGCCAAGGCTAGTTTAATCCAGGACTGCAGGGGATTTTCAGAAATATTTTGTGTACTCTGAGAGAACTGAACCACACATTGCCAAGCCTTCAGCAGTTAAAACTTGGGCAGTAGTAAATTTTGCATAGTATAAAATCCATTTTGCTTTTTGCAGTAGTAAATGAAGGTGAGGTAAAATTAAGAATTAATTCCCTTGTTAGTTATCTCTGCTCCCTCCCAAAATCACTGTATTACATATGACTTTGATTTTTGCTGATAAGAGGCAAAATATTTCTCTGGGCAGTAGTATTATGTGCTGTTAATCCATTGAAAAAATGGATGCGTCACCTGACAATGGACTACTTTGAGGAATGTTTTAAAAGTTCTGTAGAAAGAGAGAATATAGGCTTTGTGAGAAGATAGTATGAGTGGAATATTTCTTGAGATAAAATTAGGTGACTCAGGTGTTAGGAGAGTTGTATAAATGTTACAGAGATAATAGCATAAAAGTATTTTTTTTTTTTTTTTAAATAACAGGGCGGGGGGGAAATCAAGAAATTCAGTAATACCAAAATGGTTAATTTTACTTTGTAGTCATGTTAGGTTTGTCAGCCTTAGGTCCTTTGATGCTCTTATCACTTTTTTAATATTAGCATTCTATTTTTAAAGTGAAAGCATTACCTTGTGAGCTTCAGGATACTAGAGGAAACCCAGAAGTGCAGCTTCACTGCTGTCTAATAAAAAAAAATAATAATCCTAAAACAGAATGCAAATGAGGAAGACATCCATGGATTTTAAATAGGTTTCATAACTGTTAGGCATTACTTGTGCTTTTTAAATATTTTTTTGTTTGTTAGTACAACATTCCAAAGCATAGAAGAGAAGCATGCTTGAAACACTTAGACAGGAGTAGTAGTCCTAAGCTAGTCAACAATGTTTTCTAGAAGTTACAGCTTCAGTTTTATTTTTTGAGTTTCTGGCAATTTCGTCTTGTTATACAAAACACATCTGTGTTTCTAGAGTCTGGATTTGTCCTCTGATTTATACAATGGACCTGTAATTCTGAACTTTGAAGCCCTGATTTAGGTATCAGTGCTTTAAGATAGGATTTAGTTACATCTCTCATTTGCTTTGTAAGATGAAAAGTTGAATTGCAAATCCTATAATGGATTTACAAATCCTAAAGCATATGTAGATATACTGCAAGAGATTTACAAATCGTAACATAAATCTTAATAAAGTAATTTTTAGCTATACAAATCTATACTTATTTCTAAGTTAAAATCTCTGTGATCCTAGCAAAGATCATTCTTGAATTTTAATGTCTGTTTTGTTTTGGGTCATGTTCTTTATGATTTATGACTTATGTTTATTAAAATACTTTTCTTTGTCTCAGTTTCTTCTTCAACTTCATAGAATAAAAAAAAATCAAAAACCATTATCCTCTGAACAGCCAGAAGTGTTGCCATTCATAGAAGCTGTTACAAAACCTGTTGCCTGATGGTTGTATTATATCACAAATGGGCAACTGAAACTTGCATAAAACTACTGTGATTTGGTAAGATGTCTCCTAGTAGGCACCCCTTGCTATGGAGCAGTTTTTGAAAAGACATTTTAATATCTTGTCTTGCCTTAAGATGACAAAAGTCCTAGCTTTAATTTTTTTATTGTCTTTTCTTTGGATTTATTGTGTTTTGAATATATGAGTACTGCAAATACTATATTTACTGTTTGGGGGGCCAGACACTGGAACAGATTGCCCAGAGAGATTGTTGCCCAGAGAAGATATCCAAAATGCAGCTGGATGTGGTCCCAAGGAACTTGATCTAACTAATGCTGCTTTGAGCAGGGAGGTTAGGCTGGATGATCTCCAGAGGTCCTTTCCAACTTGAACTATTCTATGATTCTGTGAGCAGGTAACAAATTTTAGAATAAATTCAGCCTGATAACTAGTTTTTTGTTAACACTGATATTAATTAAAAATTATTATATAAGTGATCTGGAACAGGATGTCCTAAAAGAACCTGGGACCTGTGACATGAAGACAGAAAGCCACAGAGTATAGCTTGTAATGTTCTCCCTTATTGTCCAGCTAATAAGAGCAGTCTGTCTTGTAACACTTAGGGAAAGCATGGCTGTATGATAGGAAGGGAAACAAAATACTGGTCTATATATAAGAAATCAGGCCTGAACAGGTTCTGCATAGTCTTTTCCATTCCCATGTTTGTATTATGACCCAAAACATTAATCAACAAAATAAGATGTGGGAATAGAATGTGATTTTGGCAGAAATATAATTTGGTTTTCCATTTTAACTAGAAATCAGCTTTTTTTTTTGAATCAGCTGTTACAGAATTATTATTTGAATCAACTATCATTATCAACAATGTCATGCATTTCATTTCTTGGTCTTCACTCTTGATCAGTAGTTTAAAGGATTCAGTCTTTCTGATGTTAAAGAACAAAGTCCTGTGTGTGTTGGTAGTGTGCAGCCTTTTAAATTGATCATGATCTGGTATTAAAAACTTCTGTGACACCTGTTGTAATTGGCAGACAAAGGAAGAAGTTACCGATTCAACTGACTCAATGTGTCCATCTAATGCAATTTCAACACAATGCAGGTATTCATTCATGACCGAATCTAAAGAATAAAAATAGCAGTAATTGTCTGAACTAGAAGAATCAGTGAATGTTTTCTGAGAGCTATAAGTTTAAAGAGAGAATTAGATGGATGAACGTGGGTACTTACATTATTATAGTCTGTAGATTGCAGACATTAAAGAAGATTTTTCACAGTACTGGGTGGTGTGCAGTGAGGTATATGACAGCATGAAATATATTTTAGAATTTTTATTAAGGAATTTTTGACACGTGGTGAGAAATGCATTAGTTATATGACATACCCTGTAACACTTCATCACATTAGTTTTTTCTCTGACTGTAAGGAATGGTCTTGGCAGTTCATAGACAGTTTTTGAGGGTGCTAAAGGGATTATACCTTCTGAATAGGAGATATATCCAGTGGTTCTGAGAAGCAATGATAAAGAGAAAAGGATAAAAGAAACCTGAAGGTCCAATAGTGTTTGTATTAGCTGCTGCAACATCACAATAGTCTTCATGATTCTTTTGTGGAGGAGGATTCATGAAAAACTACATGGAGTTTTTCTGGAAGGTCAATTACAGTGACCATCATACTATTCTGGTAGGTGCTACAGTTACTGCATGGTTTTCAAAGCTAATTTTTCAGCATGAAATCAAGTTGTCACTCCTGGAAGAAATGCTTGCATTGTTAATTTTGTTGCCCAAGATTTTGGCACAGGAAAGCTATTCAAAGCCTCAGAAATTTCTGCTTTCCCCTATATTGCTCTAGCTAAGACAAAATCATGTGAATAAAGTGATTGTCTGACAGTCAGATTCATCAGTTTTGTCTTCTGAAATATGGGATTGCTTCTGTAGCATTATGTATCAGTTCTACTATCTGTATTTCAAAATCTGTAGATACACATATGTTTACTGCTTTTCTTAAGCTATGTCTGATAGCCCAGTAAAGCTGAACTGAATTATAGTAGCTGTGCTAATGCACTGGTATCCCTACAATAATTGGTTATGATAAGAAGGTAGGTATCCTCACATGAACTGGTTTTTACTTTGTAGCCATGACTTTGCAATACCCAGATTCCATATCTTCTGGTAAGGCTACAGACACCTGCTGCTTAATGGAGAGAAAATAAAGTAATTGGAGAAATGTCAAAAGACTTTGACAGTGTTTAAATAAAGACCTTATCTGCTTCTCCTTCCTGGTCATTCCTCCTAAAATTGGTTGCATTTTGGGGGACTTGGAATATTGAGCAACATAAAGATCAGGTCCTATTGGGGTGGCAACAAAAGAATTGCTAAGAGCTCTAATGCTTAAGAAAAGCAATTCCTGCATCCTATTAATAGTATTGTGTGGAGCTAGTTTCCCTTCAAAAGGATGTTACTATATCTTTTCTTCAACTTTTAAATACACATAATTGTAATATTGTATACTTTTTACATTAAATTTGAATCATTGAGGTGATCGTTGAAAGGATATAGGAGACAATAGAGTAATTACAGTTAGGCTGGTAATTATAATTTCAGAATATACCAACATTTAAAAAATAATTTAGTGATGAAAAATACTTCTCAAAATGCTTACGGGAAATCAAAAGAGACTTTCATCTAGTCAATAATCCATAGTCTTGTAGCCCAGGAAATTGCACGGAAGATGGTTTTTGGAAAATGAATTATTTAACCCATGAGCAATTTGCTTTTCTGGAGAGTTACTTGTTTACCTTTCTTGTGTTTCAATTACTCTGTGATTTTTTTACTAAGGCACACTTTGAAAAAAGTTTCCAAGTAGCTTTAATAGTGATATTTAGAATTATACTAAGATTTATGCCTTTTTGAGGTATTTCGGGCTGGTGTTAGTTTCAGGATTTCTTTTCTTTTTTTTTTTCTTCCTGACTTCAAGTGATGGATTTGTGGGGTTTTTTTTCTAGTAGAAGAAACCTTTTCGTATATTCTAATAATTCTTCTTTATTCCACATTTTATTTTTAATATCTGTAATTTATCTGTATGTAATGTGTTTACTTTTCTGAAGAGTGAGAATATGTGTTGTCAAAACAGGGGTCACAACAATCAGCTAAAAGAAAACAAGTGTTCCCTTTCTTATAATATGATGGCTACTCAGGTGGTCTGATTCTTTCATTCATCACATATGAGAACAATACACTGTTTTGCCAGACTCATACTGTAGGACAATATTCTGCAAAATTACTTCTCCGCTGTCCTTTTCTGTAGATCATAACCAGAATACAGGACAAAAATAAATCCCAATAAACCTTTTTATTTTTGCTAATACTTCACAAGACAGAAATACAAATGCATTACTACCAGAGAATCCTATCTGCAGAGGAAAGAGGTTAAATCCAGCTAGAAATATCTTAAAAGCACATCTGGAAACATTCAGAATAGCTCTCTTTGCTTGAGATAAGATCTCCAGAAGGGTTCCAGCATCCTCTTAACCTCTTTGCTATCTTAGTCATTAATACTTCCAAAAGTTTTACCTTTGGCCTTTGCATTTCTTTACTGGGTAATACTGTAAACATAGTTTCTTTATTCTTGTTTATGCAGCTATAATTTCATTATTCTTTGAGGTTTTGCCTGATGTGTTTCAGTGTGTTGTTAATCAAAAATGACTAAAAGGAAGCATTGTGATATTAAGTAGTTATAGACATGAATAAATATTGATTGTGGAAGACTGCTGATTATTGCAATACTCTGATTTGCATGTTAAGAATTAAAACAGAATTAAAATATTGAAAGTCAAATATATTAAAGAATCATCACTGAATAATTAGTTATTTTTTATTAGTTTCTTTAAAAAAAATTAAATGGCTGACAGACAGTCAGTAGAAAATTGATGGGTATTACATACACAGTTTATCTAGGAAGCCTTGCTAATAAAAAAAAAAAAAAAAACCACGCTATTTTGGACAATTTTTGGACAATTGTTGACTTTTTAAATCATTGTTCTGACAAGTTAGAACAATGCCTAATTATTGGCTGTCACATGTTTAAAGAACAAATACTGAGATTTGGAATTCCTGAACAGAAGAAGGGGATTTTACTGTTTCTGTTTTATGAGTTGTGCAGAGAAATGCACAGAGATAAAGTGATTGGCAAAGAAAATTGATACACTAGTTTAATCTAGATTTCTTCCCTTTTTATTTTTGTAAAAAAAACCCTATACTAGAACATAATAATAACAGAAGTTTTGTGCTCAAATGTAATTTAGAAATTGTAATTCCAGTAAAGCTACTGTCTCCAATATTTTGAAATCATTAAACATTTGAAGTCTAGAAAGAAAAATAGTTTAAATGACAGTGGAGATTAGTTAAACCTTACCATGTTACACTCCAAGGGTACAGAGTGACATTAATATTAGGATAACACAGGAGTGGTAGGAGATATTCAGGATATGGGTAAAAGGACACAAACATGAAGTTGACTAACAGGTAGATTTCTCAAAATCTTTTCTTGCTGTGAATGTCTTGTTCTGAGAAGATGCGAGTGAGGTATCACTAGGATACCACCATCTATCAAGGAAAGAGGTGATCTTTAATCCATTTGCCACTTATCCATTATTTGACCTGATTATTTGTGTTTGATGATCTGTCATGCCCTAGTATGTTCATTTTCCATTATTTTCTCACATTGACTGCTGTGTCATGTCCTGAATTTGATGCTGGGTATCAAGCACTCTCCAAATAAACTTTTAATTTAGTATACCGGTAACATAGAGGGAAGGACAGTTCAGAGGACTGAAAACCTGCTCTGATTTTCACTCTGCAGGATGAAAACATGTTGTTTTGTTAAATCCTTTGAGGGAACACATGTTAAAAATAATCGAATCCCCAGGAAGCCCTTTAGAAATGCTTTATGAAGTCCTCTGGGACTAAACTAATTCATTCCTCCTGCAGCCTGAGTTATTTGAAGAATAAAATTATGGTAGGTGGTCTAGGGCTAAAGAACCCCCAGTACATTTTCTCAAGGTACCTGATGATGTTCAGATGGAATTCTTTGTAGACTGGGAATGTGGATGATAGAAATGCCCAGTCTCCTATTTAAGTTGCCTTCAGTAGATTCGCAGGGAGACATCTTTTGCATTCATTGGTCATTAGACTGTGCAAACTTAGTTACGAGGAGACCTTTTTTAAAAATGTACAATTGAAGGCAAGGTTTTTAATTGCTTTGTCCTTTGACAAGACGAACCAAACATTTCCCCGAAGGTAAAATCAGTAAGATGAGGGGGGAAAGATACACTGAAGCTGGGTATAGCATGTACCCATCAAAAATGGAATTAATGTTGATGTTTGACGATGGGTTGACAAGACAGAACTTAGGGGCACATTCAAAATGGGACTTGAACTGTGATTCAGAGGCTCTTCAAGCTTTCTAGAAACTCTTCGAAAGACCTTTCCAAGATGAAGGCAAACTGCTTTTCTGAAATGTTAACAGTTGTCTTCTGGCCTGGCTCTCTCCCTTATGGGCAGAGTAATTCCTACAAAAATGTTTATTCCTTTTGCAATCTTTTTCGTATGTTTTCCTCCGCCAAGCTTTTCATAAATGATATCAAAACTTCCCCTTTCTTGTGAGTGACATCAATTGTTCATCTTTTATGCATTTTTGAACCTTGTTTTACGTTGCTGAAAATATTTGCTTATACCAACAGTACACCAATATTATAGTATGTAATTTGTTTTAGGACTTGAAATGACCATGTGTTATGGCCAGATAACTGTTTGTTGGCATCTGATGAAAATAAAGTTTATGCAAAAAAAGCCTCTATTAATTTGTGAACGATGCAGTGTCCAAAACAAAGATAAACTCTTGATGAGCATTGTTCAGAACATGTTGCTTTAAAAAAACTCTAATTTGACCAGTTATAAGTTATTTTTAAAAGCTAGTGAAAGAAATTTATATCTTTGCATGTATATTTATAAATATATATATATATGTATTTTCATGTACCATCCTGTTGAATTTTTGATGCATTAAAGTGATTTATGGCATAATTAAACTTTAATGCTATACTCATTTTTTTGGTCCTGGTAAAAATTTCATACTTGCTTCCTGGAGAAAAATCTAAACATTACCATGCCATAGATGTTTTGGTACTTTAATAATAATGCAGGTTTGATTATGTGGATAATCTGGATGCATATTGTATCATCCTGTTTCTTACCTGTCATGAAAAACGGGATTAGCAGAATTCGTAATAATGATATTTATTTTTTTAATATTGTCAAGCTGTGCAGCTCAACACCATAGTCTGGCACTGCTGTGCCAGATTGTTATTGAATCAGATGAACTGTGATTAGTCCAAAACAAAGTTACTGTATTCTTTCTTCAGTCATGCTTAATCTTCTCTTCATTCTGTTTCCTTACGTTAAAGGGGATTTGGGGTTTTTTTTGTAATTTTTTTACTTAGTTCATGAATGGGTCTATTTTTTATTTATCTATTTCTTATACTAATTACATTTCATGGAAGTTCCAGTATGATAAGGAACTGTAAGAGTGAGATATTATGGTAGTATAGTTGTCTCTTAGTGACGCTTATGCACCAAGCAATCACAAAGATAGGATTTCTACATGGTCTTTGATGTTTGGGATGTTTTACTTTCAGTAGAAATTTTCCTTTTAGTACAGATTACAATAATGGTTTATCTGGTTAATTAGAACAAGTTAAAGAATTAGATCGTTTATCTTACAATATGGATTTGGGCACCTAATAGCCAAGGTAAACAGAGTGGCTGAAAAATGTCCTCATGACACAGATATCATTACAAGTTTGCTGGTTTTAGCTTACTGAAAATATTTATAGTTTCAAAACTGGAGTGGTTTAATTTTTTAGTAATTATTATAATAGAAATTGCCTCAAACTCAAACATGTGTTGTTCCTGTCGTTTGTGAGGCTTCATTTAAACCCATGGTGAATTCTTAGCCTGAAAAAAAAAAAAAAAAAAAAAGGAATAGAATAAAGCAGAGGGAATAAAAGAAAATGAAAGTTTAAATAAATATCTGTAAAACATCTGCATACAGACCTAAGACGCTAATTTGTACTGGACTAGATTTTGATGTGAGCTTGTTTCTGTTCCAAATATGACAAACATAGATTTTCCTTTAGCTAGAACCTTATGGATTTTTTTCATATCTCCGGTCTTAAATAACATAGAAGAAAGAATCTATGGTCTTAAATTTCAGTGAAGGAAAGGATTGTGTATGTCGAGCTTCTACTGAACTGCATTAGTAGGATTTACCAAGCAATATCCAGTATGGTTTAAGGCTGGAAGGAGCACTTTGCAGCTGAATTACCTTTCTTCTTGTAACTGTAATTGTGCCCATACATTGTATCTGTGACTGGATGTGGGTACTAATTTGAGTAGTCGTGCCTCTGGTGATTTGACTGTGAGACCAATTAGATGGCTTGAAGCACAAATGGGTAATTAGAGCTCAGATCTATTTAGTGTATAGCAAACTCTCCTACTTCTGTTTCAGGTTCTACCTTCCTTATTACTGTGCTCTGTATCAGACTCTGTAGGAGAAGTCACTTCTAAACGGAATGTGTTGAAGGCGATATATATATTGCAGCTTCTAGTAATACCTTTCAACATTATATTCCAAATAATCATAATGATGCTCTAATTGTTATGGAGTACTTCCTGAAATATGCTGATGACTCTTCAGTCCATTGATCTGATTGAGGTTGGTGGCTGTTCAACATCTTGCATGTGTAATTTGCAAAAACTAAGCTTTATTCAGTAAATTGTTCTCAACTAGAGACTGTTACATTCTAATTGCAGACAGAGACTGACTGCACTCATCCAGAAAAGGAATTCAATTCACAGGGCTTACTTTGACTAAAGTGAGGAAGGAAATGCCTGACACCTGTGGAAGGAAAGCTTCACTTGTTTCAGAAATGTCAGACAAAATGTCAGGGCTGAGAATATCAGGCCAATGATTTGTATGTTCCACTGATGGTATGTTTTTCTTATGATTCCATCAGTATTTTTCTTTGAAGTATCGTCTAGTTTCTTTTATCTTCGTGTTGGTAAAGAAAACTTTAATGTTTCCACAGTTAAACGCTTGCTATAGATTACATCTTCCTCACCTTTTTCAATTCCTTTGATTGTTATGTTTTATGCAACTACTGGATATTTTAGTGTGAGGACTAACAATTAGAACAATGCTCCAGCTGAGACTTTGTGTGCTTGAATAACTGACCTGTGAATGTACCTCACGTAGGTGATTCATACTGCATAGTTGCTTTCAGGATAAAAACTTATTTATGTGTAAGTTTTTTTTTATACAGCTGCAAATTCTGTTTAGAAAACAGAGGGTTTCTGTATACTTGGATACTTCTTTTACGTTCATTAATGCTATTTAAGAGATGCCCTTCAAAACCATGTCTACAAATTTTTGTTTCTGCTTATATTTAATATAAGAGTAGAGCTAGGAGATGTACTAGTTTTTCAGGGTATTACCTTCAGGATATTATTACCTGATAGTACTGGAAGTCCTGGCTTAGTTTACTGTACTGGAAAACCTAATAATTAATAAGTGCTTTTAATGTATTTATAATTCAGTCATGACAATGATGAGAGCTAGTTAGGGTTAAGATAATTTTGATTAAATTTATGATGTTAAATCTGGAGAACTCATTTCAGAATCAGCTGTAAAATGTTAATGGCAGCAAGTACCTGAGTTTCAGTTCATATCAGAATAATTAAAATAATTTAAAATTAGAGGAACCTCCATCACTCTGACAAATTTATTTTAAAGTTTGGACTTTTTAGGTATCACTTCTCAATTCCAGATTTCTACTTAGCCAGTTTCAATAGTTAAATTACCCCATGACCAACTTTGCATGTTTCTTATCACATCAATGTGGAGACGGCCTATGGTATTTAATTTTCATCTGGTTTATCCCCTTGGCTGTGCTTTGCTTTATCTGCGTCATCATCCTGGGCAATGATTCCTTCTTCTGTCCTGGCTTACAGATCCTTTAAAGACTTATTTCCTTCATTCTACACAGAAGAAATAAAGCATTAAAAGCAGATCTCTTGTGGCTTTCCTCTACTATTTTATCCACAGTTAATCTTCCAAGACAAAAACAAACAGCAAAAGCTATTTTTACTACCATGGCACAACATACTTTTTTTTTTTTCAAGTATGTATTTTAACAGTCCTAAAATGGCAACAGTCCTAAAATGACAAACCCATAAATCCTATCTGTTGTTTAAAATATTTTTACTGTACTTCATTATATATTTTGAAATTCATTCCTTAAAACTCTTTGTATGTACAATTCAAAATAAATGTTGCTTGAAGTTTAAATTTAACAGCAGTTTTCAGCAGGTTTCTTAGTGTGTCCAGGATTGTTCTCACAAAGACAGTATTCCTTGCACTTCTGTATTTCAAGTTGAAATAATAAAATAAAAAAATTCTAATGGGAAAATTGCAATTTAACAAAGCTTCTTAAAGCAAGCCTGAAGTATTTCTGGATATACACTGAAACTCTTAGTATACAATATTACTGATAAAACAGTTCATGTTCCACCTTGTAGGCTTTCACCCATATCGTAACATCTACTGTACTCTAAAAAGGTTATGTTTTTCTTTCCAGGGAAAGCAGCTGAATTATCATAAGGGAAATTGTTTTGATGAAGTCGAAATCTGAAGTCATGTGCTTGGCTCATTAAATGAACTCCCTCTCTAAGCTTTCGGCTTTGCCCTTATGTGGTTTAAAAATAATTTTTAAATAAATAATTACACTTATGATTGCATAGTCTGTCAACAGCTTTTTGTTGATGGTGGATATTGCTATGTTGTTAACTCCATCTATTAGGCCACATTCCTCTAATCTTAGAAAGGTATTATAAGTGTCTAAAATAATATGTAAGAAAGTATTATCAGTGCCTGAGATATGCATCTCTCTAATTCTGCTGTGGTCAATTTTGGATTATACAATTGGACTGTCCTTCCCTCATGTACAAAAGGTGCTTTTAGTAAGTTGAAATATCTGTAACTGCAGAAAATACATATAACCATTTTATGGGGATACCTAATAATTCTAGGTATCAAAATTAAATATATACATGTAAATGGCAAGTGGAGAAAAACAATTGAAAACTTTCAGTTATACAGATTTCAAGATAAAAATATAGACTTCATGATCATCTACTTTTCTGCAGCATACAATTCTATAATCTTTATAGCAGATAGTTAATGAGTAATATTATTTTCAGTTAATTTATGGATATCATATTGTCTCCCAAAATGAACTGAAAACAAAGATGTACTGTCAGAGTTCTGCACGTATTTGAAATATTCCTTTTCCAATTACAGTGGTCTTAAAAAAGAAATCAGTGTATTATTTCCCTTTCAACTCTATGGTGATAAACTATAAGTGGAAATTGTGAGTATTTCTTTGATTAAGGCTTTAGTGGCACAAGGAGTAAATATAGATCTTCATAAATAGATGTTCAAGTGTCTTTGGAAGAAAGGTGCTACTTTGACTCAGATTTTCTTCTGGGAGGCATGTTTTCTTTTGCTCATGCTCTCGAAGTGTGCCCTGGGAATCTGTTAATTGACTGTGACATAACAGAACAACAGGTATAGAAATCCTGGCCTCCTATACCCTTCAGTGGTGTAGTATCAGGCCCATTCTTCACAGCTGCAAGGATTAAGTACTTGCTTTGTTTTGCACTGATTGCTAAATGTTGTCTTACTCTAAGAACAGGGCAGCACTTCTTTTAAATAACCTACCTCTCTCTCTCTTTAGTTCTCAGTAGCTTATTATGTATTCTTAGAAGCTTAAAAATACTTTATCAGTTTTGACCTTTCCCATCTGCCAGTCGTTGTTTATGAAGAAAATTTTGCTTTGAAAATTAAAAAAGCCATTTTGATGGGTTTTGGGGTTTTTTTTGAGGACAAAATAATATGTCTCAATTGTATACTATGAAGATTACTCAACGGAGTTCTTTACCGTATCAATATGTCAACACCTTTATATGTGTTGTTTGAAATGAATGGATAATTAGACAAATTTTGAGTTAGACACGTTAGGAAGCATCTAGGCAACATTAAAATTTATCTCTTCATTGTCAAAGTATTTATCTTTTAATTACCTAAAATAGGTTCAGTCCTATCTGGTTGCCTGTATTGGTTGAGATAAATGTTATAGCATGTCAGTGGCATGTGGCTTTCCATATATTTGTACCACCGTAGTATTGACAACTCAGAGTTCTTTTGTTCCACACTGTAATCTTCAATGTTCATTTCTACTTCGCTCAAAAGATAACAGAATTGACTCCTCCAAATCTCTACAAATTCTATCCTAGAAGCTGCATCAAAAGTATGTTAATTTTATACACTGATTTTTCTTACCTTCTGTTAAACATTGTTTAAGCAAAAATTTCTACTTTAGAAGGGGTGAGGTGTATACCAGAAGTCCTTTTAATTTGCCTGATACACTGAATTCCTTAGGTTCTCACTGGAAAACTGTCTTGTGTTTTATAATAGCCCAAATACATACTGAAGAGTGAAGTCTTCTGTTCTAAATAGACATGAGACTATATGATCCTCCTTCCAAATTATGGCTGGAAAAAAACGTGTGTTACATAAAAAGAGTATTTGCAAAGATTATGTCATTGTATTTAATGAAAAATGAAAATACTTTAATTTCTTCATCAGCAAAGTTTAATCTATGAAGTAAACATTTCAGTAAACACCTGTCATTCCTTTTTATAGGATAAAAATAATGGAGGGGTGCCTAGGACTGGAGATACAGTGTAAAGTTCTGGCCATTTTAAAGTTTTTAGGAGTTGTCAGTCGACTTTAGGGTCAGAATTCAGTCAGAATTTTCCGCCTCAGAGTTACTGCAAGGTCAAGTTAATGGAGATAAAAAATGTCACATCTGTATAGCTAGTGCAAACAGCATTTCAGAAAATGTTTTGAAGTTGGTTGTTTGGGAATTAATTCAATTTACCAATGCATGTCCACACATCCTTCACTGCTGTCGTTACCTCTACTTATATTTTTTTCTCTATTATCGTACAGAGCCTGTCTTCCCTTTGGATTAGATACTATTTCCTATTTTCATACTAACTGGTAAGATTTAGTAAAATCCCACTGAAATACAGAGGGAACTCAGTCTTTCCCCTTTGAAAAGATTTTTGATAAATAGAGCTGTTGCAATATTTGTGGTATTATTTTTTACTCTAATACTCAAACACTATTTTGTCTGTAGTTGACTTATGTTTGATGCACGCATAATTCGCTGCTAGTAGCGTAAATATTTCAGACTATATTTATCCATCTATCCACTTCTTGGTGGGCTCTGCAGTAGTACTTCAGGAAGGAATAGCAATCTGTAAAATCTGGCTAAACTCCTTTGGTCTTGTTAATAGCAAAACTGCTGTCTAAATTAGTCTCTGCTCAAGTAGGCAAAATTTCAGCTGAATTGTGCCCTTCCTTATACTGCTTGCTTGTTTGTGTTTAAAACTTTTCCAGCAGGCATTTTGAAGACATTAGCAAAGAAAGGCTCATTAAAGTTTGTCATTATGAATGACATTTTGCTATTTATTGTCCATTACTTGTTATTTATTGCAGACTAAGCCCCACAGTTATTTGAAAGAAGATCTTCTGTTGTCAGTAGTATTCTCTGTAGAACTAGCAAGCTTTCCCTGCTACACCTGCTACTTTAATTGACTTTTATACTTTCATAGACTTTATTTTTATACTCAATTAGTATTATTCCTGTTTTGAAGAGTTAATACTATTCTAGAAGTGAAGTATTTTCCAAATACATAAATTTATTTTGCATTTTAAAAAAATTATATAATTTAATATTTTTCTAATGCAAAAGCAGTAATTCTTTTGTTAATCCTTATGTAACTTGTGTTTTATACTTCTGATTTCTTTATTAAATGCAGAAAATATCTGTCAATTGGATTTTAATAAATTGCATGTTTTTATTCTGAAATTATGAGCTAAGTTAATGGAGCAAAGGGAATCACCTCTGCCTTTTGAGGTACATGTAACCAGGAATGCCATTGCCAAGGTAGGGTTATATTACAGCTGGTAGTGGTGCTATGCTGGTGGAAGATAAACTGTATCCCTTGCTTTAGGAAGGAGCATCTGTGGAGATTAACATTGTTGGGTCGTTTTGGGATATATTTGAACACATGACATTTCTGTGTTCCCATTTAGCCATTGCAAATTTTTGTTATCTGTAAACCATTCATTAAGTAACCTTGCCTTTTTATGAAAAATGTATCATACCTCTTGACCATAAAAGGATCAGTGAGGATATTAGAAGGTAGTAATTTTGGTATCTGAGAAACATTATTTCATTTCTTTAGGAACAAAAAAAATAGTTTCAATATCAGCAGCATTTGGTATTTTCTATTAATAAATAAGTCCATAATTGATGCTTCAGCATCTTCTGCGTGTTTGAACTTCAGAGCACATTGTCCTGTGAAGATTTTTAAGAAACACTGAACACAAAATGATGTATGTAACTAAACTATTTTATCCAATTCCTGTATATTTCAGTAACATTACATTGGAAAAAGCAGAAAGAACACAGCAAATTTGTTGTAATTCATCCTAATAATGAGCACAAATAGTGTAGGAGATAGCATTTTAATATTGCAGATTAGCACTTGATTGCTTTATGTCCTGCTTAAAAATATAAGTGTAGATAATACCAATATGCCACTATGTGCAGAATTGCGAAATAATTAACTAATCCGGCTTTACTCGGTTAACCTGTCATTTGAAAACAACCTGAGAAGAAAGTGGGCTTTGGAAGTACCAAAGATACTTATCATTGTTTTATAGTTCCCTGGAGTTAATTATTTTGAAAGTATTAGTGAGGTTCACGTCTGAATGTCAATGTCAGAGTAATTACCTACACACTGAGCACCACATATAGATATTTAACTCAAGGTTTTGAAATACTATTAACGATTCAGAATCATTTTCAAAAATTCATTTTTTAAGACCATATTTCATTGAAGGTTAAAATGACTTTTGAAAATGAGCATTCCTCAAAATGTTTTAGGCTAAACATTATACTTCCAGCTGCATTTTCAGAATCTTGACCTGAGAATGTTAACACGAATATTTGTTCAGTCAGTCATAAGCAGGTATAAATTGACTGTAGTATAAATGTGGTAGTTTATACTAGTAAATGATTTGATCCTGTGACTGTGAACATATATTCAGATTATATAGCTCTTGTAACACAACATTGTACAGTATTACCTGGAAAAGAAAGATTACCTATCTTAATGCATAACAGTATGTTTATGTTTGAGGTCAGATGCTCAGTAATAGTTATCTTTTAAATTTACATGCCATTGAGCCCTCCTGAAGTAAGCAAGGGGCTATGGATTATTGAGAGACTTTGGGTTGAAATTCTGAGTACTTGACAGCCTCCTGCTATGAAAGGGAGGAATAGGGAAAGAAATCTTACTATGAAGTAATTTAGGAATGCATTTCTTAAGTGATATGTGAGAAACCTTAGAAAATCCAGGGAAGCTACATAATATAAGTGATCTTTGGTTTTTACTTATTTATTTAAAGAAAAGTTCCTTCTGAATTGAAAACATTGCAAAGAGGAAGATAACTATTACACAATTTAAAGTAGGTCTGGGTGATTTGTCTTTGAAGTGAAATGAATTGAAAGCTGGCACCACTTTTGAAATCTTGAATTCTGTTCCTACAGAATGTTTACCATTGTAAAAGCTTTGACAACAATTTCCACCCTCTTTACTTGAGCAAATTGCTTTTAAGAGAGCTTTTAGATTAGACTTTGAACTGGAAAAGGCATAAATATGTAGAAAAGTCTCCATTGTCAGTATGTTTTCTATTAGCCAGTCTGTCAACTAAGCTTGACTCAACTCTGGATCTTACTTACGAATTCATTCTTATGAATGTAGAGTGTGACAATCCATTTATCTTAATACAGGTTCTAGCTACAGATGCATGGAGTACAGAATTCCCTCTTCCCACAGTGCCTTTCTAATCCTTATTCACTAAATGTGACAGCTTACCTGACGTACCCGATTTCTTTATCTAAGTGTCCTAAGTACAGCTACAGACAACTTCCAGAACTTATTTTACAAATGAATATAGATGACCTCTATACTAATCCTTAGTATTAGATTCTAAATGCAGAGTTCTATTGAAGTCTGAGCTCCCTAGTTGCTGGAATATTCTTGATTAAAGCATTGACAGAAGTCATTTGGGATTCTCTTTCCACTTACATAGTTTTGTAATATTGCCATGGCAGGAACAGAGCACACGTGAATTGGGTTAAGTGCCAAGTTCCATCTTCGCCTTCTGATGACATTGATCCATGGATACATTCTTGACATTCTTTTTGAAGTCCGGGCCTTCTTATGGATCATTCTGCAATGATCATTCTTCTTATTTTCATTCTGCAAATAAGTTTACTGCCAGTCAGAGAGGGACCTGGGGGTGTTGATTGACAGCCGGCTGAACATGAGCCAGCAGTGTGCCCAGGTGGCCAAGAAGGCCAATGGCATCCTGGCTTGCATCAGCAATAGTGTGGCCAGCAGGGACAGGGAAGTGATCTTACCCCTGTACTCGGCACTGGTGAGGCCACACCTCAATTACTGTGTTCAGTTTTGGGCCCCTCACTACAAAAAGGACATTGAATGACTTGAGTGTGTCCAGAGAAGGGCAACGAAGCTGGTGCAGGGTCTGGAGCACATGTTGTATGAGGAGCGGCTGAGGGAACTGGGGTTGTTTAGTCTGGAGAAGAGGAGGCTGAGGGGAGATCTCATCGCCCTCTACAACTACCTGAAAGGAGGTTGCAGAGAGCTGGGGATGAGCCTCTTGAACCAAGTAATAAGCGATAGGACAAGAGGTAATGGCCTCAAGTTGCACCAGGGAAGGTTTAGACTAGATATTAGGAAGTATCTCTTCACAGAACGGGTAGTGAGGCATTGGAATGGGCTGCCCAGGGAGATGGTGGAGTCCCCATCCCTGGAGGTGTTTAAGAGTAGGGTCGACATAGTGCTGAGGGATATGGTGTAGTTGGGATCTGTCAGTGCTAGGTTAACGGTTGGACTAGATGATATTCAAGGTCCTTTCCAACCTAGATGATTCTGTGATTCTATGAGTATTTTACCTAAAGAGGTTGGATTTGGGGGTTTCGTGGTTGTTTTTTTTTTCTGGTGGTGAAGGGTTTTTTGGCTTTTGGATTTTTTTCCCCATTTCATTTTCAAGAACAAGGTTAAGATTGCTGCAGAATATGTAAGAACTCACTTTTTTTTTTTTTTTTCCAGGGACATTCCAGTTGTCAGGTACTACAAAAGCCCACAATGTGATCTGAGATTAAGATTTGATGTTAATATGCATATATTTGACCATTTTTGTCTACTGTATGTATATCTCCTTTCTGGTCACATTCCAGAGAAGTAATTCTTGGCCAATCTGATTTCCCCTGCACTTTAAATTATATTGGCGTCAGCCTTTCTATTCTCTTTTGATGACACTTGGTGTGTAGTTTAATGCATATCGTGTAGTTCAGTGATCAACCAAGTGAATTTACTGTGTGTCTTTTGTTGGTTTGGTTACTTCAGAAATTAGAATGTGCTATTTCACTTCACAAGATAGAAGTGTTGGATTGATGGCTACCAGAATTCCTGTCTTGTTCTGGATATGTATGTTTAAAATTGCAAAAGATTTTCAGAACCCTTGTGGTGAAAAATACCTTACTGTGTGTAAACACTTAAATGTACAGGATTTTTTAAGAGTTTGTTAACATTATGTTGTGTGTTCCTTTGGAAGCTCTCAAAGTTCTTGATAGTAATAAAAGTGTGTAATTAGCAATAGTAAGTAATGAACAATGAAATAAATCTTATGCCCCTTTGTCACAGGATCTAAAGAAAATCAGCGGTTGAAGTCTGATTCTGCATGAAAGCACTTGCTGAGGGTAGCCATTAATTTCACAACTGCTGAATTAATCCCAAACAGAAAAATATTCAGTCATTTGACCAGATTGAGCATTGTTCTGGATTTTAGTCTGAATCCTGCACATTTCTTACAATTTTTAATAATAACCCTTGCATGTAAGGAACATGAGCAGATCAGTAAATAGATACATATTGCTTTTTGTTGAATTGGGGATTTGCAAGGTTGCTTTACTGAATTCAATCTCTTGTGTATTTTCAGGAAAATTGAAAACTTTGCAGTTATGTTTTTTTTCTTTTATCAATTCAAGGTCAGGTCTAATGCAAGTTGGCATAGCTTTACTCTTAGCACTCATAGATCATTGTTGGTAGTTGTCAGAAATTTTATTGTAATCATGTTGCTTTATTGTAATCATATTGCTTTGATGAAACTTATGATTTGTATACTGAGTTATCAATAATTATTAAGTTGAGGTAATTATAGTAATTTTATCAACCTATGATTTGACAAGAAACTTCTCAGAACTTGTTTAATGCCAATTACTTGTCCCAGAAGAAACTTCTGTACTTTTCACAAAGCCGAAGTGTGACTTCACTTTAACATAATACTGTGTAGTATCATAATTTAAAAAAAAAAAAAAAAATCTGCATTTTTAAAGAATTGCCAGAGCAGTTTGAAGACTAATGTCACAGTAACTAATCCATACTGTAGTTGTAGCTTAAGTTCCTCTTGCCATTTCAAGATATATGTACACTGTTTATCAGAAATATTTCTGTGAAATTTTAGGGCAGAAGAATCCAACTGTAATTGCAAGACTGACTTTGTACACAATCCAAACCAAATAATTGTGCCATCAAGCTCATAATTAATTTTAGTGTATATCTTGGAATTGCATTAGGTCTTGATTATTGTTAGGACTTCTGCAGTGCCTCTGAATGAGTTCTACTATTTTGCATTTTAAACAAATACCTTCAGGTTATTAATTTCAGGTGTGTTCCATATAGAATGGCTGCATCTGCCAACCTGAAGCAAACCTCCGATATAGTTTTCACTCTTCTTTTTAAATTTTTTATGGACAGGAAGCACCACAGATGAAAGTATCCTTGCTGTAGAACTTCACGGAACAACACTAAAGCTAATGAGGGGTTTATATTTATAAAAGTTGCTCTGAAGAGGCACTCACACTTTTGGAAATGAGTCTGAATTATTTCAGTCTCTTGATTATTCAGTGGACTATTTACTTTTCTGATCTGAGGAAATTTTCAACTGTAGGCTGCCAGCTCTAATTCAGGTAGTTGGCCATTTTTGAAAGTGTCAAGTTATCTGACCATAATAAAATGAGTTTCTCCTGTAGGGAAAACTCAGATTTGCAGCAGCTTGTGCAAAAGCTACAAATGTGTCTGTCAGTGTTTTTATGGTTAAGAAATGGGTTAAGGAAGATTCAGTATAGCCTTTGTCCTTTCCGTGCAGTATTTTTTTCACATCAGTCATGTCCTTCAGGAGGTGCTCTGAGTATAGAGTTGAATAAGAGTGTGCAACAGATGCAGTTTCATTGCCTTCTTTGGCCTGATGAAGTCTCATTGAAAATACATTGGAAAACACAGACGATTGGGTACTGAAGTACCTAATGCAAATTCCACACACACTGAATGTGTCCCAAACTTCTCTAAAAAAAACATTTTTTTCCAAACCTTTGAGAAACAGTGCAATGATGATTTTAAGAATCTTTTGATCTATATGGAATAACTTTAAAATACCAACCCTGGACATGAGACATCTATTCTTAAGAAAACCCATTTTTAGTTACACCTTGAAAAATACAATTACATGCAGAGTCCAGAGAGCACATCAGTATGAAGGACTTCAAGTTAGGTGAAGGATAGAAAAAAACCAGAGTAGTAATTGAATTCATATTTGTGGTTGGTTGTAGAGGTTTGTATTATGTTGACAAAGACTTTCTAGGAACAGCAGAAAATGGTTTCATTTTAAAATTCAGTAGCCAGAATATAGGGAACCAACACTAACAAGCACAATTCCATCCAGAAGTAGAAAAATACAACATTTTTCATTAGATTTTAAGTTGATTTGCTTCTGGCTTGCTTTCTTGGACTTAAACTAGAGGTTAACAAATAAAATTTGAAATATTTACTTACTTACAGTAGGAGACACAAAATTATTAAACAGATTTTAAAGGAAGTATAATTAGCCCAGTTAATCTAAGGCAATACCTTATTCTGCTCAATGAGCTCTGATGGGAAAATTATTATTTAAACAAGTTTGCATACATAACTCAAAATCTAATTTTGTGATTAAGTTATATAGGTTTATAGATACTTGAAGTTTCATCAGTACAGGTCCTGTACTATCTAATTATATGTACAAGAGAATTCTGTAAGGAAGATAGATAATAGCCTGTAGCAAATTCATATTAATATATTAAATAATTTGGGTGATGGATTTTTTTTCAGGTTTCCTTTTCCTGTGTTTCCTTTTAGCCCTTTAACATTTCTCAAGAGTCAGTGCCACTTTTTCAACTGCCACTTATAAGTAAGATTGGATTTTTGTGAGAACTGAATCAAGGGGCCAGATTTTTTAAGGACACTTATTTCCTTCATTCTGTGTTTTCTATCAAATCAGTGCAAGCAGAATGCACAGTCTGACATATATATATCTCTACTTAATTAAAATGCATTTAGCATCTTATCAGCAGCATGCTTTGTGACTCAGCACTGATGGCTGAGATGATTGTGACTGTCAAGAAAATAATGGAACATCTTTTAAATGCCCATTCCTTGCTTAGTCCTGGGCTATATTTTAATTTCATTTTTAGAGGTTAACAGGACTTAGAATTGCTTGACCAGATTAAACCAAAACTGAATAAAATTTAACTTTAGTTAAAATAGAGTTGTAACAAAGGTAATAGTTTGTGCTTTTTCATATAGTAAATTTTTGCTTGTTCCACAGCATTTAATATCTTTGCCACATAATTATTTTATTGATGTTTGTGCAAAAGCCACACATAAAGTAAAACCACAATGAAAAAACTCAGCTCTATCTACAGACTAAAGTAATATTTTTGCCCTCTGATCTGTCATTACTTAAATATTAGACTTGTTTACTGCAGTTGAACTGCAGGCAGTAAAATGGAATTACAAATTGGTAACCTGAAATCATGTTAAGGAATACTTCAATTTGGGCCTTATAATGAGCAGTGATGGACAGCTACACTCTTCGGTCAGTTCTGTCTCACTGACTTAAGTGCTCTCATATAGCATACCATGTTTGAGAATAAAATGTTGTCTGCAGTGAGTGCATGGGAAAATAATATTTGATCTTTGAGTGGCTATAAATATTTTTTCTGAGCAGAAAACAGATACTTGAGGACAAATTGCAACTTTCTTACAACACTATTGGCAGGAAATAGGTTATTATAAAACTGCAAATGCTTGTTTCCACACTTGCATGAAATACAGTACCTGTGACAATAAAGACTGATGTTACATATTGTAGAGGCAATCATGTAATACATCAAGTGTCACTTTAATGGAACAGTGCCAATGGAATTTACAAATGTGGCATCTATTTATTTCTAGCAGTACTGAGAAGGAGATGAAATAACATGGAAGTGATGATTACTTGTGACACGTTCCTTTTATGAAAATAACTGCTTTAACCCATGTTGTTGTAGTAGTCCATGTGTTCTTTTTATTTCTATTTCTTCATTTCTTTCAATGAACTATATTTCTGTATATTTGTTTGTGCTTTTGCCTATTGATATGATGGAGTCAAGAGCATCTATTATCTACTGTAAAGTTGTGGTGATAACTTACCAGCCTTCTGCAACTTCAGGCAAAAAATCCATGGAACTGAATTGTGACAGTAAAGTAGTAGAATCAGAATTGAGGTAACATTGAGGGCTAGATTATCAACCTTATTTTGAAAGAAGCGCTGACTGAATTTTAAAATAATGATTAAGTGATGTAGGAGAGTAACACTGTGTCTTTCCCATTGGAAGAATCCTGGGTGAGGCTCATGTTAGTACAACAGCACGTCAGAGCTTGTTAACTCTACTAATAGGTAAGATTTATTTGCCCAGACTGTGCTCTCCAGAAACATGACTGTGCTGCTTCTAGTTCTGGAGCAGTCAGTGGCAGCTGGAGGGTTCTCTATCTCACGTGACGTGAGGTGTGGGTGGGTGAATGTGAGCACACGTGCATGTATTTGTAGGCCATAATAAAGTCTATTTAGGTAGCTGCGCCATCACACTGTCTTCGTTATTGAACCAGAAGCCTGTATGAGGGGATTTTACTGTAGGATCCGGATGCACGCACATGAATTCTGAGTCCCAAGTACTTTTAGGATTCATGTGTGTTTCTCTATATCTAGCTTCAGACACTTCAAGACTCTTCTTGATAGATGTGGATGCTGTGGATCTTTGAAACCTTGAGGTCTTATCTTCAGAGACGGGGATAGTCCTTGGAGATAGCACAGGAGAGTAAATTTTAACAGTAAGCCATTGAAAGGGAGAATGTTTATTAACACTGCCCACATTTATGTAGTTTTCAAGATACCACCATTGCAAATATCTGTAATGTTGAAGAAAAAAATGAAATAAGGGTTGTTGTGCTTGCTACTGACCTGTAGCATAAACAGCTCCTCTTCTTGGTACAGTTTTTGCAGAGAGTTTGATTAACGTTTCTTCCATGGACCTGTGTGTTTTTAAAGAGGAGGACAGTCTGGTCCATTGAAATTTCAGCTTGTGAAAACAATTTACTTGCTGCAAGCTGTTTGCAAGTACTTACGGGAAAGTAGTGGTGAATCTGGAGCATCTTCCCTAGTATATTATTATATTTTCTTCCAGTATCACTTTTTTATAACAACAAAAAAATAGGAGAGTTGCCTTGTGTTCAGTGGTTTAGTTGAGGTGCCACTGCTCTGAAGAGTAAGATTTGCATGGGCATTTCTGTCAGTCTGTATATATTCTATATGCTTCCAGGTATCATTTAAAAATCATTAAACTTCAGGGTAACAGTTAAAATGGAACTAGATATGTATTGATTTCTTCTCCTCCACTGCTCTTTTGGGATTCTTCTAACCTATGTTCTTTGCTGTAAAAATAGAAGAAAAAGAAGAATGCATTTCCTGATTTGCCTATGACCTGAGCAAGCTCTCCACATTTAACAGTATAGAAAGGAACAAAGGACAGTTCAGTGCTGCAGTGTCCTTCTAATCTTGCACTAAGAAATGAGCTAGGAAGAGTATGTTCTTTGAGGAAACTGTAGAGAGTCTTGCCTTTTTATTTCTTTTAAAAGGAGAAGGGACTGAAAATGAGTAAGGATAACATCTATACGTTAGTTATAAAAAATGCTTTAAGCCTGCCTAAGAGAATGGGAAAATGTATAGAATGTCTCTGCTTCTATTTTACTTCTCAAATGTAGTGTTTCAACAAAATACCACGTGTATGCGCAGAAAATTTAGTACAGAGTGAAAGCTAAATTTAAAAAAGTTTTTAAATCCTTTGAAGAAAAGATAATGTGGGTTTCGTTGTTATATTTAATCAGGTGAACAAATATATCTGGTACCAGTATTAGTTTTTGGGGGCAGAGTCATTGATGTACTTAGTCCACTATATAACTCCTATGGTATGCCAGACTGATTACTTAGAAGGGAGGGATAAAGGGATAATATAGTTACACATTGAGATTCTGAGGGGAAAATGGACCACTAAAAGCTTCTTTAGGATAATGCAGTTACACTGATAACTTTCAAAGATCAAAGCAACTGAGATTGATACCTTTTGGCTTCACCAATTTAGTAGTTTCATTTTGCATCAAAGCAGGTGAAATATTTAATTTTAAAATATTCCCTAAAGAATATAAAATCTTTTTAACTATAAAGAATTTTTACAAATAGTTTTTGAAGTTCACCAATTTTAATATTTAAAAATATCACGAAAAAATAGTACCACCTAATTTTAGAAAGGTAACTGTGGAGCAGGGGAGAATGTGTAATGATAGTTGGATGTGCATTATCGAGTTAATTCTCATGGAGGTTTGAGGGGCCATTAGAAGAGTATGATCTGTGCCTTTTCTTAGTTAATGAGACAGATATCTCTTTTTAAATATTTTAGTTTTGTTCTGTAAAGTTTCTATTGTTTTTCACATTCATTTTTCATTGTTCTAGCACTATATTTTCTTTTTGTCTTTCCAAGTTGTTTTATTGTCTTACAATGTTTGGTCTTTTTCAGATCATTCTCCTCTTAATAACCTGAGGTCACAAAACTCTACTAACAGGTTACTGCCAGTCAATACATTAGTTTATACGTGAATATAAACTAGCCAAAAAAAATTAAAACAAACAAACAGACAAAACAAAAAAATCCCACAAGAAGGTAGTGGCTGCATGATAACTTTTTTGGGAAAAAAGTTCATTTCAAAACAAACTAAAAACCTTTTTTCTACAGAGCAAAGGTACAATGCAGTAACATACAGCTGTGGAAACATAAGCTGTAATTGGAAGTAGAATGGTATGGGAGATTTGGGTACACATTGTTTTGTATCTGTGAAGGCCTCTTTGAGAGGAAATTTATGCTACAGATAAATGTAATATTCATCAATAAGGAGTTACTGTCATTCAGAGAAGTCAAATATCAAAGTATTGCTGGCATTTGAGATAAATTTCAAAACATTATATGATCGAAAAGGACACTTTCCATTTAAATTATTTTTAAGTAATAATTCAGATTATAATATTCTTATTTTCTGCGGAATTTTAATAGCCATATTTGGAAATAATCTCCATTGTATTTGTGGAACTGTTGTTCCTAAGCATTTACTTTGAAAAATAATCCGAAGTAGCATTTTTCAGAAATATATGTAGGAATTTGTTTATCGCTGACTTAAAATTTAAAACATGACCCTAAATATAATATTCTGAAATAATGCTGCTACTCTACCCTTCGTTAAGAAGTTGTTATTTTCTAATTATTGCCTCATTGTTTTTTTGTTTGAAATTTTCTTTGCTACAGATCTTCCTAACTCAAATTGTCCTTGAATTTCAGGGGGTTTATCCTAAACCTTAACTAGCTCCTCAACTCTGTTATTTCAACAAAATGATTTATTTTGCATGCTCATCTCAGGTAACACAATCTCAGTTGTGTACGTTACTTCAATGAGGTGAGGAAGCAAAGTTTCTTACAGCAGGTGGTTCAGGAATAATTTAGGGCCAAGGACCCCATTCAGTTTTGAATGAATGTTCACATACAGTGTGTTCTTGTGCACAAAATGAAATCCTGTTCTCATGGGTGTTTGTAACAGCCTTCTGAAGCTGAATACAGTAGTTACAGTAGTCAGCACGAACATAATAAAACATTGCAAATACATAAGCAAGTTATTAAGTAAATTAAATACCAGTGTTTACATCTCTGAGGAGTGCTGCAAATGGATTATAGTTTATTTGTCTCTTTTCTGACATCCAGAAAAGAACCAATACGTGTCACAAGAGTTTCCATAGCTTCAGAATTTTAGGATTTTCAGAGCATAGCTCGTTCTCCACTCTGTACTATAAACAGGATTAAGGATCTTGCGAATACCTATAGCTTCATTCTAGAAAGCTGTCATTTGAGCTTGACTTGACAGGATTTTTTTTTTCTTCAGTAATTGTAATCAAATTATTACTGGTACATGACCAACCATATATACTGTATCTAATTTTTCAGGTGAAAGATTAATACACTAAACTCAGAACTTGGAACGCTTTCATTGCAATCTGACTTCTTAAAAACACTGATTCTTTTTCTCTGTATTTAAGCATACTTCTTTTGAATTCAGTACAAGCCCTTTGGAACAATATGCAATCAGATAGAGATTTTTTTTTAAAAAAGCCTTTGATACATATAGTCAGAATTTAACTTGAAAATGAACATCAAATTTCCAATGTCATGCTCCAAAACTAAGTTAAATGGTATTAATACACTTTAAGTTAATAGACATGCATTATTAGCAGACTTTTCTTCTTTTAGAAAATTTTTGACGTTAAGATCATAGTAGTAAAATTAATACTGCGACTTCCATATTATTTTGATGTTACAATTAACCCTGCTAAACAGAAGATACATATTAATTTTGTATCATTTTCAGACAGAATGTTAGAGGCTTTCTTATTTTTAAACTGTTTTCTTGAATTATCCTCTAATGCCTAAAAAAAGTTGAAACAATGTTTTTATGCTCCAGTGGTATTCAGGGCATCGAGGAGAAAACTGAAATACAGGGAATTCCCCTTAAGCATAAGGAAAGCTATTTTATGGTGGTCAAGCACTGGAAGAGGTTGCCCAGAGAGGTTGTGGTGTGTGCTTGGAGATGCTCAAAACCAAACTGGACAATGTCCTGGACAACCTGCTCTAGTTGACTCTGAGCAGGCACATTATCCTTCAACAATCTCCAGAGGTCCATTCCAAGCTCAACTAGTCTGTAGTTCTGACATTGTCCAGAGTGCTCTGTTTGTTTAGGGGCAGCAAGCAGCCTTCGTATAATATCCAGACAGTGCCCTCTGTTTATGTTTCTGTCTTCTCTGGTAATTTCATATAAGACTATCTTTTCCAAAGGGGATTATTTTCATAAGTTTTGCAGATGATGGAATATTTGCAGTTCAGAGATCCAATATGGATACTTGTTAATTTCTCTGAGGAGAAGCTTAACAGATGGCAGTCAAAAGAGAAAGTAAGGGATTCTTTTTTTTTTTTTTTTTTTTTAATGAGTGAAATGCTAATATCTACAGTTATAAACAAAGAACTTCAGAAATGTTTTGCTGATAAGAAAACAAATGTGACATGGGGGAGCTACGGAGCTATGCAGAATGAGAAGAGAAAGCAATCTAGGCCCTCCTGATTTGACATTTATTAGCATAGTATAGAGACAAAAAAGGAGGAAAAAAAAAATAACCCAATTGTGTACCTTAATACTAGAATGCAACGTGTAGAATTGTTAGTTTAAATCAGAGAATTTATACAGAATAAAAGCAAGTACCTCATACACTGCTCCAGAAATGTTACAAAATATCAATGGAACAGTAATCATTATTGAAGTCTGAGTCAACAGAGCAGGTGTAAAACAGCATTTTTTACATAGGGACAGACAATGAAGGTATACCGTTGGTTTGCTACAACCCTCGCAGGAAGGAACCAAATATGTATGCAGAAAGCTGATTCAATGTATATGCTGTGATTCAGTATTTAAAATAGCCCTTGGTCTGGCTGACAAGCTTGTTGCTTTTGATTCTGGTTTACACAGTTGTGCGTACGCAAGCATCTGTCCATTAGGATGTGACCTGGTATTAAAGTCTCAGTTCTGATCTGTCATTACTCAACTATCGCATGATTATGATAGATTTACCAGTTAGTTCTTCTATAAACCAGACCCTGAAACATTAACTTTTCCTTTTCTATGTGAGGATTATATCATCAGGCTCTGATTTTTAAAATTTAAGGTGAGGTGGTTACATTTAAAAAAACAAAGGGTTTTTTTTAAAAAAATAAAAACCCTAGAGAAAAAGAAGACAATAAAGATTTTTATTATTATTATTATTATTATTATTTTTAAAGTTGTAAGTAGCTTTTGAATTGATGTGCATATTTAAGTGTCATTCTGTGCCAAGAAGGAGTCACTTTGTGTCCTAGAGGACAAGAGTATTCTCTGTAATTGTGGTTTGACAATACAAATCTTTGGGAAGAATTGAAGGAATTCCTGCCAACCCATCTACCTCCTTGTCCTAGCTTACATCCTACTCTGCTGATTTAGCTGTTAAGAGCACTGCTGTTGGGGAACTGATGGAGCTTTAAAGAACTTCAAGGAAGTTTGCTGATCTGGTTCATAGTATGGCCACTGAAACAATCAAGCTAGCACAATTAATGGCACTGCAGTGTGGGGAGAGGAATAAGTAACAAGCTCTGGGAAAAGGGGGAGACTTCAAACCCTTGGATGACCCCATATGTCATCAAACTGAAGCCAAAATGGAAATTACCGTGATTTCAAGCAAATATGGAAGAATAAATCAGAGATATATATTATTGTAAGAAAAGCATAGTCTACCACAGATAACATATGCAATTTTATTTCATTTTGTCCACCAAATATATACAGACAGCACGTGATTCTGAGTCATTGCAGTGTTCACTTCATACTATAAACAAAATAATTGGTATCCTAAACCTGTCACTTTCAGTGTTTTCTTAGAGATTTTCTATTTCCATTCCATTCCTTGTAGACTGTTATAGGGCTTTTATTATTTTTAATAACAATAAATCTCATTATTGTGGGTAAACAGGACTCCATGCTTGTTCATAACCAGAACAGTGATGGGATATGTAACCTGATGTATATTCTGGCTTCTGCAAACATATTTCACCTAAAGCAAGACAGTTATTTTGCTCTTTGTAGTCTTAATCATGACTGAAGGGAAGGAAATCTGTATCAGTGTCTCATTTCAATGTTTGTTGTTTGTTTTGTCTATAGTGGCCATCACCAGTGTAGAAAACTGAGGCATTTTTCATGAGGGAACAAACCATAAGACCAGCCCTTTAATGCTTGAATGTGCCAGAAGTTGCTTATTTCTTGAAGTGGTTAATAGGAAACATAATTCATACATCAAGGATGTGCCTTCTGCCTTATCTGCTACTGTGACTTAATGATCTATTATTATTATTATCTATTATTATTATCACACTATTGAGTAGGATGCCCATGCTTGGTGACTACCTGGATCCTTTCTGCAGGAGGGACAGAAATTTTTGGTTCTGCTGGGCAAACATAAAGTAAACTGACTGATACCAGTTATTCCCTATTCTCATCCTTTCATCTTTTAAAAAAACATGGGAGAGATAATAGCTAGCTGATTACTGTAACTAGCCATAACAAGAGGAAAGCTGCTTGCCCACTCAGAATACAAGAGCTGTTGCATTATCATCATTGCTGTTTTTCTCACTGTGGGCTGCTACCAGACAGGAAAAGGAAACTGGTATCAGAATACGTAAGGTCTCACTGGAATATGGCACTGCAGATTGGAAAAGGCAGTTATAAAATCTGAGTATTTTAACCTTCTTTTTAGAAAGAAATGTCATTTACTTACCCTGGAGGTAAAAAGCATTATGGAAGCAAATGTAGAGTGCTTATGTTCAAGACTAAATGTGTGTCTGTGAACTATATTATAAAATATGAAGTATGGAATAGTTTTTGTGTCACTTACCTCGTATCTTACTCATATAATTTGATGTTTTCAAAATCCTTGCTTTCAAAAAATATTTAAGGGAGTGACCCAACCTTGCAGTAGCGGAATCTGGGATCCAAGGATGTTTTCTGTGTCCATTTCAACAGAGCAGGCCAAATTCATTTGTAGCACAACCACAGTCAAGGGAGTAAATTTGAGCTAAGGCTGTACTTGACCCAGGATATATACGCAGATAGGACAGACCCAAGTAGCTCTCAGACACAGAGCAAAGTATATTTTTTCAATGAAATTGGTAATGAATTCCATAATGTGTTTGGCACTTGAATTCAAAATGTTCTATAATATTTCAGTTTTAAAAGCCACCTCTGTGCAGCTTAGTTTGATTTGTGTTCCCTCATGTACACACACGTACATACACACTTCCCTCCAGATTCCAGTTCAAGAACATCGTATAGTTAATAGTCTGCAAAATATATTTTCTGGGAGCAACAAATAGATACATTTTAAACATAGACTTGCAGATATAGGATTCATGAAGTAGTTTAAGAGAAAAGGTACAAAAAAAGTCCAAGTGTATGTCTGATACTTGATATTTTGGATTATGCAGTAATTCTGAACATTAGAGCAATCACTTCAAGCAGTCTTACTGAATTCTGTTTGATTAATACTTCTGCATATTTTAGGAAAATACAAAATACCAGTTAACAATAATTTTTTTTTAGAATTATTTTCTATTATGTTTGAATGACTAATTTGGTGCAAAGTTTTAAATTTTAAGTAAGAATTGCAATATTTATTTTTGTAGTCCTTAAAGATACTTATTATACAATTTAAGACTTGGATAACATGGTTGCAGCAGTTTGTGATTAGTTTTTTGTGTGGCTAATGTTTTTGAGTGTTTCCAATGTTTTTAGCACTGATTGTTTCCCCACACACACCCTTACAGTGTGAAGTACCTATGTTCTTAAATTTAATGAAGGTAGAACATACTAAGCAGATGTTTTGATATCAAGAATACCTCAGTATCCAAAATGAAATACTAAAGTTCTGAAGATGCTGCTTTGAATTCAGCATGCATGCAAAGAACAAATTGTGCAGAAAGTTAAATTTATGATTATTGAATTTTTTAAATAAACTTATTTTTAAAATATTGAGGACTCTTTATTTTTTGTCTTGTAACTCATACAACTTTTGTCAACCCCTTTGAGTACCTACCATCACTGTCAAAAGGATGGATAGTAGTTTGTATGTCACATGGCCCAACCTGCTGTCTGTCAGTGGAGAGTTGCTTTCAGTTCAGTAGTGAGACAAGCATTTGCTAACACAGGAGGAACTGAGAATTACCTTGTTCTTTCTCCCCTGTTACATTCCATTGTTACTAGGACATAAGAATATGCTTTAACTATTTGTAATACGCAGAAGAATTGCTTTTCCCTTTTTGTGACTTAGCGGTTACATAATTGTAGGGTATGTAAAAATGAAAAATCTTACTTCCATGTCAATTGGTGTGGAAGTGTTATGTAATTTTGCTCTATTTTGGCCACTTCTATGTCATTTTAATGATTAGTCACTATAAGAAGCTAAGTGGAAACGGGGATTCAAAATTGTGAGAGTAAAAAGTTTTTTGTTTTGTTTTGTTTTTTTTAATTCTTGCCATTTTATTAAATATTTTTTAGAAGGGAACAGGGGGATTAATGAGATGTTTTAGCATCAGTGTGTCAAATAGTTTTGCTTTTACAAAATAAATGTGTTGCTTTTTATTCTATTTATCTTTAAAAGAAACAAGACTGACAGCGTTTTTGAAGTACCTTAAGTAGGCATTTAAGACAAGAGTGATTTACAGCAAGAGTCAGGGGAGTGATGGTTTTTTCTGTTTCATATTGGTTAAGCACATTTCCTTGAGACGGAGGGAAAAAGGTGACAGTGGGTTGTAGAGGTATATTTTCTTTCCATATCAGCTATAGAATTTCTAGTTTTATTTTTAAGGGCAGTAGAAATCTGTTTAAAGAGACAGTCTTGAACAATATATAACTAGATTTGCATCCACTCCATTGATAAAATGTGATTTAAAGAGAATACGGTGAATATACTTGTAAAGCAAAACAATATCTCTTTAGTGTTATGTATTTTGTATGCATCGATGAATGTGTGGTCTTGTTAACTCTTGGGAGTTTATCACAGGAGGTGTGATATCTTTGTTTTTCTTCTAAACTCTTTTCATTAACTCTTGACGCCATGAGAATGTGGAATATTTTAAAAGTGTTTTTAAAGAATTCTCTTTATCCATCACCAATGTGAAGAAAAATTTGAACGTGTTTTTCAGATACTTTGAGTACTATCAGTCACTTTCTTTCTACATGATCCTCACTGCCTTTAAGTTCTATGTTTTCTGTAAATGCACGTACACCTTTAATAGGCACGGCCGTCTTTCTCACCCATATCTCAAATCAGTACATAGTTCTAAGCATCCCTTGTCCATTTGTGAGTCATGCATCGTGAAATGCAAGCTGCCACAATGCTGTTGTAATTGGCAGAACAGTTCATCATCTCATGCTTCATTGCCTGTAAAGCTGCTTTTAAACATCCTTAGTTGGGGCTGCTGTTAAAATCTCTGGTTGCAGAATTTCAAAGTTCTTTTTCTACAAAAGAGAAGCAAATGTTTTTCTCTTCCTCCATATTGCTACCAATGGCCAGTGAAGCAAAGTACTTCAAAATTGACATATGTTCCACACTGTAATTCTAGTGGATAATTCATAGAGAACTGAATAAAGACATAGCAGGAAACTGCTTGTTACTACTTCCACTCCATGGGCATCTGCTTCAGGATTGGTGTTTCTCAACTACATTTTTCTATACCAGTTATTTTTCTTACCCTTGCTGATATTTTTAGCTTATACCTCTCAAGATACTTTTTAAGTCTGAGGCTGTGGTCTTCTCCTTCCCATTAATAAAATCCATTCTGACTTCCATATTAAGCACCATAGGGCAATCAGCACCACTTTCTTTGCTTTAGAGAGATGGAGAAAGAGCTCTCCATTTGACTTCATATGCAGAAAAACATGTATCTGACTTTCAAAGTCCAAACACTGAGCAGATGTGGGGCTTTCCCAGAATTTACTGTTCATAAGCACTTGGAAAACGGCATCAGTTTTTCCGGATCAACATTCTCACTGTATCCATTTACACCAAGAAGTGACAGCCAGAATCAGTTTATTTTTCTTCCTGTGTTCAAAGAGAGAATTTAGGAGGGAAAAGAACTGTGTAATTGACTTTGTGAGGTGTGGCAAATGGGTACGTTTTATATCAGAGTTTAGATGGGATCTCTATAGGTTAGGATCTCTATAGGTTAGGTTAATGGTTGGACTTGATGATCTTCAAGGTCTTTTCCAACCTAGAAATCCTTCAGTTTCATGAGTTTAACTATACTCATACTAATAGTGCCATTGGAAAGTATATAGGAAGTCAATAAGATTTGTCTTAAGAAAAGGTGTTACTTTATGGAACTATTCATTGAAAGAGCAGTGTGAATAAACAGCAGCAACAACAAAAAAATCAAATCTTGGTGTATAATGCATGAATGTGACAGTGCAAGTGTTGTCTAGCAGTATTGATAGTGTGAAGACTTAATTGAAGGCTGCTTTTTGAGTAGGAAGATTCATGTCTGTCTTAAAAATGCTGCTCATGGACATTCTTGTAAGCAGCTGTAGCTGAATATGTAACAAAATAGTTGCTTCATAGCAGAATTATTATGATTAACAGTAGTGATGTGGTTTTAATACCTAGAGCCACCAATCAGGTAGTGGAGTCTCCGTGTAGTAGGCACCACACAGTCCCTTTCAGTCTAGGCGTGTGGTTAGATGTAAGCCAAGAAAACCACAGATAAACTGATTTTGCAGGGAAGTATAAAGAAACCGTTGTGACTAGCTTCATGAGTACCAGTGGAAGCCTAACAGCTGTTGAATGTATCAGCAAAGCTGGGGGGTAAGCTGTACACAAGTTCAAAGTGCAAATAATGTAAATGTCTGTGATGTGCCAGTTTATATATCTTTGGTTTTGTCATGGTTAATACAAGATCCAGTGCTGACAAAGGGCAGTGCAGAAGATACGCTGGGAATGTGTAAATGGAAGAAAACCTCTTCTACAGCAATGCGCTGAACTAACTGTTCACTTCAGGCAATTGAATGACAGCACCATTTTATTTGACCAAATGCACTTCATTCTGTCTCTTATGCTCTAATTTATTCTCATCATGTGCTGTGAAGTCCTACTTGGAGTGTCTATTCTCAGCATAAAACTGTTTGTCAAATTTCTATTAAGCTTAAGGTGAAAAATTAATGAGCCATTCACTTCAGATACTTCAAAACTAACACTGCTCTATTATTAATGCAGCAGAAAGTCACAGATATGAGTATGTACAGTTATGGTTCAGTGTTCAGGCTACTTTTTTTCTGTATTTTGGGGGAGACATCATTAAAACAGTGTTTCAGGTCATAGAAGGAATTATTTTAATGAATTTTATCAGTAAACTTTTTAGACATTTATTAACTTTTTGTTTTATCAGATCCTGGCAGAGGGTGACTTTAGTAAACAGATGATGACAAAATACAATATTCTGTGTAATCTTTCTCTGAATCTCAGATTTAAAGAAAAATGAACAGAAAGTTGATTCTTATAGCAAACTTTTTACGGAAAAATAAATAAAAGCCTAATTGCATAATACTGAATAAGCTGTGGGTAGAGCAGTATTCTTCTGAGTAGAGAAGTATGACATTGTGACTAACTGTCTTCTGTTTCATGTGCTCTGATTTTTCAGCCTTGACAAAAGTCATGGAAACAAAGTTAAAATTGAACTTTAACCTAGAATTGAGTTGCATATGGTACACAAATACTGTTGTTAAATTCTCCCAGCAAAACTTTTTCAGAAATCTCAGAATATGTTACCAATACCAGTAAGTTAAGTGATAGAACACTATGAAACGCTAGGTTATGAGTGTGCATCCCAGACTGAGCAGTGTGGAAACTGATGCTCAAGGTTTGTGTTTGCATTGAAAAAGAAAACACAAAACACAGTCACTGCAAAAGTAGAAATGTAGTCATCACTTTCTATGCAGAAACTTTTGCCTCTTTTTGTGCTCCTAAAATTAATAATTGATTAGCATATTTTTCTTCTTACATTCCCGTATGTTCTCTAGAGTCTCTTAAATTAATAGCGGTTTTAGGCCTGACACAGATTGTTAGAGTTGCATAGAGGAAGGAATTTTATTTCTTGGAAGATTTTCATCCTAACAAAGTAAATTTCATTACAAGCAAAATCTCAAATTTAAATTATTCTCAAAGCATTTTCTGTCCTCACAGATCCTGAAAAAGCACTATGTGCTCCAAGGAGTTTGGCACCCAGCAGGAAAAGAGCAAGCAAGAATCTCACAAAGTTCTTTCAATACACTGGTGTCTTTATGAAGTTGCACCGCACTGGTTTGCAGTTGATACAGCACCAAGCCCATGAGTATTTAAAAACTTAACGATTGTGCTTTGAGTAGTAGCCCTGGAAATCTCCAGACTTCTCAATGTGCATTGTGTTTTACTGGGGAGATAGGTCTTGAATCTTTCACTTTTGACTCCTGATCATGATGCAGATAGCTTTCCTCAGTCTCCAAAACAAGGTGCTCTCATAGCAACTAAAAAATGGCTCGCAGAGGGAAAGGAACTTTTACTTTTTTCTTAAAGCATTTTTTAATATTAATTCCTATACTGCTTTTTTGTAAATGTTTCAGGAAGTTCAGTTACTAGAGCAGCATATAGAAATCAGGCCTGGAAAAGATATTAAGTCATCAACTAATCTATCACCTTCCCTCAGGGAGGGGATCAACTATATCTGTGTCATTGCTGACAGATGTTTGTTTAATCTTTTCATTAAAAATATTTCAGTTGTAGAGATTTTACCACCTGCCTAGGCAAGTCTTTATGAATTCTTCCTATTAGAAAATAACTTAAATCTCCCCTTCTATATTTTCAATGTTTTATTTTACTTTTTTTTTCTTTTGCCCCATACTTCAAACTCTATCTTTTATTGTGAAAGGATTCATTTATAAACATGGGAGGTTTTCTCCTGTAAGTTGTTCTCGAAAGTGTATCTTTCACAGTTTATTCAGGTGTGGGTAAAGTTGTGGGTAAATGGAGAAAGGGGAGATGCTTTTCATCTGCAATATTTTGAGCTTCATTGCTCCTGTAATATAGTCTTCAGATTGACCAACAATAGACAGAAAATAATGTCTCAGTTACACATCTCTGATGGACATTTTGGGAATCTTTTTGATTCCAGAAACAGACTCTCAAAGCCTGAGCAAACTGATTTTACCATCAATTTACTGAAGTAATAACTTTGAGCGATTTTCAACCCTGTCCAACTTTTGATAAGACAAAACTTTCTCTAAATTATCATGTTTTGAGCCAGTTTCACCTTTTCACTTAAAAATTTCTCTGATTCTGTCAAAGTGAACACTGTTAACATTTCCACTGTGTATTAAAGCTGAACAACACTTTTTTTTTCTCCCCCCCCATAGTTAAATGTTATAGCCTTGGTCAATTTTTGCATTCTGATTAAGGGTATACAGTAAGAAGTCTCAGGAGCTTCTAACACAAAAAATAAAAAAAGGGGAGGATATGTGTGAATTTTCCTATGTTGTGGTTCAGTAACAATGCTCCTGATAGTAATTTTATATAAATTTATTAGAACGTGTGCTGTTGATTTCTAATAGCTTCTTCCCTTTGTGGTTGTAGTCACACAGAATGTAAAGGATGCCTTTTGGTTGTAAAGAACTCCACATCAACAGAAAATGTGCTATTTGATTCACAGAGGTCTTGGGGAGAGGCCTTGTGTTCTGACTCTCTAGTTGGAAGTCTGGAAATAATTCAGTATGGGCAGGTACACTGGAAGGCTTTTAGAGTTTTGCAGGTTGTTCTAGATCTGTTTTCTGTCCTACGCTATGAATCTGCTCTCCTTTCCCATGGTGGACTTTTCATCTGCAAGAGTATTCTTGCTTTCCACGGGAAGAGATGATGCCTCTATTAGGCCAGCTGAAATAGTTGACAAAAACAGATGCGCATTTTGTCCTGAAGCACTTCAGAGCATTTCCATGTGCAGAGTTTGCCTTTTTTTCCCAGTTCTGTCAGTTGGTCTCCCAAAATATTTCATTATCTCATCAGAAACCTTCCCATGCTTAAATGTTGGACAGTCATGTGTGTGGAAACTCACATTTTTTCAGTTAAAGGGAGTTTTTAAAATATTAATGAATCTGCTGATATTGTGAGGTTTGTGTGGTGGCTTCTTAAGATCTTAAAGCTGTATAATGAAGTATTCTGATGCTTTCTGATCTACACCTTCCTCCACTTGACATGTCTGTTTAATATGCTCTTATTTCAGGCCTCTTTCACCTGAGCCTTCAACCTTCCATCACAGAAACACCCCTGCATTTATAAAATAAGTTATAGTCACCTTAACTGCATTGAACCCACTCTGAATCAATGAGATGATTAGATTGTATTCTTTAAAAGAGGAAGGTGTATATTAAAATTTTCAGGCTTTATGGTATATGCAGGTTGCCATTATATCATCAACATGCATCCTCTGTGGTGTGTTTCTTGTCAAAGCTCTCACTTGTTTGTGTGATAGCCCGCCCTTAAACAGTTTTAGTGCTAAGTAGCATCGTTCAGTGAAGACAGATACTTATGTGTGTTTTTAGGCTGTTTAAATGTCTGCTCTTCCCTGTAAGGCTGTGTTCAGTTCTTACTTGAATTTGAAAGTTATCGCTGATCAGTAATTCTATTTTTCCCCGATTCCTTTAGCTACACACCAAATAATTTGGTTGTGTTTAAATCACATGCAATCTAGTATCTGCTCAGACTCTTTGACAGTTTGGGGAACAGTTCCACAAGAAAGAAACTGTCAATATGTACGTGTATTTTTGTGACATATGTTCTTGAAGGGATTTTCTTTTTTTTGGCAAGGTAAGTACAAAGTAACGGCTGCTTATCTCAATCAGTTGTTTTATGCTGTATTGTAGATATTTGCTTTTTTGTTCGGTATATGAAGAGGAGAAATCTACTTTTCATTTACTAAATTGCTGGTCTCTTTCTGTCTTTTAAGATGGAAGCTACAGACAATATCGACCAAACCTCACATCACTGTTAGTACAACCTATTTCTGCAGAGCTTGCCAAAAAACTCGTTTCCTTACCTGGGGACACTGTCCAAAAAGATAGGTGTATACATCTCCAGCCGCCAGCTACAGGTAATGCTTTTTAAATAATACTTTCTTCTAACTGTGAAACGTTCTTCAAGGACTGATGTGGGGGAAAAAATTGAGAACACAGTCTTCCAGCAAAGATACTGCAGTGTTTCAATGAAGGAAGGAACAGGTTCCAGATAATGTTCTAGATTATATACATTTTTAAACAGTAATTCTGTGTTGATTTTTATTTTGTACTAGTCTATCATTCACCAGAAAAAAATGCAGAAAAATGGTATACTTTATTATAACGCCTGTTTAAATGAATTGATTTGAAGCAGTCATCTTGGAAAGGGAAGGCAAATGAAGTTAGCCACTGTATCCTGTGCTAAATGCAGTGATGATAACAGTAAAAGCAAATTTTGAGGGCAACCATTGTACTATCACATATGTGCTGTATCACTTGTTTATTTCTTTTGGAAAGTTATTGTGGAATAGGAATACAATGCAGCAAGTCATAAAAAAGTTTGGTTAATTTTATGACTTGTATTAATATTTGTAGTTACACATACTAAAAAGAAAGGCAGAAAGGCCTCATGCTTCAGTGGTTTAAGCTGTTGTGGTTAGGCAGGACTATTGCTCTCCATGCATGGCTGACTAGGTATTTTAAAGATACAACCAGTAGGCAAAGACTATATAAAGAGGAAAGAAGGGGTCATTTTGGAAGGAACAAGTGCTTAACCATTCCAGGTAGGATGTGTGAAGCTTGATAGTATTGTAGGAATTTTCAACGGCTGGAGTGCCTGAAGGAAAGCATGAATTTGGGCTGGCAAATGATACTCATTTTAGAAAGATAAAAGACTGCACTGTGTCCGTTTCTCAGAAGGCTTTGTGTGGAGTCTGCGGGACAGAATCACCTAAAGGGTAGCTTATTCTACTTATTTTGTGGCAGGTGTGGCGTGTCTGTTTTGTTTCGCTGAGAAGGCAGGGATTCTGTGTGGTGGAAAATTTCTGGAAAGAAAGAATATTCCAACCTATCAGAGTAGTAAGAGCCAATCCATGTTCAGCTTTGGGTGAACACAATGGCTTATGTCTGATTTCACGTAAAGCTTCTGAGTAAAGTAAATTTTACTTTAAAGTAAAGTAATCCATGTGAGATTCTTTTTTAAATTCTTATTTTATTGAGCAAGCAGAGCCTATAATAAGCCTTGCATAATTCTATAATGCATTATGGTATCTTCTGCCTTGAAATAATGGTGAAACTATAGATGTGCCAGAGCATATAGTGTGCTGAATTGTTCAGTAGCAGCCTTAATGGAAGAGATAAAAGACTGGTCTCATGATGAGAAACCTTGTACAACTATTTAAAAATAATAATATCTAAAGAGAAAATGCTGAAGAGAGCAATGCATATGAGAATAGTTAAGGCTGAATTTGCAGTCTTCCTGTTGATTTCAAGAAGCTTAAGGGAGAGATTTCGCTTGACGTAGAACTCATCACTTATCTGTCAAAAGAGGTGAATGAGCAATTCAGATGATTGGTTGGCTTAAAATTTGTTAGAATAAAATGATCATCATTCTCTCATCAGTATGTTTCAAAAAGCTGAACAGCAGATTCATCAGTAATGATTAAACATTTATATATAGTTTTCTCACATTGCCTTTTTTTTCCCTTAGCCTTGCAGTTTTCAAGAGACATAATGTGACAGAGGGAGTGGGAGGATATGAAGAGAAACATCTGAGATATATTGGATGCTTAGAACCTACAAAGCGAATAGTGGGAATTGAAGCTAGTTATTAGTTTTGTGCTAGTTGAAGTTAGTAATTAGATTTGCTTTTTGTTTAGTATGGTGCATCGTTGTTAATCCTCATTAATCTGAAATTCTGTGCTCCCATGAACTTTTTCCCAGAAATGGGCAATTAGAAGGAATTTAAGAGTGAAGTATTATAGAGAAGCGGTGCACTTCTGAAGCTTTCTTTTTTCACAGAATATTACTAGGATATTTGCTAGAACATTGGGAAGATTGCCATAAAACTATAAACATAAATTAAGAAAGTCCTGCTGTGCTGCAGTAAACTTCCTTTGTTGTTTGTTACCTGCCAGTTGGTAGATTTTAGTCAGGTGCAAATCATCCCTTTTCAATGAATCTCTTGAGTATTTAAAGTAAATCTATCTTGTGGAATTTAATTTACAAAGTGTTTTTCATCACTAATAACCATATACTTTGGTGTTAAGGTGATAGCCTGGAAGTCTGGTAGTTAAAAAACACTAGAGATATATGTGTAATCTTTCTCTTTGGCTTTAAGCGTCAGTTTTCATACTTATATGATTCGCATCTGAGAAGACAGAAGATGAGAAAGATCTGGGATTTCACTAGTGATCAATCTCCAGCTGTCTGTGGCAGAAGGGCAGACCTGAGGATTTCACAGATCAACTTGCATGATTAAATAGCTTTCATTGTCATATGGTATATAAGGAAAAAGGTGCCATATTTTTCAGAGGATGAATGGAACCCTGAGGAATTTGAGTTGCCAGACTTCTAAATAGGGAGATCAAGGGAATTTTGTCTGAAAGGTTCTCAACTGAGATCCTCTCTAGAACTTAGGAAAAATAAGATAACATGGTATATGAGGAAAAGTGTTCACACGGGTAAGTAGCTGTTTAAAATGACAGGAAACAATAAGTAAAATAAAAATCAATGAAGAGACAGAGATAACCACCAACAGAGATAAGGATTTGTGATGAGAGGTGTTCAAGTTATTCATAAATGGCTATTAATAGAGGTCCCTTTCCCTTCTTCCTCTTCAGCCACAGGATATTGTGTATGCTAAAAATTTACGTGAGTGAAAAAAGGCTACTTAAAAATTCACTGAGGGGGAAAAAAAAAGAATCAAAATAATTTAAACACCAGACACACACCCCACACGCTCCCCACACCCCACTTGACTAAATAACTTTCAAGTCACAGGAGGGCACAATAATGTCTTGGGAAAGAATCACTGTATGTTCACCCTGTTCTTACATTCTCCACATATGTGTTGTTGGTCACTCTTGAAGATAAGGGCTAGACGGCCAGTTGGTCTGACCTAGTATGCCTGAGCAGTGTGACTCAAATTACATAAAGTATAATGCAAGAATTCATGCACTGATCTCACCTAAAGGCTGCTAAGTTCCTTCAACCAACTGATGTTTAAACCCAACCCTATTTCTCTCTTTGTCTGGATCGGCCAAAATCATTGAGGGTGTATTATTTCAGAAAATATCAGTAGAGTTAACATACACAGAAGAATATCCCATTTCTTATGAGCTCTTAATGCCTTTTGCTGTGAAGCAGGTGTAGTTTTTTATATTTTAACTTATAAAATAGTAAAACCAAAGCATGAATAGTTTAAGTAACTTGAATGATATCAAACACTGTGTGAATAATAGAGCCAGGTATACAAAGACTCCCAGCATTCTATAGATAGTAAAATGGCTCAGATAAAAATGCTTTTTAGGTAGAATCATTTGATCTTTTGTAACCTTTTTTTAGCCTACAAAATACAGTCATTGATCAATACTGAATCATCTTAATGACTGCAATGCAAAACTTCATTGTAGGCTGCAAACAAATCCATACCCTCTACCAAAAAAAGGTGAGAGTGGAATAGATAACCAGAAGTGACTGTTACTGAACAGGTTTGTAGCATAACGTAAAGAATAGCTTTTGTAAGACTTTGAACATCAATTTCGTACAGTTCCACATGTCAATTGGTCATTACACTGAGTTTTATAGTCAACTCTGATCATGTGAAATTTGAATCATTAATTATACGAAAGGAGTAATTGGAAGAGTCCTTTAGTTTCCATAAAAGACTATCATCGTCCAAGACAAACTTCTCTGCCAAGTGCTGGACTAGTGCAAATCTGGCCTGTCTTCTTTTCAGTTGGAGGAAGGGCATATGATATCAATATACAAACCCATAATTTCTAGATATTTGCACGATGCTAAATGTAAATCTAAGAAAACAAATAGAGAAAGATATCGACATATTGTGTGGCAGTGCATGTTACTGTATCTACCAAATCTGAATTCATTGTACATAACGGTAAAAATATAATGATGTTCTGCAGGTATTGCTTACTGCCATTTGAAAGAAGTACATGTTAAATAGGGAAGTCAGATATAATACAGACATACTAGATATGAAATATTACAAACATTTATACTAATACTCTTGGATTTTCTTTTTGTGATTGCTTTAAGTTCTGTTCTCTTTTTAAAGAGAAGTTCATGAAAAGGATTAAACATAATGTGAAGCATTTTTTTTATATATTTTCTCTCTACTACTTGAAGCCTCAAGACTTTTTGTACCAGAATTGGAGTTGATCAAGATATATTTTCAGAATTCTGTTCTGTGCCGTTATTTTTGTGTGTGATGCTTTGGTTTTGATTGCTGTAAAGCTGGTAAAGAATCAAAATAGTGTGAGATTATGAAATACAACTATACAGTATGAAGCATTCTCAAAATTCATAGCTAGCTATCTTTGATACTGTGGCACATTCATTCTGTATCTCATTAGGCCATCCCAGTATAGAGCCTCCTTAACGGACTTTGTTCTAGACATTACTTTTTTTCAAGAGCTTTTTGTCTGAATAGATTTATTGCTGAATTCCTTATTGTAGATCAGAAAGTATGATCAAATAGCAAAAAGTTTATTCATTAAGCTCTTCGGACCAAGATTGGGCTTGAGGACTTGGGGCCTATGAATATCCATTTTTAAAGGAGAATATAGTTAGTAGGCAAGACAGTTGGTTAATCAAATAAAAATCTAGTAGGGAAAAAAATTAGGGATACTAGATTTCAAACAGATTGAATTTAGATGGTATATTGCTTATATTAAAAAAAACAGTAAAGGCTTTTTGTTACAGGGACATCTGTCTAGGAGTTTAGACATGTTCCTGCACAAAGAATTTTATAATTCAACAATGCTGCATGTTGTCATAGATTCAGTATTGATTTTTGCATGTGCAATTTGATAGTGTCACACAATATTTTCTCAGAGATAATATATAAATGATATACTATTTTATAAGTTTATTTGCTTTTGCAAGTATGTAGTTATGTTGCATATATTATCTTTGGTATATAAGTTATATTGTTTTAGAAATGCTTATGAACATTACATTTCTTTGTTTAAAGTCCGATGTTTGAACTTAATTGAAAACTGATGTAAAATATGGAATAAATAAGGTTTTACACTCAACTTGACATGATGAAATACTGCAAACTAACTAAAATATATTTTTCACAGTCCAGGAGGATTTTAAAAGGCCATTAAGTAGGCAATCTAATATGGTAGTAGTAGTAGTTTGGAATTTTACTCAGTTATTCTAGAAAATGTCTAATGAAAAGAAAGCATTTGTTTCATATGACAGCAAAATCTGCTGTTATTTATGTTTTAATGTATATTTATCATATAGGTGTATTTAATAGTATTCCAGATATTACATATCAGTCCATATTATTCCATACAGTATCACCAATAGAAGAAATTTTATTATTTGTTATATGTAAATAGCTTATGGTGTTTTGACATTGAGTGCAGAGAGTTCTTACTGTATCATCATGACTGTGGCATCTGATATTACTTTAAAGCCTTTAAAATCGGGCTCAAGTTTATATTCCTCTATGTTGGCATGAACTTGGGATAAGGTTAAAAGCAAAAAAAGAAATAAAACATACCACATTTTACAGGCTACAAGTAAGAGTTTTGCTCATCTGAAGTTCTAAAATTGTCAGTCAAATGAGTGTGAAATAACCATGCATTTCTAAAAAAACCTTGTGTAATTGTAAGAGAAGGTAGTCATTTGGTATTAGAATTTACAGATTTCAAGTCAAGAAATAAAAAATATTGATGATAAATATTTTTTTGCTCTTCTATTTAGGAAGTAGCTTTTGACTTACATAAACTTAAAGAGTATCCCAAATAATATTAAGCTAAAGTCTCCTCATAGTTTTCCAGAGAATACACAAAAAAAGAAAGTTGTCAAGATCTTTAAAATATAGCATTAATAAGAGAGGTTTGTTGTCAGAACTGTTTAAGGGGGATTAAATTTCGTTTCTGCTGTATACTCCAAAGAGTACTTTCAGCCTTTTCATCTGGTGTACTAAGCCTTTAAGCCCAAGTCACTTTAAGCTGACTACTGTGTTACATGACTATTAACTCGAATATCTGATTCCAGAATATGTGTATTACCAGAAGTTAATTTTCTGTTTCTTTATTGTCAGTTGAAGGCTGGATAGCTGATGTCGATTAAAGAAAAACAGTTCAGTCAGTTGTCTTCAAAAGGATTTATCTTCTTTAGTCTGAAAGGGGGCCTAAAGAAACATACATTTAAAGTGTTGTAGGGTTAAAAAAGGAAAAGAAATCAGTTTACCTTGAAAATCTTTAAGCAGAGTAAATTGGCTCTAGAATGGTTGTAGGTGAGAAAGAAGTAACTTGCATAGTCACATTTAAACTGCTTAATCAACATGGATGCCATGAGCTGTTTTCACATTGTTTTAAAAGACCTAAAAAAGAACGTAGGTGGCAGTACAGTGGAACCATTTGGATTAATATATTTTTTTAATGATTTTTTTTTTTACATCCTAGAATAATATCTGTAGATTTATAGAACAAACGCAATTCATCATCACATGGTGTTAATGAACCTTACAGTAGCTTACAGCAGGGCAAAGTTAATTACAACTCGAACCCTAACACATGCATGACAGATCAAAATATTAACTTACTGTGATTGATTATTGCAAAATAGTGTGGTGTGGGTTATTTCTAATTAACCGTGGTTGACTTGCATTTCCTCTGCTTTTGCTGGAAAGCAACCGTAGAGTTGTCACATAGAGGACACATCTGTTGATAATGCAGGTTTTGTCTGCCTAAGAAGTAAAATAAATATTGCTAGTACATTTTTTTAAAACAAAGACAGATCCTAGCAGTTGGTTTGCTTTTTTCAAATATCAATGAAGACTAGTAAATGAAAATATATTGGATTTTATTTTAAGTGCATTTTAAAGTAAATTTACCAGATGAAGTACCAGCAAATGAACCTTGAAGAACAGTGTCATAGAGATCTATTGGTTTTATTTTACATGTTGCAGTAAACTCCCCACTTGCATATTCCGGACATCTCGGAAAACAAAGCCAGGAAACAAACTGTTAGAAATACATCTGTGGGAGGATAATAGCCTGGGAGATAGAGAGCAAAATGATCCGTGGAATATTTTAATTTTGGTCTGTGACAGTTGGGATATGGACACTGAAGAATTCTGGCTCAAAGACGCCTTTAAACGCAGGTCTGTCATGGGAGTGATGCAGCACTCGAGATGTCAGAGAACCTCCCTGAAGGTCTAGGATGACACAGTGGTGGTTGTCAGACAATCGCTAACATTTAATTTAGAGCGGTTTAAGACATTTTCACTTTTCTCAGATAGAAGTTATGACCTTTCAGATGAGATGAATGTTAATACAGTCTATTACAATCCAAACAAAACATTTTAAAAGGTATCAGCAGCTCCCTGTAGTTGGTTGTTTTGTTTCCATTGCCACAAACTGCAGGAGTTTGTATGGTTAGTGTGTTCAGGGAATGACAGTAATTCTCAGAAAAGGACAGTTAATTTTTTTTAAGCTAATTTAACTCAGACATTTACTTTTCTCTGGCTTTATCCTGTGCTAAAATTTCAACTGTCATAGCAATACTGGCAAATCCCTTACATTTTAGCAGGTTTTGGAATTTTTCTGCGTTTGTATTTACACCATTTCCTCAGCTGATATCGGCTAAGCCAACAAAAGCTGTCTCCTGTTGGCATGAGTTCACAAGTATATCACCAAAGGGTATGCTGGCAAAGTGATGAGTAATGCAGAGGTCTAAATTTTCCCATCTGATTTAGTGTAGGGGCTTTTCTCCAGATGGATAGTGTAATATAAACCAGGTATAAATTTGTGAATGTTATTGAAAGATTGACCTGGGCGAAGGATTAGGTGAGAAAAACCTATAAAGATTAAGACAAATTTCCTTATCGTAGAATTATGTAGCTCTTAGTCTTTTAATTTTTTTTTTTTTCTGTTGTATTCTGGCAGCATTTATTGGGTGAATTGAATGATCTTTTAACTCAAGGAGTAGAGATCTCTTTTGATATTCTAGCTTTGAACCCCATTGCTAAAATGGGACTAAGAAAATAATGTAATATTTCATGTTTTAATCTCTGGTTCCTCTTCAGTATCTATTTTTTTCTTAATTTTTACTTTTTTTTTTTTTTAATGTGTAAGGAATTTATATCTGTGGCCTGTAGATTTCTTGGCTGCATAAACAAGTTTAACATTTTCTTTTTTTATTCTTCTTATCTTTTAACAGGCAAAAAAGTAATCAGTCTGAATATTCAGTCAGTCACATCTTACAAGACAATTTCTAATGTTATTGGATATTTAAAAGGAACTGTATTTCCTGGTAAGTAGTCCTTCATAATTTGTATCGATTATTTGTTTCATGATGGCTGGGAGTCATAGCTGGGATCAGGATTTTATTTTGCCAGATAATGCACTAATACAGAGGAAGGAGAGAGCCTTTGTTGTTGTCAGTTTGTGATTTGATTTACGACAAAGCAGAACATAAAGGTTAAAAAGCGAATGAGCTCAAGAGGATGTTATAGTTAAAATAAGCGTATTTTTACACAACAAGCAGGAATTACAGGTAGACCATAGAGAATATTTATACCAAGTAAATACGTTGGTGATTTTAATTTTAGGGTGTACTGTATTGCATGATTTGAATTAATAAACAAGCTGTCTATACAACTTTAGAAAAGGTTTTTATTTTTTTCCTGTTAACAGAATTTTGAGAGAAATAAAACTCTGCTTCAAGTCCAGAACATCCCTACATATTTCAAGTGTCTCACTGAAACCAAGATGTAGGGCAGCGTGATCTCTGGCTTAGTGAAGAATCTAATATCAAGTGTGATTATAATGTACAAAAATCTGTGACGAAGTTATTAATCACACTTGCTGCAGCCTTACTTTGTGTTACAATCATGCCTTAAGCTAGTTTTCTACAAGTCTATGAATAGTAATTACTGTTCTGTATGTCTAAGAACTAAACAATAAGGTTCTGTATGCAACTGTGACGTAAACCACAAAGCCCGTCCCTCCTTCATCGTTGTACATAGATAATGCAATAATCGGGGCATCATAGGAATGACGATCGTTTTGAGTTTATTCTGTCTGCAGGTGAATTTGCTTGAAAGTTGAAGGGTTTCTGCAACATGAATGAACACTGTTGCTGGTTACTTACATAGTGCAAAATGTTGTAGACCCAGTCCAATTTCTAATGTATAGATGGCATCATCATCAAAACATCATCACAGTTGCCTTGATTAATACTCTTTTATTAGGTTCAGAAGAAAGGCTGCAAATGTATCTACAGTCCCTTAGGAACTGGGCCAGTCATTTCATATTTTAAGTGATGGACTGAAGGAGGTAGAGAAGATTTAAGTTTACTCCTGTTGGTGAAAAGACAACTCAGTTTTCTGTGTACAGAATGCTGTACTTTTCACCAGAACAATTTTTTTTTTATATTAGCACAGTGAATTAAATTTCAGTAAAGGATTAAATTTCCTTCAAGAATTTGAAGTTACTGGTCTATTATTGCTAGTGTTTTGCAAATAGCTGTCATGGAGTTTGAAAGGTAGAAATTGCCATGTTTAGACATACTGTCTACTGAATTGTGAAACAGAAGCAAGACAAATAATAAAAAGCATGCATCAGTTTCTGTTTAATAAACTCTTTACCTTCTCTATACCTGAATTTTTCATCTTATTATTGTATTCTTGTTTAGAAGCTACTTTTTATAGGTATGTCAGTATATGCTTATCTTTAAGAATTTAAGGATATATAATCAAGTGAAGTCAACAGCAGTACCTAGATGCCAACAGTTTGTCCTGTAAATGTCTTGCTGAACAAGGGCCATAGCAACTGGCTTCTAATGTAGGCACAAGTTAAACATGTAATGCACCATGGATAACATTTTGTACAGAGACAATGTTAAACCTTTATTTGTTTCTCTGCTCTTCCTGGTTGATAGTATAGCCATGCTCTCTCAACTGATTTGAATACTTGATGTTTTCATGGAATTGATTCTCTGTCATTTTGATGGGGTTTTGCTAGTTTCATACACTTGAAACATTCACTTTTATGTTCCCAGAAATGCAGAAAGAAAGCAAAATTGATTTTTAGTGCTTAATGAAATCACCAAGGGTGCATCTCTCTCGTTTGTTTTTTTGTTTTTGTTTTTTTTTTTTTGCTTAAAGGCCTGCTAACACATGCACAACAACACATCTATGTAATGGTGATTTTATTTGACATGTGATCTGTGGAGTAACAATGAGCATCTGAAATCTAACCAAGATATTAAAAGATTTAGGAGCAGAGGAAGTGTGATAGTTGGTAGCTTTTTAAAACACGAAAAATATAACACTGGTTTTGTAGCCCTATTGGACATGGTTGAAAATGGGATGTATAACAAGAGAAGACAGTATAAAGACTCCTTTTTTAATGATAAATCCCTGTCACTATCTGAACTACCCTGAACATTATCCCATCTGATCACTTTCAAAAGTATCAAATGGATATTTTTTTTCTCTATCTCTAGTCCTTTCTTTCTCTTTTTTCTTACCATGTGATCTCTTTCTCTACATGCTTCAGCAAATGGTTATGAGAAAGGACAGCTGCTGCCTCTGTAAGCATGACCATCCTTTCTCCTATGCTTTTCCTATAGTCATTTGCTTCAGGGTATTGCCTCTATTCAAGAGGGAGAGATGTGCAAATATGAAGAATTTCAAAGGAGGCACCAGCTGTTATGTTTTACCCCTGTTCATTCAGCTGGCATCTCCTACAGTAAGTTGCTGCTTGCAGCTTTCTTCTCCATCAAAATGTCCTATACCATTTTACATAAGATCTCTTTACACTCCCCTTCACATACACTGTTCACAGACTGAACAGAGGTTATAGTATGAGGCAAGCATTGATCCTGTCTGATCACCCTGTGTTAGTGGCACTTTCTCTAATGACCCAGAAGTCTGTAAGGCCATTTATTTTTGTTCCCAACTCCTAACATTAAGTGACTTCAAGATGCTATGATTTTTCACTGTCAGTGCAACCTATAATTAAATGTCTCATGATGTAACACATAAGTTGCAAAATTATGTGATTTAGATTGCATTTTGTTACATTAAATTATTATGTGCACTTAGATTTACATTTTGCATATCTGCTTTTAGAAAGAAATTTTCACTTACCTATACAAACCCCAAGCAGTTGATTGAAAACGTTGGTTTATAGGTACATAACAGATCCCCTGTTTGAAAAGCATTTTTGATTCCTTGTGAGACAACATTGCCATGTATTTTGTTGAACAAAACTGATAAAAGTCCAGTTTGGTAGAGAATGGTTTTATAATGAAAGCATCTTTGGTGTTCAGTTAAAATTGTTTCTAGGCAGCAGTGACTACAAAAAATACTGAGGAGCAGATATTTCATTTTATAAGCTACTATGAAATGTGGGCATTTTACCACTTATGTGTTGCTACATTCCAGTGTACTGACAACAGTGAAGAATGAATCCCCTTGGATAAAGAAAGAAAACCAAAACTTGTTGAACTTTTTGGAACCAAAATGACACCCCGAGACTGTTGTGGATCTGTCATCACTATCAATTCTTCTGTTATCAATTCTTCTGTTCACTACCAGTAACCTGAAATATGGAAAGAACACCTCTAAAAATCTAGATCTGGACCAGAAAAAGACACTACTAAATATCAGAACACAACCAGTAAGCAATCCTTCAAAGAGGCTTTGGTTGTGAATTCATCTCACGCAGAAGGTCTAATAGTTTAATGAGTCATTCAGCGTAACTCTGTTTAGACTTCTTGACACGAGTCAGTCACACTAGTCATTCATGTTGTTTCATACCACATCATCCTTTTGGAACACAATAAGGTCTTTACACTTGTGAGTTAGCAGTTGGATTATATATTATGCCTTGAGAGATGAAGATTTCATTTAATTTCTCTGAAAAAAATTGTGGTTTTTTTTCGGGATAACCATAGGCATGTTCTTTATTCCAGGTTGAAACTTCTTGCTTTTCATTTTATAAAATACTTTCTTTCAATATCATCAAAGTTGCTAGGTCTGACTTACCGTTTCTGTATCATTCATTATCTCTATTCCTCTGTCATGTCTCCTCTCTAAACCTGCAGTCCAGGTCTTTTCAGTGTCTCCTTACATGGAAGTCTAAGTCCTGATATATAACCGTTCTGGTTACCAGCTTCTCAACTGCTGTTTCTGCAATGTCTTATTTGAGATAGGGTGGTGAGCACTGAACACAGTCTTCCAGGTGAGGGAGTACTAATACTTTGTGTATTTTTTCTATGTTTCTCATTGTACTACCACACTTTTTGTTTTCTTTTTTGGACACTAGTATTTATTGAAGGTGGAGTTTCCTGCTTATTCATTTGTGTTTTTTCATAACACTCTAATGTGAGCGTGGAACTTTATTAGATTATCTATATGATGAAGTCCTGGCTGTAAAAATGGTATATATCAGATTTGTAAGAAGGGAGAGTAATAAGCAAACAATGAAGACAAGGGCACAGGGATTAAATTAGGAAAGTATATACATATCATTATTTACTAGTTTATTTTTAAGTAGTATTCACAGTTTTATATATTTGTGTAATTGTCTTGCACATGATTGTATGAATTTTTGTTGACAGCATTGTGTTGTATAAATGACATTGCAGACTACTAATACAGTTCATTTTTTAGGTTTTTTTAAGTTCTTAGTTCTTCTATCCAGAAGAAATAAGATTCTCTTGTCTGTCTTTTTTTTTCACATTTCAGACAGATACATCATCATTGGTAGTCATCACAACGGTTTGAACACTTACGGTGGACAAGAATGGGCCAGTAGCACAGCTATCATCACGGCATTTATACAAGCCTTGATGTTGAAGGTTAGGAGAGGCTGGAGACCTGACCGGACCATTGTTTTCTGCTCATGGGGAGGAACATCTTTTGGGAACATTGGTTCCTATGAATGGGCGGAGGTAAAATAATTTTAGAAGGACTCATTGCAGTAATGATTGCTTTTGTTGAAAGCATGAAAACCATATGCAATCACCACATAGAAATAATGGTTCATTAACTGGTCTGTGATGTCTGTCTGTGTACATTCGTGTACTCCATAGGAAATGCAGTGAAAGCATCTATACAGGCAGTTCCTGTGGAACAGAGCATGTGTGATAATGAGATGGCAAGTTGTTTCCATAGCTGTAAAGGTCGTGTGTACAACACCTTTGTGAGCTGATTCCCCTCCCTAATTCAGCAGAGGACTGTAAAAGAGGGCATTGCCAGAATTTGGTGGAGGGGGAAGAACCTCAAGGAAGACCTAGGCCCAGGAATAGCTTTTCCTCCTTCTTGGGGGTTCAACAATTACTGATTCTGAATTGATAGGCGTTGCTGTGGGGAGAATGGAATGAAGCACATACTGAATGAACTGTACTTTGGTTTACATAAACATTTCAGTGTCTCCATAGCTAGTGCTGTGATTCACTTTTCACATATTTGTGGTAAGGAGTTAGATACAATCTGACACAGACAATTTCTTGGGCTCTTACTTTCAAGAGAATAGAACTCAGCTTATTGAAGGAAAATACCCCATCAGATTACTGTTGGTCATATATGATTACAGTGGACTTCAGTTGATAAATTAAAGGAATAACTAGCAGAGAGGTTCATGGCTACTGAATCAAAACAGTACATAAAATGAAGGGTTAATGAGTTAATTGCTTTTTATCCTACGTGAGAAGCAACTAGCTCTCGTTGAAGTTTCATACTGCCAACATGATTATTCTTCAGAAACGAGAGCGGGTGAAAAAATCAAATTGAAAAGATCCAAGCTGGAAGCAAAATTTGTTTAGTTCCACTTCAAGTCAGCTTTACATCAGATGTAATTGCGTTACACCCCTTCTGTTCAATATAAAGAGCCACTTCATGCAAGCAGTAACTCATTACTGAGAAGGCAAAGGGAATCTTTTTTAAAGAGATATAATAATTGGAACAGTTTGTACATACTGTTTTTGTAATCTAAAAAATAATAAAATGAAAACGCTGGAAAAGTTATGCGATTCAAATCTGAATTTGGTCTTTAAAAATTTGAGTACATTTAACTGTTGATAATGATTGCTTTTGAAGTTTGTTTTCTGTTAAGCATAAGTTTAAAAGGCCATCACATTTTCTCACACTATGTTTTCATTGTTTCATTTTTGGCCTTACAAGTGTCACTTTTAATTCCTCCCAGGCCTGTTTGCATTTCGTTGATATGATGTGTGAAATGAAATTATGACTTCTGCTATATAGAAAAATAATACTAAGATACCTTTCAAAGTTCTTAACAGCGTATTGTAAGAAGTAGTAGTTAAGTAATACTTAGGGAATCACAGTGGACAAAAACATAGGGTGCAGTTTTTCCGTAGAAGGAACCACAAGAACAAAACACAGTCTTAATTATAATCATGCATAGTAATAACCATTGCTCTGCTTATGTTGTAGGATCTCAAGAGAGTTCTTCAAAGAAATGTTGTGGCTTACATTAGCCTCCATAATCCAGTCAGAGGCAACTCAACTTTACACCCTGTTGCATCCCCTTCTCTTCAGCAACTGGCAGCAGAGGTTAGAAATAAAATATTTTCTTTCACAAGTGCTTTATGAGGTTACATGGTTAACCCCCTTGATGGCGGTTGGTTTTAAATAGCTCTAGGTAGAGGTTGATTTGTTTAAGTATTTTAACCTCACAAATACACATGAACCGTTTTTACTGAGTAAGCAGGTTAAATTTTATTTTAAAAAATTACAAGGTGTATTAAGAGTCTGGAAAGAATAACTTATTTCAACAGCTCATTATACCAAACCTCACCGTACTTGCATACCCTGCAGCTTTTTCACCCCTTGGCAGCTTTAAAGTAACATATTTTTTATTCTTTAGCACAAAGCACATTTTTCTCTTCCTAATCTGATCTTTCCAGACTGTTTCTCAATTTGCATTTAGACCTGTATATTTACCAGATGTAACGTGACACACAGGGAGAGTATTACTCTCACTATAACAAATACTGTCTAAAGTAAGCATGTCAGGTTCAGTGCTAAGCTACGCCTTTGTATCTAGTGTACAGTCAGAGTATTCTGTAGTTATGATGGTGTAAGTGCACATTGGCTTTAAACTAATGACCTTACTGCCATTTCTGAGGTTGCTTTTGTTAATATTTACAATGAATTGAAAATAATATAAGGTACATACTAAATGATAAAAACAGTTTAAAGTGGTGTGCATAAAATGGAGTTCAATTTGACTTTCATAAAGTATGCTTTTTAGATGTTTTTTCTATAAATTTGCCAAGCTAATACTCATTAGGTTATTCTGATGTTTCTTTGACTTGCCTCAGAAGCATTTGGTACTGAACACTGCTCAGAGTAGCATCTTGAATTAAATGGAGTTTAAGACTGATCTTACTTGGCAGTTGTTGTCCAACTAAGTTAGTAAAGTTGTATCAGTCAAACTGCTTCTTAGCATGTTTCAATCACTTCTGTCCAGTGATCAGGTAGTAATTTCCTCATGGAAAGGATCTGGTTTATTCTGTGTAGGTATTGTGACAAATGCAATGCAAAATCATTTATTTTCAGGGAAAAAGGCTTTTATTTCTGGAAAACTATTTATAATGTTATATATATGAGTCTACAGGTGTTATGGATTTGTCAATTAAAATTTTATTCTAAGTTTTATACTATATACTATATATATACACTAAAATACTATTCTGATAGGTTGCTAGCCTTTTGCTAACCTATTGGTGTTTGCAGTCCTATCTCCATGAAAACAGGTATTTGCCATTTAAAGGACTAAATTTATTACATTCTGTCCTTGAGCTATTTATTTTTTTCTCATTTTGTTTCTTTGACTTCATACTATGATCCATGCCAGTGATCTGAAAACTGTAAACTGTCTGGAGCTGTGCAGCAGACACTTTCTTTATTGATATTTATCACTTTCTTAAGATTTAATTCTTTTATTCTAATAAATGCCATATTAGTAAGAGTGTTACAATCATGCCCTCTATTTTGGAGAGAAAGCAAAGGAAATCTCTTTTTCAATTCCACTTTATTTCCATGATGTATTTGGGTGTGATGTTGTAATATTTTGTAATTCTTGTTGTAATAGCAATTGTATCCTATCCAGTAGTACGGACACAGCCTCTCTTAGCAGTCCTGCCATGCACCAGTTAATTAGTTAACAGTCAGTAAAACATGACTAGAACTTCATTTTTTTTTCTTTCAGTAGACACCCTCCATCTCACCTCTAATTCTTCAGTGGCTAAGGCTTCATTATTGAGCTTGTATCCATTTTGCATGTTTACCCTGAAGCCCCTTTTAAAAAGGACAGGACAAAATGCATGTGAGGTAATCTGTATAGTTTTGGGGTTTTTTTGGAGAATATTATTGGTAATTAATGCAACTGTCATACAGTTTGTGACATTAAAAAGATTTGTAGGAATTATTGCTTCCAAATGCTGGCTAGATTTCTGAATTCACGTCAACTATATTGACAGTGATGGAAGAGCCCAGCACAGATCTTCATTTGTTCCCATGGGTACTCACAATTTGTTATGTGTCTAGGAGATTGTCTCTGTAAGACTAGTCTACTTATAAAGAATATTGATATTACTTCCAGCACTTTCCAAGAAGACAATCTAATTACAGATTACCTCAAAATTATGATAGTGCAAATGGCCTAAGATGTGACTTTTTAGACCTCATCTCATCTTGAAGAAACTGTGAGTCCGGTCATACGAGATTCTTGTTAACAGGTGGAGGTTCCGAAGAAGTGCTTAAAAAGTCCAGTGACAGACAAGGATCATTTTAATTTGTAAAAGTAATTATCTGAAATTAGGTTTGTTAGAACAGAAAAGAAGGTGAAACAGGAATTTAAAATTAATAATATCAATCCATTTTAAAATGAAATGAGAAAATAGCCAGTCCGATTTAGTAAGATAGAAACTTTCCATAAATTATGGATACATGGAAGATACCACACTGTCCCTTTGGATTCAATGGTAAAACATGCTTCCATTTTTAAACCACAGCAAAAGAGACCAGCTTGCAGTATTTTTCCTATTCCTAAACAGTGTTGCAACAATGTTTTGAGCAGGGGGAGATGAAGGTCTGCTCACCATTTGCACTAAGGACAGAGTTGGGTTTTGTTCAGTGCTCACTATTGTGCTAAAATTGTGGGCATTCCATCTAGTAAAACAGAGGAAGAATGTTTTCTAGGGACAATTAGTGCTTGTTACAAATGCCCATAAAGGTTGTGTTAGGATTCTAGGGAAAACAATGAAAAACTGTGAAAGAAAACTCGAGTAAAAATCGCACTAAATGAAGAGCACTTCTTGAGTGCTACAAGGACCATAGCTTACAGAGATCTGTGGGGAAATGGCAAAGTGAAACAGGCAAATGCATACAACAGTGTTTACATCCTGTGCTGTAAATATGTGGCTTTTCTAAAATAAAATTTTGGATACTTGCTAATCACTGCAGCTTCCAAAACACACTTTTTTTTCCTTAATTTCTGGAAGCTGTGGGAAAAGTAGGGAAGAAATTTTAGCTGAGATGTGGTTTGTATGAATATTCTAGACTTACCAATAAAAAAAAGAATCACAAACCTGATGAGTTGTCTACTGTGTGAGATCTGGTGGTCAGGTAGGGAATAGGATAAGTGCTTGGCTAATTCACAGAGACCATGACTTCTCTAAAGATGTTTTATATAAAGGGATTACATCTTTATTTTAGTTGCAGGTTTCAAAAGGGAGCCACATAAGCAGTCTGCAAATAATAATTTTATGTACTTATCGGTGGATTCAGTGGGATTCCAGTTGAAACACCAAATTACACGAAGTTAATTCAAATATTTGGATTAATTAAGTAAAGAGGAAGTCAAACAATTCTGAGACCTTGACATATTTAATTCAAATCTTTTTTTATATAACTACGCTAATTAGTGTCCACAAAAACAAGAGGGAAATACTGCCAAGTTATGTTTTTGCCTACTATTATATTGTAAGGAAAATGATTGTTAATTCACTTGCTCAGTTAGTGAATCATGATTTGTTGGCAGAGAGTCATTGGTAAATTGGTTTTGTTTGATACTGGAATTCATTCTCTGTAAATAAGGCCATTAATGAATTTTTCTATAATTAACATTCCACAAGTAAAAAAGTTGTTATGAAACATAAATTAATTGCTGTTTTCTTTTAACTGATTGTATGACCACCGCTGATCAGATTCCAGGTCTGCTGTTATTGCTGAACCCAAGAAAACTTACTGCTCCTTTCTCCCAAGGAAAAGAACCATTTAAAGCTATCAAAGAATGTATTAAAAATTACTGTACCAAGTACTGTTCTAAGCTAATTATCAGTATTTGATTCTATTAGTGGAATAAAAGCCATAAACCATCTTTACATTTAAAGGTGGTGTTATTGACAGAAAACTATCTTTTTCAAGTAGAACCAAAGATAAACTTCTGTATAGATGATTGCTACTATTATTTCTTGATTTTTTTTTTAGGAAAAGTCTTAAATTAATGTCAGCATTGATTCTTTTCTTCCAAATTCTATGGGTTCATCATTTCTTTTGTTTTACCTTCAGCATTTAATAATGGATCTCCAAGCCTCATATATCAGTAGGTTGTAAAGAAAAAAAAAATATTAAAATATTTGAATTGCTTGTTGTACAATGTATAACAGAAGATTCTAGCTTTCCCATGAATTTTCAATCTTTACTTGTTTATAGTGTTATAATTGATTGCTAGTGTTACTTTTTATGTTCGTGTTGAGAACCAAAATAATCTTTTTGAGAACCAGAAGTTTCTGCTGTCAATGCCTTTCTCAGGAATTCATAACGATGTTAAAAGGATGCTGTTAATATAGACAATACTTCATTGCCAGCTCTATTAAACTCATTAAGATGCTGCTTCTCCAGTGTGAAAAGCAAAGTTTCATTTAATGATGGGTTTGATCTTGGAGTTGAAGCAGGTACTTTGCATCTGTGAATAATATTTTGATAAAATGTTGCTTTGTCCACTCTTGAATATGTTTTCACTCTTTCTCCAAATTAAACAATTTTAATAGATAAATGCTGATTCAGACAGTGGATAATCATTTAAACCTACTTATACATATTGATGTTATGAAAAGACTATTGCTGTTAACCATGGGGAAAAAAAGTTTGTTAGCAAGGAAGAATAGAAATGAACTAGTTTTTATGCTGTGATCTTATTGGGGATCTGCCAATAGTCCTTTTTTTCTAACAAATCAAACTTTCTGCTTCCATGTCCTTTCCTGTCTTTAGGAAATTAAGATATTAAGTTCTGCTAGAAGCATAAAAGATGTATATTTTCAGCAGGATTTTTTTGTTTTGAAATACAAGTGTCAACTTTGATAGCCATTGTAGATAAAATTGAAGAAATCTGGGCATTTTATTATCTTTAAATGTAGTGCTGGAGTATGGGACATTTCAGTAATTCTTTATCTGCTGTAGAATGGATTTTGGTTCTAGACTTCTAATGTCCAATCTAATTAAAACTGTCTAATGTAATAAGCTGTACTACATACTGACATTGTTTTTTGCTTCCAGAGACTTTTTCCAGACTACAGTATTAGAAAAGTTGAGTTCAGTTCTGTCTAAATATTCCTTTGCTTAATTTAATCTTATTGTTCCTGGTTATTTACCTTCAGAACTGACTTTTTCATGATAATGAAGACATTTTCTTAGTGATCAAAAACCTTTCATGTAGAGAGTTTTAAATATTTTAAATTTTCTACATAAACACAAATCACTGAAAAGTTTCTCTCACTGTTTTTTCTAACCATTAACAACTGTGGTGTTAAATAAAATTGACTTAGTAACTATAAGGTATACAACACCAATAGCACACAGGAAAACAAGACATGTGAAAAAATGAAGTGTATAGTAAAATAACCATTAAAAAAACCCATCTTTAAATCAAAATAAAATTAAATGAGAATTAAAACTACATTATGTCATTTCGCTCATACCGGTTACAGCCACACGTTCCTTACTTTTGCATGTGACAGAAAAAGAATCAAAATTTTGTGCAGCACAGCACACTTTCTAGTTTGCAGATCAATATGGGAAAAAAAATGCATCTGAATAATGAAAAGCAGATGATTTATTTGTCACATAATAAAAAGAGTGAAATATTTTAAGTAATGTGATAGATATTTAACCTGGCCAAATATTAGATACATATTTTTTTGGTAGTAAGATACCGCCTTTCTACATGTGCTAACCTCGTATTCTGAGAATGGGAAGTTTTAAAGTGCTCTGAAACACCATTACTTGCTCTATCTCAGTATATCTTCTAGCTGTAGTTATTCTTTAGACAAGCATGAAGATGTTCATGTTATGAAGAGCTATGTCTTTAAAAGATTTACCAGGATTTTCTATCATAAAATTGCATTCTATTTCATATGGTCCTAACCAGGTCACATATTGAGAAGTCAGAGGAATAGGAAGAACAATAGATTTGTAGACACCTGGGAAGGCTGGTGGGGTGTTTTTGTTATGCTATTTCTCCCAGGAAGAGTAAAATTGTATATGTAGAATACTAAACCATGAACTGACATGAAAGCATTGACCTGAGCCACACTGGGAAATGGGCATAGTAAACAGTATGGAATTCCTGCTCATGCTGATAGATTTTGAGCTTGGAAGTTCTCTTTTAACCTGGGCCCTTCTCACGCATGCATAGAGGACTCTTCTGTGGTTTTTAGTGTTCAGATTCACCAGCAGGTCCTGCAGGATCTGTTAGGCATGCTCAGCGAATGTAGTTGCACTACATGCATCAGTTTAGTGGCTGTTACTTTCTGAACTGATAATAAGCTGGCTTTGTTTAGTGCTTGATCATTCATATATTTATTAGGTGGAATTATATTTGAAATAGACTTGAGTAACAAGGTTATAACTTGAATGGTTAAAGTTACGGTGATGTTATATTTTGGTTACATGCTTGTCTTCTAGTACCCAGGGGTGTTTACATCTTAACCTCATAAATTTGTCACCCAAAGTGTCCCTTTAATTTCAGTGTTGGTGCAGTTACATTTCTTATGTGTCAAAACAAAAACCTGATTCTTCTAAGGTGGTTAATTGAATTTCTGTGTCTATTCTATAGACATAAATATATAATAAATACCCACATTTGGTATAAGAAAAAAAAGACCAAACACCTGACAGGTTCAGTGTTAGTCATCCAAATGAAGAAAAAAATAATCTTAAAATTTAAGTTTAGGCATCTTTGGTGACAAGAACTTAGTAAAAGCCTGCAATGAGTTCTTTGGATCCAGAAGTTTGTGATGGCTAGACTATGCATGCCAAATAAAAAGGAAATTGTATATAGTGATTCAAGAAGTGAGGAAAAACATTCCATATCTATTTAAGGCTATCATAGCTTGAATAATCACAAACATCAACTTGAACTATTCTACGGGTTCCCCGTTCATTCATTTTTCACGCCCTGTTCATCTGTTCACCAGAATATTCTGGTGGTGGTGTCTTGTTCAGTGTGAAAACCTACTAAAAAGGGCTAGAATGGAGGTTATCAGGACACTTCATAAACTGGAAATTTGGATTACCAGGAAATTTCAAAAGTAATTTCAAGCCAATGCAATATATGTGAAAAATCTCTGTATTTTCTGAATTATTCATGAGGTTTTAATCAGTAATGTAGCCGAGTTGCATATTTGTTTCAAGAGTCAAAGCATAATTCCCATAGTATTACTACTCCTGTCTGTAAGTGCACACAGAATGTGACTTCACTGAATATAATTTTACAACTGATAATCTGTGATGTCAGGAAAAGAAGAAATGCAGGAAATAGTTTTCTTGAAGTTTCCGCAAAAGCTTTCTTTTGGCAGGTAAAAGGTCATACAGTGCTAACATTTGTCTCTTGAGGGAGCCTTGAAAGTGATTTCAAAACCTGTTTAGTAGCAATCTATTTTAAGACTTTAATGCTTAGGCTCTTTCTCATGAAGAGCCTTCTAACATTTAGGAGAGATGCTAAATTCTCAACTTCGTATCATGTCTCCCTCTTCTTGATTAGATTTGTTCTTGTGTAATTACTTGAAGAAGGCTGAATGTTCTACCTTCAGTAGGAAATGTGGCATTAGAAGAGGGGAATTCTCTGAAAACAAACACCAAAAAAAAGATCAAGTTGGAAACTAGCTTCCTCTGAGTTTTAACATGTTCATTTTTTTTCTCTTAACGTGAGAATGATCAAATGTAATTTTAGGTGTAAAGATTTTAAAAAAGCTGCAGATCAAGTTCTAATTTACTGCTATTGATTTTTTTCCATGCGTTTTTGAGTATTCCTAGAAAATTGTTTTGTTCTGTGTCTGAATGGAAAAGAAAAACAGTATTTATTAGTAAGATTAATAAAAAACTCATGGGTTTGTGTGAATAGAGATTTAGATTGTCTTCCTGCTGTTTCATATATTACCAGAGTCTGTGGTGGCCAAGGAATGGATTTACTACATTCTGGCTAACTAGAATTTTCGAATCGCCTACTAAATTTTGGTTAATGCAATCTGGAGTCCAAAAATATGTCTAAACAATTGTGGAAAAGTTATCCACATTTTCTACCACTGCTAGTTATTTAATAAGTATGTTATCAAATCTCAGTAATGCTCAAATATCTTTTAAAGTTTCTGGCATGAAATGGACAAGTGTCATGTATATTTTTTAAAATCCTGTAAGTTTAGCACATTTCATACTTTTGTCAAAAAATTAAAGAGGTTGAAATTCAGTAGAAAAGTAGTAATTTAGGCTACTAGGCAACATACAAAATTAATATAAAAATCCTTAAAAGTTGTTTTATTTTTTTCAAGTTGGCACTTGGATGAGGGGAAAATTTGTTTAAGGTCATTTTAACTCTGAAATGATAAAGCTGTAGTCTACCAAGTAATAACTTATGAACAAAAGGGAATATAATGTTATATAGAATAGGCTGATGTGGTAGCTAGTGTACATGAACTCCATAGTAGTGTCATGTTTTTAAATTTTTGTCTTGCATGGTAATTACAAAACATCTTATTTGATCTTAGATTCATTATTTTCGAAAAACTTGTCTTGTATAGTGTATTTTATTGTTTGCATTTTGTTTGCTGCCTCTAGTCTTCTTATCAAGCTTTGTGTAATGATTAGATTTTTATTTAAAACATGTAGCGGTAGTTATTTGCAGTTGTCACTCAAAATATTTAATTAACTCCAAACACCACAAAAGTATCATAAATCTTATTTACAAAATATCTTCAACTAAGCCTGTAAAACAGTTGCCTGCACAGCTAAAATGGAACTGGATGTTCAGAATCGAGGGTGCTTTGGAACCAATTATAATGCAGTAGATACTACTTCGGGGCTCTGGGGGATTGGGGGGGGGGCGGGAATCACATAAAATCTTTTTCTCCCTGTAAATTAATGGATCGTTGTAAATGCCACACAAAGATGTAGTTTGCTTGGTTTGTTGGGTTTTTTTCTATAAAGGAAAAGAGAATTTTATTTTACAGATTCCAAACATAAGGTGTGATTATGTAAAATGTACATACAAATGAATACGTAAAGCACCTTTGATGATTCAAAAACAAAACTGGGAAGGACTTCAAGCAATCACTTGATCCTCATCCTACTACAAAAAATAAATTTCTGTGATGTGTTTCAGCTTCCAGTCTGCAAGATTCTACAACTTTCTCAAATGATCTGTGCTTGTCTTCTATCACACTACTATTTGGAAAATTTTTTTCCTCTATTGAAGTCATTACAATTGAAGATTAACCTGTCTTTTCCCTTTCTTCCACTCCTGATCTTTATTATTTTTTGCAACAGCCTTTTTACATATTGAACAAAAGTTGTCATTATACACAAAAGAAAATTATATACTTTATACACTGAATATCAGTTTCAGATAATTGATACATCTTATTCAAAGTTAGTATGAAATTCGGTGTCTGAAATTAATTGATATGTCCCAGACAAGCAAGTGAAGTCTCTATTAAATCCTGGTTTTGCCAAAGATTACCACTTCAGGCACATTGCACTTCAACTGGTATTTTAGAATGAGCTAAAATGGCAGAATATATGTAAAGTCAATGTGAGTCTTCAGAGAGTCTAATCGGAAAAAAAAATATTAATCTATATTTCACTTTTGTTTGTTGTATGCTTGTATTGCTGCTAAAAATGCAATCCTGATTGGTTATCCAGTGGTTTAATGCCTCTTCAGAGCAAAGGGTACTTGGAATATATCTTTGTAAACCAAGGTAGCTGACTAATGAGTGAACCTGGAATGAAAGGCATTTAATAAACTAAGCTTAATTAATCTGAGAACAGCATGTCTCATCCAAATGCCTTCTCTCTTCATCTGAATTTCTTTTGTAAAACATTTTTTTTTAATTCTCACCTGTGTGTAAATCTCAGTTTTCCTTTTGATTCTTCTTACATCTTTTTAACAATATTAGTCACTAGGTGTTAGTTTCAGAATTCTGGGACATATCCCCCTTTGCAAAATGGCTTTGTGTTTGCATTTGTGAGTTTTTTCAATCTCATTGTTCTGATAATGGAGGAAAGGTTGAGTGTGGAATTCTAGTTTCACTTGTATTACTATAAAATGCTATAACCCTAATGATTTAAGTATATTTTTCCTGATTTGTACTGTTACAAGACAGAAGAGAATTGGGTCTTGACTTCTGATTTATTTCCCTGTAAGAATTATGGAGCTTTCTGCTTCAACACTAAAAAGTATGGCTTGTATTCTCCATGAAAAGAGCATTACATTTGTGTTGACAGAGCTACGAAAGGCATCTGATCCTGCTCATCAAAAAGTTGTGGTCTTTGGTATCAGCTATTCATAGATACATGGGTGACACTAGTTATCTTGTGAGTGATAATAGAAATCAATTTGTTTCAAGAGAAGAAAGACTAAAATTAATATGTACACTATATTAGAATTAATTGCAATACTAATCATCTTCCTTTTTACCCTGCTTATAGGGTACTTAAATGCTTGTTTTTAACTTCATGTTTTTTTCCTGAATTAGTCTTTCCTCCTACACATGAACAGTTGAGACAAAAGTCAGGTAAGGTAGATGATGTGTGTGGGTATATGTGTTAATTTTAAAACTATCATGGTGGATACAAGTGTAATAGCATCTCTCTCAGAAGAGAGAAAAGTGATGTAGAGATCCTGAGTGACAGGTAATCAAAACAAGCAATTTTTAAAATCATAGCAGGGCATCCCAATTAGGTTTCTCTATCAGGCATTTTAAATGATTGTGTGCAGAATTGATCAGTTCAACAGTTCTGACAATTGCACATGGCAGCTGGTATTTTTAGGTAATCAACTGAAATCCATACCACACTTTTTGCTACAAAGAAAATAATAGTATATTGCCCTACGTGTTGTTCATTCTTAACCTTTGTATTGATGCCATACATGTGTGTTTTGCTGTCTGGCACCACATACCCGCTTCCCGTTTTTTTTTTAACTGTTTCTGTATCAGATAGGAGAAGTATCCATATGAACACCCTATTTCTTTTTCTATTTTATTTGTTTTTTGGGGTTTTTCTACAAGTGTCAAAATCTGATTCTTACAAAATGAAACACAATCATAGAATTATTATTATCTGAAAGGCTCAGGCGCATATATAAGTTGTTTTGTCTACACAGTGTTTGGGAATGAGGGACAGTGTTTCGCTACTTCACTGCTGTTGCTGTGGAATGGAAGATGTTTCTCCTGAAGACAAAGAAAGATACAAGGTTGTCTTAAGGCACAGAGGAAGAAGACAAATGGTTAAGGAGAAAATGTTAGGGTGGCACTTTGCCAGTGCTTCCCTTGGTGTGTGTGTGTGAGGTTAGTTTTTTCCCCTAATAATACAAGGATTACTTGTTTTCATCAGAGGTGTGTCCTGAAGAGCTCATCCTCACTTTGTATTTTAAATTTCTTATTTACTCCATGAATTGAATTTTGCAGCCCTAAGGATGATGAGAAACTCATTAAGGTAGCAAAATTCACTTTTTCTTACTGTTCTGAGAAGTCTGCTTCTGTTCTGGCAGTATCTCCTTATTCTAGGGTTCCTGAAGTAGGTTGTAGGCCTGTTGACATTTGAGCTTGAAGCTCTAGTATTTAATCCCTCTTTTAAAATAAAGTGGTAAATAAATAATCATAACTTCTACGATCATTTCTTCTTTCTGTCATCCTGTACTTCCCCATCAAAGCAGGCACAAGTACTATGCCGCATTTTTCCATGCAGTTTTAGCGTTAGACACTTGTGCAGCACTGCCTATAGTAAGTAATGCTGTAGCTTAAGGCAAAATATTCTTATAACTTAATTTACAGCCTACCTATGACCTTTTAAAAAGAGAGCTGTAACACTACATGAAAGGAGGAGAGCTAATACATGACCGTTAACTGGGACAACATGTTTATAATTCACAAACACACTCTGCCTTGCACTTTAGCGTGAATATTTGGTACTTATTCTGATTTCCTGTAAACTAATGTACACTGAGAGGAGTTATATGAGGACTGATGTAAAAGTGGGACAAAACATGACAGAGATTTGTGGATTCTGTCACTGAAGAAGTCTGGATTTCCAGCAGAGTTGGCTTTTTTTCCCACAAATACTCTCTGACATAGATCCTTTTTTTAAAGTATTTTTTTACTTCAGTGAGTCCTTGGTAATTAACTGCTGAGGTAAGTTAACCAAATGCCATTGTTACTGAGTAAAATTATTCTCCAATTATTCTAATTTTGCTGAAGGGCTGCCAAGCAAAATACAGAAATATTTAAGTAGTCTCTGAATCTTAGACAGCATGAACACAGATCCTAGGATTCTTCTGGAAATCCTGAAAACCTTCTGTGGTAGAGTATTTCATCACATCCATGTTGTTCTCATGTTATCCTGGAAGAATTGCACTGCGTCTGTCTTGGTGGCAACCATTAGCACGTGCTTTCCTGCAGCAACAGGAACATGTGTCCTTGCTGAAAAGAGTAGTGATATGCCACTCACTTCTCTGAGACATGCTGCCTCGGATATCCCTCTTGTGAGTTGAGGAGTTAGCTATATCAACTATACCAGCATAATTACTTGCATTGACCCTTAAAATATTTGCCTGTATCATCATTTCTAAGTGTATGAACTCAAATCTTTATGAATTTTTCCTAGATATATTTTGTTCCTTCCCCCTCTGTTTCCTACGGAGCACAAGCCCAACAAGGAACTTTTAGAATTTCAGGAAATCCTAGTCAGTGTTTTCATCAGTATTGTCATTTTAGGTCTGAATCTAGAGCTTGTTAATTAGCCAGAGCATCCTCTGGATCATTGCTTTTGCATCATGCATTAACGTTTTAAGGCTATCTTGGGTCTCCTCCATCAGAGTATTTAATTTTAAAACAGATGGATAGCTTGCATAATTTAGTATTGATGAAGCTATAATAGTTTCAAATTAGTATGAATTCTGAGTCTGATTATTACAGCACTTCAAACATGAAGGAGATTTTCAAAGATACAGGTAAAGAAAGGTGTTAAACTTAATCGGCTTTCAGTTGAAGATACTTTCCTGATTGGCCTTTGTGCCTTTGAAAATTATATCCCAAGAGACAAGATAGACTAACAGTAGGGGAAAACAAAAATGATCTCTTTTATACTAAAGGTAAAGTGAAGTATGGGGAGATGAATAGGACTTGACAAAGTCACAAAGGAGGAAAAAGAAGGAATTTAATCCAGATCTCATGACAAATGACTGAAGGGATATCAATTCTCAGTCTTCTGTTCTACATTTGGCACTCTTAAAACATTTGGCATTAAGTTCACTCGTTAATCTTAAAAAGGCTTAAGAAGTAGCAGTTGGAATCGGTTTAAATTGCATAGTGTAAGTGGTTAATACAGAATTCGGGTATAATGTTGAAAACGTTGTAATATGTTTCATTCTGTAAATGACGAATTAATGTTGAATGAAATTTCCTGGATGTAGTCTTTGCTGCTCATGGATTACTTCTGACCCCTATTTTTTCAAGTTAAGTTGTTGTTTGAAATGGCTTGCAAAATTTTTTATGCATCAGATCTGTTACTAATCTGTAGGTGATCTGAAAGCAGTATTCAGGTATCCAACAGTCCAGATTTAAGCTGGTTAATGTGGAATTAACCTTCTTTTTGATCCCTGATAGCGTGAGCTTTCTAATGCTTTAGGATCATGTTTGCTTCATTTTTATAAATTATTTCCTCTTTAGTCAGGTAGCTCTCTCCAAATTTTTTGCAGCACTTGCTACAGTACCTTTCTGACAGTCAGTGGTGTTAGTTCAAAAGCTTGAAATCAGATTACTGTTTTACTTTTTTTTAAAAAAATATCATTTGTAATTGATAGTAAGCACTTAAATAAGGATTCACCCTAGTGTCAGTGAATGCTGAGCTCTCTGAGTCTGAAATTAGGCTTTAGTGCTCTTTTTTTAAAATTGAGTTCAAATAAAAACTTGGTCCAGAGGCTTTACTAGACTTCTTTCTTGCTTGTATTTTTTTTATCTACAGACTTTCATGATGTTCTCTGAGGAACACACATTAGATTCTGAAGCTGTCTGCCCTGGTTCCATTAGGATCAGTAGGTAAAGCGCTACCAAGGTATACAGATGATAAAGATGAGGGCCAAAAGCAGCAGTAGGATTCAGGACTGGCAGAAGGGGAGGAAGGGGGTGAAATACCAGTAGGGAGACTTAGCTAAGAAATGCTGAGGTACTGTTGCTTTCAGTTTTGCTATGCAGATGAATGAGAAAGGTGGTGGGGTTTTTTTTACCCAGTTTTAGTATGTACTATTTTGCAACTAAGTTGAAAATAATTCCTGACATAATAGTTTCTTTAATGCTTTTAGATGGAAATCCTTAGCCCCCTTAATGTATACTAATACTGTTTATCTCAAGTCTCTATATTGAACTCTAAATTAGAAAGGTTGGGTTTTTTTCTCATAGTTCCTTTTAGTTCAGCATGATAGTCTCAAATTATAACCCATTTTTTTTTCAGTGTTTTGATAAGTCAATCAGACAGCACTCAAATGTGTTAAAATGAAGCACTTGGAGTGAAATTTACATCTCCAGAACTCATCTGCTTTGCTATTTTTGATCACAGTCTTTAAAAAGCCATATAAATAATATTCTTGGAGAAATTTCAGACTAGATGTCATCCAATGCCATTCAAGAAAGTGGCAAATTTTAGTACAACAGGTGATAATTATTAGTATTTCTGTATAGTGTCAACATGCAGATACTTGAAGAAACAGAATACTTGATTACAAATGAGTGTCCTGATGAATGTTCCATTGTTACTTATGTCTTAGTAGCATGGAGATTAAGAGAAAAATAAAGTTTAAGGTAAGATATGTGATTAATTTGTTACATTTCCTTCTTTTTGAGGAAATGTTCATATTTGGTTCTAGCTTTAGGTCAGCATTTTCTTTTTTTTTTTTTTTCTTCAAAGGGCCAGGATTGGCATTGTAGCTCCAAAATGCACTTTCAAATGCACTTTGTATATAGAACCTCCTTATTTGTTCTGTTTTAGTGAACTATGATTAGTACCAGATTGAAATCTGGTAGTAAGGCAACTTTTCTTGCATAGAACTGGGAAACAGTGGAAATTGGCAGCTGATTTTTTTTTTTTTATTGTAGCTCTTCTAAAGACATGCAAGAAGAAAGAGAAACTAGAAGGTTTTGATCTTATTCAGTGTTAACTGTGTTAAGAATTCAGTGATTTGGTGATTTGCTTCTTAAAATGACAGACTCAGATTAAAAATCTAAAAAGAAAAATCAATCTAAAGAAGTAGATGAGTTTTGGATTAGTTTTTACTGCATGACTAGTGTTTTTCAGGTTAATAGGAAAATATAAATGTTAGAGAAGACAAATAGGTAATTTCCTCGGTCTTGCTACATAAAAATTAAGTGTTTTAAGTTTGCACAAAGTCTGTAACTGGAAGTTATTAAAGAGCTATGGCATCCTGTGAGGGAACTGAGGAAGAGGAAAGCTGAAGTAATTGTTCTGTAGCATCTCTAGATCCCATAAAGCAATGGAGCCCATAGTACCAAAACCAAACTGTAGGCTAAATGACCTATGTGCACTGAAATATGGAGATTTAAGGGTGCTCCACAAGCTAAAAGAGTGCTAAAGTTGAATCTGCATTACAGAAGAGAATTGCAATGACCTGCATCACTGTAGATTGATTAATTTTGATAATAACCCGAGATAAATTAAAGGAAAGTGCTAATTGGTTTAAACAGGATTCAAAAGAAGGAGGGTAATTAATGCCAGTCAGAATTTTTTCACAGAACACATCTCTCTGTCATGAAACTTTTTTTAATCTTTTGAAGAAATTATATGTTTATTTTATAAAGGTAGCAGTACAGACTTTTATGGAACATCTTGTATGGTACTCTATGGAATTCGCAATAAAAGTGATTTAGGATAGCAGTTAATCACATGGATTTCAAATTTACACAAGCCGACTGATAGATCTTCAAAGGCATTACCTTTGGAGTATCACCATTGAATGGAGATTTTCCTACCAACATTTTTCAGGCAGTAGGACTATATTCAGTACTAGTCAACTCCATTATTTATTGGATAGAAAATTGATACTCTTGAGTATGTGAATGGTACAACATAAAGGATAGCATAAGAATCAAAAAGTGGAAAATAAAACCATACAAATTCACACATGAACTAAAAAGCAGTATTTTAAGAGTGAGGACAATGAAACATTAGAACAAATTACTTTGGAAAAGATGGATTATTTCACCTCTTAATATCTTTAGATTAGTTTTTCTTGTATATGGTATTCTTTACTCACATGAAAGCAACTGATCTTAGTAAAAGAATATTCCTTTTTTTAAAAGAAAATGAAAAGGTAGATAATATAATTGTTATGTTTGGCTTCAGACCCACAACTTTCAATTGTTACAGAAAGGATATTCTTAAATATAGCAATGTTCTTACATGTACTTTCTATTAAGTACCAACCATACCAACAACGAGTACAATGAAAATCATGTCCTGGAACTTCCAGTCTGTTTATATTTTGAAAATATGTACATGTGTATGTGTATATGCATGCTTGATTTTGTATTTATGAATAATACTTCTGAGCTTAGGGAAACTGTTCATATCCATAAAAATATTTGCATATACAATTATAGCAGTGGGGCCAGAGATGCGGGTGTGGAAGATGGAGTGCACAGAGAAAGATTTAATATTGAGGAAAAAATAAGCGAATGTTTGTGATTCAATAGCTTTAGTCCATTAAAAAATATTGGGCTGTGAAGTAAATTTTTTCCACACTGCTGACCAGAATCTGCCCCTTTGAAAGTTCATGCAGATACTGTATTATTTAGAATTCTCAAAAATACATATATGTAGCTGTCATTAGTCTCCCTTACCTGATAAGAGTAAACAATTGTAGATTCCACTTTACTAGATTTGTCAGTTTGTTTTGTCAATGTGTGCGGCATAAACATTTCTTTCTTACATACTGTGCATGCATTGTTTTAGAAAGCTTGGTTTCATTGCAGTAAAATTAACTTTTGAAGATCATAATCTGGAGTATTAGACGTAAAATATAGTACATATCTTTCTTAGATTATATTGTGCAGTAGTTAGAAGATATCAGTATTCAGTCTTCTGTCTGTACTAAAAAATTCTGAAACAAAATACATTACCGGCCTTTCCGGGATTTGCTTGCTTGTTATGAAAAGGCATATACCTGGAACTTTGTAAACAATAAAACCTTACATTTTCTTAACAAAATTTAAATTTCTTTTTAGTCCTCCAGTATTTGACATTACATAGAAATTACAATATTCCTGTTCAATACTATATGTAGGTTTTAGAAATATCTCACATAATAATCTTAATTTTTCAGGATGCAAAGGAACATGTTGTTTGGGCGCATGATGAGTTCTGGGTAATAGTTGGCTCCTGTGTGTTTTGGTGAAAATCTTTTCAAAGTTATGTGGACTAGATCAGTTTCACGTGTCTGACTAAAATCACATTTTATTCAATCAGTTGAAGTTGTTTCCCCAACCCTTAATATTTCGTAGCTCTTGAAACCAAGGACAAGTGAACTTCTATGGAAACCAGAAAGAAAATGTCAGTTGGCTGCTAGTGACACTACTGCTTCCCCTAATTTGGCTTCTTTTCTTCTGCTCCTGATTGTTATTGTTTTCCTGTCCAGTACAGACGCAATACCAAGGATACTGTGTAAGTAGATAAAAGTTGGAAGAATCCAGTCAAAGCGTCAGGGCATTACACCATCTAGGTGAGGGTTTACAGTGCTCCATTTGTCCCAAATTTTTTTTACACCACTGCTGTAAAAAATAAAATCATCTAACATCTTTTGGATCATTTAATTGATCTCCCAGTGGAGCCTGGAGACCAGTATCTGTGGTGCTGTCTGACACATTTTAATAAATCTGCATCACGATGATCCTTCTGAAAAATGCAGTTGATACAGATCCTTGATATCCTAAGTGCAATTACTGTAATTATTCCATTTGCTCAATTCCCACTGAAGTCCAGGAGAGGTTTTTTTATGAAAAATATGATGGTAGCTTATTGATCTTCATGTTCTGTATGAACTAATAGGAGTGACTTTCCATTTCAAAGAATGAAAACTATTTTTCTGTGTGACTGAGAAGGGAGTGATTTGTTCATGCATTGTTGCTATCAAGAAGCTTAAATGTCAGATCAGAGGTTTCAGAGCAAGGTAAAGCTTTGCCAGCAGTAAATTACTTTGGCCTAACTCCAGGGTGGTGCCATGAGGGTAATTTGCCAATTTACCAATGTGGCAAGAGACTTCCTCTAAAGTATTACATGTGATTTTCTAAGTTCTTTTCCAAAAAAGTTTATTCCATTTGTGTATATTATAATTGAACTTACTCTGGTCTTTGACTACAGTAACAAAACAAAAATTTTGACCACAAATTTCTCCTCCACTTTAAAAACCTGACTGTTCCACTTGTTATACCATGTTTGTTTGTATATGTGTCCCTTCTTACTTGGATAATGTGTTGTTAGGAGTTGGTCCTACCTCCATGCGTGTTGTTAGAGATGTGCAATAATGATTCAGTAGGATTCTTATGTTCCAGGAAAGAGCTGATATGATATTGGGAGTGTGTGGAGAGGGGTAGGGAATATGTGGTGCTTAATATATTCACATGTGTGTCAGGGATAAATTACATAGTTTTTATTTTCTAGTGATACACTTTAGATTGTTGTGTTCATAACTAGCAGATTCTAGATTTCAGCACCATGAAACAGTCCACTGTGTGGAGAAAGGGTAGCAGCTTGACTTTCGCTGCAGATCTGATGCATCTGTCTTCTGGGTCAGCTTTATGATAAGGCACAGAAGGATGTCTTTGGTGAGCTGATTTGCACTTCAACAAGTGTTTTTTGGGGGAGTAGTATTAGCAGACATTTCTGGTAGAAATACTATGGATCATGAGTACTCTGGTTCAGAAAGAGGAAAGGTGATGTGAATGGTGATAGTTTGGGGAAATATAAATTAGAGTAGTTACAAACTGTAGTATCCATATTACAACTGACTTCTAACATTAGGTGCTGCGATACAAATACAAATTTTGCTCTGTGTATGGTTTTGGTTTTGTTTGTGTGTTGGGTGTTTTTAAAGTAGGATAGAGTGACGGGGTGGTTTGAGCCATCTGATTAGCTAACTGAGAATCACAGCTTCTGCAGGTGTGTACTGTGCATACTGATGGGGCTAGTGTCAATCATTAAAATAATACATAAATTTACTCTCATAGTTTACTTTTCTAGGTAAGCCTTAATTCACTTTTAGTGCAAAGTATATAGCGAAAGCTTTGTCTTCTGATTTTTTTGACGTTTTGTGCACCCATGTTGAAGCCTCACAATGACTGTTCTGTTTGGGACACTTATGAGATCTTGAAATAGGATATAACTCTTCAAATAATAGATGGAGTGTACATATCTGTCCCCTTTACAGGGACAAGTAACTTTTCTTTTTCTTCCTGTATGGTATGGAGAAGCAAGACTGTAATCACACTGACATAAATTATTTAATATCCATCGGGAGGGTTTGAATGATGCATCCCAAAATGAGTAGCATGGCAGAACCTGATCATCACAGAGATAGACTACACTGAACTGGGTTCACAGTTGTTCTGTCTCTGTGTATTATAGGATGAGAATGCTGTTAGGCATTTAAAATTATTTACAAGCCACAGCTATTTCCGTGGCGTATAAAATATCAAGCATTTGAAAATGAGTTCTTGTTGTCAAATCCTAATCCTCTTACCTACTTAAGCAGTGTTTTTATATTAGCAACAAATGTTACTACAGCACAAAACATAAGGGAAGTCATGCAGTTCTTACCAAGTTCCAGTTTATCAGTGTTTTATACTAAAAATGATTAATTTGCATTTTGTTGAACCTAGTTTTCACAGTATCTCAGCCTGTATGTGGCAACTAACACTGACCGCTGTTCCTGCTACTGAATACCTTGAAGAAAAAGCATGACCATTAAGTCCACGAAAGTTCTATTCTTCACAAAATCAGAAAATGGTTTGGCTGCATCCTTTAATTACAAATGCAACCATTCTATGCTCAAAACCAGTTTAGATTAAAAACTAGATTTAAAAATATAAGCTCTAAAGGAAAAAAGCACCCCGTGTTTTCAGTGTGTTCAGACCTGGGTGCGGAGACAGGCTCCCTCTGTTAATACAGTATTTTCTTTGCTGGGTGTTCGTTGCAATGTAATACAATCTTAATCTATTTTCTGAATTTTACCATAAATAAAAGTAGTACACTGAATATTGAGGCTGAGCCTGTGGTAATGGAAATTAAGTCTTTAAAGTTACTTTACCTGAGTGTCACAGACGGAGTAACGCACTTTACTCATAAGACAAAAGTAGCAATACATTTATTGACATAAAACAGTGATTTAACAAAGTTTGATAGTAAATGCGACAATGGTTTAACAAGATTCAATGGCAAGGTTTACTTGATATTTACTGCGTAGAGGACAGACTCAGCCAAAACTGTCAGGGAGATTCTCCTGTTGAGTCACGAGGTTCAGAAGGGACGCCATTGCTTTCTAAACTCTTCAGAGAGTCTAGGTGCAGCTGGATTCATTCCTAGTCTGACTTGGTCAACAGTTTATGTCTAAAGGATTACATATGTGTGCATAATGTTATATCACTTAGCTAAGATTTCAACGTTTCAGCATGCTATTCCCAATTCACTTTCTGAGTATCTGACGCGATAAGGATTCTCTCAACCTCGAGGAGTAACCCTAAGAGGTGTCCCTACTCAAGGGGAGATCCCGGTGTGCAGCATTATTTGCAATATTTGATTGCTCTGAAATTCTCTTATTAAATTGGAGCATACCTACTTGATTTTTACCTCCCTTAAAAAAAACATTAAAATTCCTAGCAGTTGGTACTGTGTGTTGGCAACAAGTATATTTGAGTTAATGAGGCATATGACTTCAATTTAGGTATAGGAATGATAAATATAATTCAGTATCATGTAAAAAGCATCAGGAATCGGAGAGACACTGTCAGTAGATAAAGTTAAATGTAGAAAAAGTCCAGTAAAAAAAAAAAAAAATTTACAGTATATAATTTTTTACTACCTCGCTTTTGTGTTTATTACTGGTTTGATATAAACTTTGCATCTAAAATATGGTTCAGTCCTGTGAGGTCCCATTTATTATAAAGACCTTACACTGATGATCATAATTTTTAGAAAATAAGACAATGATTTCAAAACATGCAAATGCTGCTTAACAAAAAACAAAGCCCTGAAAAGCAATACAGGTTTATGCTTGTCTCATGCTTTGTAGCTGTAAATTAAATAAAAAATAATTTAAATTTGTAAATTAATACAACATATAACAAGATGTTTAAATGTTTCACACCAAGCATACATATTTCTCCATGCTTTGTTTTATAACTGCTGCTATTGTAATTTCCCAATTTTGTTATGAAGTCACCATTAAAAGGCCAAAATTATTTTACAGTTTCTTGAAAGGTAAAACTGGAGTTTTAAGTATGACACCTTGTGTTGCATAGTTAAACTGAATTTTCCTTTGTTCAGTAGCAGTCAGAATACGCTATCAGAACTGGGTGTTGGGTCATCTCAGTTTGACCTTTTATAAGCATTGTAGTTTTCAGTTTCCTTTGCCCCCCTGGGTGGAAAAGGTCTTCTCTGTCATGCAGGATACCTGCATGCATTTTCAAAGAACAGTTCTTTTAAAGCCGTGGTTTATCTGAGAGGCAGTTTTTGCTTGTGAAAATACAATATTCTTTTCCCACACAGGCTAAAAACCAGTTCATTCTTGGAATTCCCAGCTGCACTGCTTTTGTGTAACATGGAGTGCACTGGGGGGACTAATGGTGATCCCTGACAGCTGTAGTGATCTGTTTGTGAATCACTGCGCTGTGATGGATATTAATATATAAATTCTTTGTCCCTAATGTCTTTAAATAAACACTAGTTCATGTGGGAGTTGTTTTTCCCTAGTGACGAGATAGTCCTCTCAATGAAGTATGTGCGTGTACAAGGAACGTCTCTCATTTTACTATGATAATACTGAAGAACCAAAACTAGGGAAAAATTCCGAGTTAATTGCATCTTTTCTGTGACTGATTTTGCAGAACAATTTCACTAGGAGTCTTCACATTGCCCTTAAAGGTCAATTAATAATGTTCAGATTTTAGATATTTTCAGTAAAGCTTCATACGTGTTTAGATGAAAATATGCACAAGCTGGAAGGAAATAGTTGCTGAGAAACTAAGGATCCAACATTTTATTCCTTTTCAATTATTTTATTCTAAATACAAAATTAATTAAAAGCAGCAGATTTTAGTCACTACCTCAGAAGATTTCTTGGTGTAGTTTTAATCATATTTATCTTACTATGAACACTTACAGGCTTGGTCTACAGAATGATCTTTTTTTTTTTTTCAGTGTTTGTACTTTGTTATAAATGTTGACTAAAATGTGCTAACAAGTAAAATACGTATTGTCAGATGAAGCTGTTCAGTTGTGTTTCAATCTCTCATAGAGCATCAAGAAGTCCAAGATCATTGTGAAACTGGGTTGTACGTGCTTTTCGAACTATGCCATCATGGCCAAAATAGATATAAAAGACATGCACAAGCATTGAAATAACAGGTTTTTACAATATTACTGTCTATAGTAGAACATTATAGTCTGTCCATCCCTTTTGAAATATTTTTAAGTCCCTAAAATAGTGGATTTAATCAGATGATTGCATTGTGTAAATAGGCAAATACATCACATTAGTGGTGTGTAACGTTTGCACTATTTAAACCACAACTATTATCTGTATATAGTATATTAATTATCAGCAGCACATTTAGATTTTCTTTTTCTCATGCAGAGAAAGAATGAGTGGATATAATTTAGAACTATTTTTGTGTACATCCTTGAATCATGACAGTTTGATAAGGCTCAGAATTTGGGAAATGTTATGCATTTAATTTCTATTTAATTGGGGTTTTTTGGGCAAGACTGAAATTTCAGATACCTTGCTTGCCTTTAGTTGATTTGAAAATTACTTTGAGGTCTAGAGGGTAAAGTGCTGTATTAAATCTCCCTAATAATTTTATAAACAGCTGATTTGCATTAATAGTTACATGTGATCACTCAGCAAAGACAGAGAGCAAAGCAGGATGTTTATAGCCAAACCAGATAATCAGATGGGAGAAAACAGAGGAGTATGCTTGCCATAGAATGAATACAATTCCTAGAAACTCCATGATCTTTTTTTCAGTAGATTTTGGTAGTGAGGGCAAGCAAACAGCTAATAATATTTTTAAGAGCTGTCAAACCTCCTTCCTCTAATGGTTTATCGGAGTCTAGCAGGTTTTTATGGATGAGACACATACACTTGTGAATCCTTTGCTACGCAGCTTCTCTGGCCTTTCCTACCTGTTGATGATGATTTAGCATAACACATTTGCAGTAATAAAGATGCTAATCTGTGGCTGCGATTAATTTAATAAATTCTGTAGCTCTTTGTTTAGACAATTTTACTTCATCTAGATGGTCTTAGCATGCTTCAACTTCTTAAATGCATTTGCCTTGCACCAGTTATTAACACAGGTGGCAATTCAGCTCAAGAAATAGGGATTGATTATTCATGAAGAGTAAGCTGCTTTGCTGTGGTTCAGAAGCTGGGAACACTGACACATTGTAAGAATAATTGGTCATTCTTTATTTGTCCTGCTGAAAATTACTTAGACATTTTAATCTGTATTCAAAAGCTGCTAAGGTTTTAACTTCAGCTGGAGTCACATAAAGGAAGGAAAGTAACCAGAGCTAACTGACAGGTATATGTTTCTAGGTGGAAGGTGAACTGTAGAAATGGCCAATAAATTATTAGTTTTTTTAATATAGGCTTTTATTTATACCAGGATCTTAACATGGCAGCAAAATGCACCTATGAATGCTTAGCTCTAATTAGAGGTAGAATAAGGTCCGCAGTGAAGTACCACTTGATTATGCTTTAGATGCGTCAAATCTATTTTATAACATTAACACAAATTAAATTTATTCAATGGGCCATATGGTACTCTTCATTTTCTCAGATTTGTAATATAAACCTGTAACGTGATGCTGAAAACCAAAACGAACTCCAGAGAAATTAAATTATTCAACTACAAATAGCATGTGCATCCTTGCACTGACATGAACCACTCCTTGATTACTGTCTAACCACATGGCTTGATTTCCTTCCAATCTAAAGGGAGGGCTTGATTGACACAGTGGAGACCAGCCTGAGTAACTGAGTGATCTAAATAGTGCTATTATGTGTGTTTTACTGTAGGACTAACCAGCTGAAGAGCTGTAGTTTGCCTACTCTACAACAGGGAGTTAGTTCTTACAGAGCGTTTTGCTGATAATTTATTTTAGATACATTTTTAAGATCTTTTTTTTTTGCCTACATAAAAGCTAACATTTAAAGGATCATTAAGTAGGACCTGACTGCAACTTGTGAAGTAATGCACAGCAATTAAACCTTTTTTCCAAACTGAGAACTCACAAATTGTGTTTTGCATATATGAAAGAAAAGATTCTGTGGATTATGAGTTAAAATTAATCAAATTGTTAAGTTATAAAGAGGTTTTTCTGTAAATGACACCATTTTAGATTTAAACATGCAAAAATAGCAGATTAGTTAGGGGTGAGGGGGAAGGAGAGGGAAAGCAGAATGCCAGAGTGATACACAGTTGCTATTACATGATGATTGACAAATTATTTGGCAGTGAAGAACTTCAAAATGCTTTTAAGTCCTGTGTTTCTGAACATTGGCATTGGTGTAATCTTCTCCCCCACCCTGTCAATTCTGTGGCCCACATCCCCTAACAGTCTTTTACTTAGGAGTCACCTTCATTTCCTAGCAGCAGTAATTTTTTTCAGTCAGTCTTTCACCTCTGTTCTGCATTGATGCCTGCTTGGCTTGCAGTAAGGATCAGGCATTCTGCCGCCAAGCATGGATGCTGTCCTGCTTGTCATAAATTGCAGTTACAGTTTTGGGAGATGATCTTTTCCTGGTTTCCTGACTGCTGTATATTGAAAGAAACTCGAGACAGTGCCTTTAGATTTTGGTAGGAGTGTTTCACATAATACATAAACAGTATTTCCAGTTGATTATCTAAGTGGACTTTGAAGTTAATTTCTGTCTCAGAAGCAGTAGTGTCTTCAGAACAGAAAGATCGAACAAAAGTTTAGGGTGGTTCTTCTCAGTGAGAATGAGGAGGGAAGGAAATAAAGAAGCAACTACTGTCGTAGTCAGTATTTGTGGGTAATAGTCCTATAATGAGATAGTTATGGCTTCAGTTACCTGTCTTCAGTTATGTGTTTTCATTTATGTGTCTAGCTGCTGGGTTTAATGCTGTAAATGAGGTTGATGATGTTACTTTTACCTGCAAAACTATAATAATAAATACAAGGCTGAGCTGCCTGGATACTGACAAGCAAATCCGTATAAATAAAGGAACTGGAACTCCATTCATTCATATAAATAAAAAAGTTTAATCCCATTTGAGATTTGATATACTTCCTTCCTACAGATGCTGATCCAGTAAGATACAACTTTCCCCCATGTCTTGCTTTAAGTCTGTTTGAATGCCTTGCAACATCTCAAATGGCACTGGACACCTGCATTTAGGCAAGCAGACAGACTAAAATGTTCCACCACCTAATTACTGCCATCCCATCTCCCATCATTCCCATGCCTGCCATCGTTCTTCTGCATGCTAAGTCTATCTCTTTTTTGCATCTTACTCCAGGAAATTGTTCTTCACTTTCTTATAACTGTAAGACAGGGATGTAGGAAGCAACTTGCTTTGCTGATTCCTTCAACTTATTTGCTTTGATTTGTTATTGTATGTGAAATATGTGGCATACTGTATGGTAGACTGTGGTTCTTGCATTGAATAAGTTAAAAGCTTGCCCCTTACTTTAACACTTAATTGATGGGAAAGTTTTATTAATTGTAGGAAATAATTATTCTTTATCTTAAAGTCCATCAATTTTGGGAAACATTTCATTTGTTTAATGAATACAAAACACACTACATGAACTTTGCAGTCATTACATCAGCGTTCTTCAAGTCTTTGGTAGAGTCTGCGTAACAATAAAACTAATTTGAAAGAGAACAGTATCTTGAACATAAAGCATTCTCCCATATTAGTGCAGTGTTAAATATTTATTGTTGAACTGGTCATTATCAGGGGTTTGTGTGTCATAACAGTGAAAGTCAAACAAAGCAGTTAAACTCTTAAGATGCTAACACTATTGAATTGAACATTGCTGTCATAAAAATACAAATCCTATACCATGAAGGATGGTGATGTGAAAAACAAAAAGTACCATATCTCATTGTACTCTCAACCAAATCTGTAAACATTTCATATGTAAACTTCCATACATAAAAATACTTCATTGTTGCTATAGTGAGGAAAAAGGTAACATATTATTTTTGAATTGTTAAAATGGAATGTGGTAAAGTGTTTTCTGAGGGGCAGAATGCTGGCTAAAAGTCAGACAGATTAGTATTTACTAGAGGTGGCCTCCACACACCAGAAGTAACTTTTATTTCTATTTTGACTGTAACTCTCAGTCTTTTTGGACGGACTTTATACAACTGTGAATGTATATAAGAATGGTGGGAGCAGAAACATTTAACAAAAAAAAAAAAAGTGATAAACCACCTTTCAAAAATATTTATGAAATAGAAGCTATTTCTTGAAAGTATCTTAAAACAGTTTTCTGTGAGAATCTGCAGCCCTTATTTATACTGGGTAATATGCAATTGCATTCTTCATAGCACTGAAGTGAAACTGAAGCAATAATTATGCTAATTTAGAAATGGAAAAAATACCAAGATTTGTCTCTTTCTAACTCTTAAAATATTTTCCTGCTAACCTTGGAACTTTAATATACAGAATCTCACGTATTTTAGTATTAAAGGAGAACTAATCTTACACTGTTCTTGTAGCAAGCTAGTAATTAGGTAGGTAGGTCTGAGGAAGTTATGTTATACTATGTAAACTGTTAGCTAAATTTAAATAATCTCTAGTACTTCAACTTCCTAACATTCTTAAAAATAAATCTAAGGAGCTTATTTGCTATAATAGTTGGAAGCCTTTGTGCCTACTGTTTGTTGTTTAATTACCTGATACTAGTGTACCTGAAAGCTACACTACTAGTATGTAGCAACCAGTCTTGATCTTATTTCCCAGGTTTCATCTTTGTATTTATTATAGTTCTGTTGCTAAGATTTCACCATTAAATACTTATACGAAAGAAATACAAACATGTCACTGATTAAAGTTGTTTTAAGCAGTTTACACATGTGTATTTGTGTATCTTTAGCCTTTTAATTCTGTTTTTCTCTTAACCCCTACTCTGCAATTGCAGCAAATTCTTCAGATTGCCAGCATTTCATAGACCATAGGTATCTTGAATACAATGATCTGATTCAGCTTTTTGCTGTTAGAGAGCATGCCATTAACTGAATAAAGAACTGATTCCTTAGTAGCCATTAAAGATCTCAGAATGTCCAAAAGGCACCATCATGACGACCACTAACCTCCTGCCCAGTATGGGACATTTCATATGCTACCAAAGGCTTCTTCTCTTGCCCCTTTTACCATTTCAATTAGACATGGCTTTTATTGTCCTTCGAAAGTCTCAGCCATGTTGCAGCACACTCTGCATTCTCTGCTATGTCCGATCCCAAAGACTGCAGTATGTATCAAGAGGGTGAAAGGTTTGTAGGCTCACTCTCCACTACGTATGAATCAGTTAATACCTGTTTACACCAGTGTAAATTCCAGCCTGTTCTTAAAATGCTTCAACCCAGAGAATGCTGTGTGAATGAGGTATTGATACAAGAGTCAGGTTGCAAATAAGTAGAATTTTGATTTGTGTTTGTTTTTCAGAGCCAGAGCTTCAACTGTGTGGAAGAGACTAGATGTCCGGGATCTAATGTGAGTTCTGTGCAGATACAGGGAGATTCAGATTATTTCATCAACCATCTTGGAGTGCCTGCCATGCAGTTTTCTTATGAGGACATCAAAACATCGGAGGTAGTTACAAATGAAAATCGATAAACTGAAAATAGCAGAAAGATAGAATTAGATTTTCTCAGGTTATATCCTTACATGCCAAGCGGGTTGTAGTGGGAAGTTATTTCCTGTAAGTGCTTTTTTTTAGATCTTCAGAGGATTGCCACAGACCTTCAAAGTGACTGATTTTATAGGGGTATGGCATTCAAACAAACAGATAAATATTTAGAAAAAAATGAAAAAAATGAAGGACATCATAGTAAAAATGTTGATATTGCTGATAGTATTACAGGTTACACATTACCTAAGACAACTTTTCAGACTGCTTTCAACATAGAGGAAACGAGTTGTGATGTGTATTTTTTTATGCACAGTAGGATGAGACAGCCTTCAAAATGAATTGTATATCCATTTTCATGCTGTGGGCAAAATATGACTCTCTAGTATATATGTTGGTTGTAAAGATCTGTATGCTTGATTGGACTCTTCAAAACACTGTGTTCTTTTTCAGTCCATTGTCCTCTGCAAGGTAAGTGGAAGGAAGAGGCATGTTACACTGTTTGGAGATCAGGCTGGAACTGGATACAGATAAGCTGTTAGGAATGTTTGTCCTTCCTCAGCCTTCACTACTGTCGGTTGTATTTGTGCCTGGACAGCTCAAACTTACCCTCAGCTGGTCAGCTGAGGTTCAGGAAGCCTGACATTAGTTATTTCAAGATACAGTGGTCATGAGAAAAGGTGCATGTTTTCTTGTAAATGTAATAATGCATTGACTTCATATTACCCTCATTTCTCTTCTTGTACTGTGCTTACCTAGACGTATGCACATCTTTCCAAGTTCAAGAACAAAGCTGAAGCAGAGTTGAACTGGAATGCTTCCTGGCACTGCTTTGCTAATCCGCTTCTATTTCACAAATGCAAAACAAAACAGAACTATGTCAAATATTGGAGCATTGTTGGCATGTTGTGTAAATTAAAATATATTAAGTCAAGAATTTAGATAAATAAGGAGACTTCTGTTTCTAAACATCACTGCACCTATTAGTCTAAGTATTCTGTTTCAGATTAAACACAAGGCAGAGGGTGTAAGAACAATGTGAAGTCAGAAGACATATGAGTGCAATGTTTATGACAGCCTTGTGGTCCAGGGTAAATGTCTGTTGTCACTTAGCAGCTATTCCACATAGTATTCATTCCAGATCTGTGTATATAGGATCTATACAGCCTGAGAAAGAATCTGCAAACCTCAGTATATCAAAATAAGTATTTCCCAGCTACTTTTACAGTATGAACACTGACATTTCCTTTGGCTATTGACTATTTCAGTCCTACCAAAGTTATTCTTCGTGTTCAGTTAACTTTGCAGATGTGCACTTTTGTCTCTCAAAATGACTCAGCAATGTAATTAAAATCATAAAATAATTTTTTTTTATATTTGCTTAATCATGACACAGCAAATTTGATTCTCTGTTGAAAACGCAGCTTTTGTCCTTGCAAAATCATTTCCTAGAAATAAATTTATGGCAAGTGTAATCTGCAGTCTTGATGTTGATGTACTGTACCTCTCAGACCATAGGAGATCTTGACCCCATGAGATCTATTTCTTGAGAGATAAGTTTGCTTAGAAATATGTGTAAATTTCTGTTGGCAAGAGAATGGATTTTTATTCCTAAAAGTGAAGTTACATGGAATGATTAAATTTGGATTCTTTGCTATATTTTTATTATTTATTGTACTGATTATTAACAGTCCTTCAAAACATAGGCTCATTGTCTCTGCTATATTCTATCAGACAAGCAATCTCTTTATTGTTTACTGTTTACTGCAATTGTTTATTGTATCGAACAGATAGTACTATTATAAGGCAGACAGAAAGTATTCTGGGTTTACAGCCATATTCATAAACATTGTAGGAATTTCTCTTGTGCAGGTTAGTGACTGAAAATAATCTATTGAGTTGCAGGGAGGGATTTTTGCTTGTTTATTTCCAAGCCATTCAGCTTTTTTTAAACTATGCCTCAGCTTTATCAGCTTCATTGCAAAACAAGATTTGGATTTGGGAAAACAGATTTCAGAAATGGGATGTTTTGACGTGCTTTTGTAGACTGTCATTTTGCCAGGTTGGTTTCTGCTGTCTCTTTTACTGCTGTGACCTATTCAGGAAATTCTCTTCTTCTGGAATATACATCACTTGTTTATTTTATCCACCTGTCAGACAGCATGCAGTGTCACATAAACCTGATGCTATTCCACACTCAAAAAAACCCCTGTTTTAGAGCAAAAAAGCCCAAGACCTGTGCCTTGTAGTCTGCCTACAGAGCAACAGTTATAGGTCAGCTTTAGAAATTCATTTCTTACACAGTCAGTGTAATGCAAATCCCCAGAGAGAAGGTTGTAAAAACTTTTCATTGGCAGAAAACTGAGGAGTAAATAAGAGGAAATAAAAGTTGTAAGAGGAAACATTCATACCAGAAGAGTAAATAAAACTGTCTTGCTTGAAATTACTTAATACAGTGAACCACAGCCTCAGGGATGTTAAATCTGCATGGCAAATGCCTGTGGTCAGATCTGTGAGCTAGTAAAGGGCATTCTAAGGATTCAACCACTAGTATAAAAATGCGCTAAGTGAAATGCAGCTCGTTTATTTACTAGCAGAAAATGTGCAGCATTTTAGTCTGCAAGTAAGAAGTAAACTTGGAAGAATTTCTCTAGTGGAAAAAAAAAAAATATTATTAACCCAATTTCCAAGGATTCTCTTGCAGTTGCTGAAGAAAGCCTTCCTGTCCTCCTAACTTCTGCTGCACTGGCTTTACCTCTGTGTGAGGGTCACATTCTGATATGTAAAGTGTTATGAGAAAGGCTGATCAGCTTTTCCTAATACTTCAGTTTCTCTTACTTTGAGAAGGAGTCATGCTATTCAAGTTAATGATTAATTTACATCCAAGTGACCATGTAGAGCCTCCAGAGAAGTAATCTTGATTTCAGATGTGAGTTTCTCTGCTACTGAAAGCCCAGAAGTGTGTTAGTCCTCACTTCAGTGGAGACTAGTATTAGAAACATCCTCACTTAACTTTACATCAACAAGAAAGAGCAGCATAAAGTAAAAGAGCTCTTTAGATCACAGACTTGTCTTTGTTACTGTCTGTGCTGCGATAAGAGCTAGATATCAATGGGATTACTTGATTGTATGATCATTGGTACATCAGGAATAACAAATTGGAGCGAGTAAATTCTGATTTTTTTGTCATGTGTGGACCATTTCTGTGCCCTTGAAAATTATTAGTCATGTTTGTATGACAATGTATTTTCAAATCCAAAAATGGTATAACAGGTATAATACATAAATATCCTCCATAATGATAGAAAATACATGCATGTAACAGACAAAACTATTCATCATGATTCTGCTTATTGCCTTAGATGTAAATTCTTCACCCGTGGTGTGTTTGTTTTGTAAACAACATGACTGAAGTTCAGCTCTTTGTTACTTGATTGTAAATTAGGAATATCTCTGAAAACACTGGATATGGTGGTGTATGATCTGGAGAGCATGCATTCAGTGTCTATTTGAATTCATCATTACTCTTGGATATACATCGATTGTGTGCCTGTGTAATAGAAGATACTGCTTTATCAATTAATAGCTTACCTCATTTCTCTTCCCTTACATGTCTTTTTTTATCCTTCTTTGTGGCTTTTTGGCATCTTTTTGAATTTACACATTAATGGAAATTCTAGTATTAAATGGTTTATTGCAGTTGTGTGAATGATAACTGTGTTCTTCCATATGAAGTAACATTCACTGAAGACTCAACTCTGCTCTTGTGAATGACCTCTACAAAATACAAAGTGTTAAAAATTATTGAAATTTACCCATTACAGAACTAAAAGGGTCACTATTCAAATCTGTAGCTGTATTAACAGAAAGTGGTTTTAGTCACAGTGAACTCTTACTTGTTAACTAATGTGAAATTTCCCATAACTGGAGACATGACTGGAAAAGATGCATGAATCCAGAGTACTTGGGGTTATCCTGTTTAACACAATTTGTGAAGTTGTTTTGTGAAGATAGAATGATTTGTTTCAGAAAGTTGATCCAATTAATGTGGTTTTGAGGCAGTGGGTGGAGAGCCTGCATGGAGGCAGAGAACTTGTTGCTCAGATTCCTAGGTTAATTTCTTTATAATCAAAGTAATTTGAAACTAAAATCCTTCAAAATTTTGTTTGACACATGTTCTAGCTGACCATGCAGAGGTGTTTCAGTCATTAAATATGCTGAGTTCCCACAATTCTAAGTAGTGTCAATTAAATTTGTGAGTGTTTAATACTTCTGAAACTTGATTGAAAATTATTTCATGTTCACAGAACCAAAACAAACTCACTTTTTTACATATTAAAAAACCACCTCGATTTCTCTGTTGCTGTAGAACAGGGTTTAACAGTGGTACTATGAGGCATATTTAATTCAAGTCTGTAAAGCACCTTTCATAATCAAAGTGATGTTTCTGAGAAACGGTTTGTAATTCTGGTCAAACCACTGCACTTGAAAAGTTTAGGTTCTTTTCCCAGTTTAGCTTTTGTCCTTCCTTCCTATTTTCTCCACACATTGTGAAATGGATGTGTTCGTGATGAAAGGCTTGAAGCATAAATGTGAGAAGGATTCTAGAAGAGCAGGGTATTCAAGTGGTAATTATTTTATTAAAATATGTGAACGTTTCAACTTTTGGTACAGTTTTGGAATTTTATCTATGAACTTTTCAAAAAGTTCTTTGAAATATAAATATCATCACAGTGAGCTAGTACTGGAGTTGTAGCTTTATTCAGCAGTATAGATTACGAGGCAGAGTAAAATAAGTCTCTAGGGGATCTGAAGGCTTTTTTGCCCCATTACTTTTTAGCTGCAATAGAAGCATCACCTGTTATGGAAAAGATGTAATTTAAAATGTAAGCTGTTTACACAGCTGTTGGTTATAGAGATAGTGATTTCAGGCAGTATATACTGAGAAGGACTAAATGTGCTTGGATATATTTTGAGAAGGGCTGCTTCTGCGTGCTTATGGTACTGGTTGTTTATGGTTGGTGTGCTCAAATAGAGGTATTATTTGTGGAGGAGGAGAGGCAGATTCCACAGGATCACTGAAACTCTGAGGCAAAATTAAAGGCTATTCTCTAATCCTGCTTCTTTAGTGGCCTCATCAAACATGGAAAGGAGAAGAAAGTTTCTTCTATGCCAAGAATATGTCTGTCAGTACTTGAGGTGTATGGAGAGAAGACACAAGTCTTCCATGGTGTTGTAACTGCTGAGTGACGACAGTCTTTCAAAGAACTTTCTGCTGATTTACTTAAAACAGATTAATGTTAATTTTACGTCTTAAAATGTATCACATATATGTCTTAAAATACAACACAGCTTTTGCAGTAGGGTGTCAAGTGTGTCTCCAGCCTTCTCCAGAAAGTTGTTTGCATTTATTACATAAATTTATTACATAAAAATACAACACCAGGACCAACAGCATGGTCTGGAAAACTTTGCATTGTTTCCTTTCTCTAGACATAGTTTTACCTGTCAGAGAGACTCAGAACTTCAGAAGCTTATCCATACCTCCTCTTCTAACCTTCTTCTGTTTCTATTACTTCTCTCCCTATTTCTTTAAGCTTTGCCTTGTTTTTCTTTTTATATGAGCATCATCCAGTATCGTTTTCCCTCTGCTTGGTGGAGCATCTTAAAAATGTAGTTTGTTCTGCTGGTTTTAACATTTTAATCTGATGGCCACAGTTGCCTTTTTTCCTTCATGAAAAGGGACAGAGGACAGTAGTTTTTAAAGGATCTATATTTGGAAGTGTAGTAGTGGGCTGCTTCACTAAAGAGAAAAGAACCAAACCTGGAGTTGCAAGTTAATTCATTTTGATTATGTCTCTCTTAGCACAGTTTATGGCATAGTTGCTGAAGTACTAGAAGATAAGTAAATCACAGAGACTAAGAAAAATAGCCTTGCTGTGGATGCCTAATGTTTGGGTACAAGAGAAAATAAAATCTGGATTTGCCATGGCTTCAGTTAGAGATTTGATTGTTTCTTCAGCATTATAAATCAAACAACATTAAACTGTTCCGCATTTTGAAGCCGTTCCGATCACTTGCAAACTTAAGCTGGTACAGGAGTATTCTGAGCTTTTTTCAAGATGGAAATAGACTGTTACTATCCATTTCTGTGTCATTGCAGTCGACAGTTTCATGAGGAAGCCAATTTTCAAAATTATAGCTAGATGATTTCCTATGTTATCTGCATATTATTCATCATTCTCGATGCATCATATTACTTAAAGATTCCTATCTGATAACAGTCTTAAATCCTTTCTGTGATAATGTGGTAGGTTACATCAATGTTAGCATTATGATTTTGTTCTGAGAAAAAACAAGTTTCTGCACATTATTTAAAAAAGAATACCCTCTTTTTTTGTTATTTATTGATGGACACACATTTAGCGTGAAATATTTTATGGAAGCTGTCCAAGTTTGGGTATGCAGGGCTTACAGAACATTTACTTTTACACCTAGACCATAAAAGTTGTTTTCCGTATCTTCACTCAAACTTAAGTACAGGCAAGAAGTATAAAAATTACCTGTCACATTATTCACAGGCTAGACCAAGATAGTGTAATACCATGGACCACTAAGCTAATTTAGAAGAAAAATGAAAAGAGGGTTCTTTATAGAAGGCATTTGTATGTAATATATGTAGAAGAGTTTAGAATTTTGACAGTTTGAGATTGTATCCTCTTTAGAGAGAATGCATAATGATTTTTATTTCTGTTGAAATATGCATAACTTTTTGAAGGTAACTTTCAACTTTCATTAGAGCCCTTAAAAGTGATTTTCGCCCACACTGGTGTAAAACAGAGGCCACTAAATCTTAACTCTTCAATGAATGTGGCTTCTCAGTTGTTTTTACTGTCTGCCCCCACTTCCTCCCATCTCCCCTGTCCTGCCTGCTTTTCCTCCTTTTTTTATCACTCTTTGGGGAAACTTACTGCAGTTTCTTGATTTCAATATTTACATGCTTAGGCTGACCCATCATGCACATCTTTCAAAAGAAATGGAAAGCTGTCCAAGTTTTCTTTGTTATGAGAAAAGAGACAGGAGCTGTCCTTGATGGAGAGAACTTAGGGTCTAGTTTACAAAAAAAAATAACTCCTGTGTTGCGTGCTGCTTTTATCTCTTTTCTGTGCTTGTGTTAGTGTAGATGGAGGGCTTAGCCAGTACGGAGTGCTCTTCAGTGCATCTGGCTTGTGTCTTTTTAAAAGTGAATGGAAAACTGATCTATACCAATTTTTGTCTGTGTGGGAACAGTACTGAATGTCTGTAAGTTGTGGGGTTCTGGTGTCAGTCATTGGGAGCACCATTTTAATCCTGTTATGGGGACCTTCAGCTGGTGTTTCCTTTCTTGGAATTTTTTGTGTCAAGGTAAAGTTTTGAACTGAACATAGAAATTCACAGAAATCAGGGTGGCATGGGGAAGTTCTGAGTGCTGGCTGTGTGTGAAGGGTAAGGACTGTATCCAGTCATCCAGACTGGCCACACTGGGACCTTACCATCAACGTCTTTGTCCACTGATGGCTGGGAGAGTCTGTTTCCTATCATTATTGATTCACTCATGTACTGAGTTGGTTCCAGTTATGACCTTGACATGATGTTTATATTAATTTTAGTTCAGTGAAAGTTTCTACATAGTTAGCCTTTGTGAGAAGTTTAATTTCATTTAAATACAACTTGTAAGAAGCATTTGGAGGGGTTTTTTATTTTCAAATTTGCAACTGCCTTATCAATAGGTAGTTCAGTACTGTAGTTGATGGCTACTGGCATTATTACCACATGAATAACTACACCCATTACCATTATAACCTCCAGCACACTGTTTCTTAGATTTCAAAAAACAAGCACTGAAAATAAAGTTAATTTCTGACTACAAGTGAGCTATTACCATTTCTCTGGCTGCCAGAATTTATTAAAAGTTACTGTTTCTTTGAAAGAACACTTCTCTGTCTCTGTATCTCTGATACAGAATGGACTGTATATGTCAACAGAGCTGAAAACGAGTAAATAATTTGCAAACTCAAGATGGATAAATAATCCTCAGTGAAGGACACAACCTCTGTCTTCTAGCTACAATGTCTGAGCTGCAACTTACCTAGGAATGTAGCATGTATTGTAATGTGAAGCAGCTGGGTATGTTGTGAACAAACTCTGATAACTGTCACTGTAAATTCCTAACCAATGTTCTCTTACATTCTCTCTCAGCAAAGCTCTTGTCAAGGATTGTTTATATAGACAATATATATACACACACACTTTAGTTTTATATGCATATGTTTATATATGTATAATCAAGGTGCCATTATGGAAGGCAGCAAAGTCTGCAGTGTAGTTTGGTCAGCAAATTCTGGGTAAAGAAGGAAATGTAGCTCCACAAACACAACCTTGTACCTGTGTGTGTATATCTAAAGCAAACATGGGTTCTCTGATCTATGATATCCTTTATTGAGAGCCATTGATGTATCACTAATATAATTCACTGGTCAGACAGTTACAGTGCTTGAACTCAATCAGTTTTTCTGTTCTGAAGTTTCAGATCTCTATATTCCTAATGCAATTATCTCAGTATTTTGCATCACATCATTAATCTTACTGTTATTCCATGTCCAGATCATTTTTTCCTTTACTTCCAGTATATTCTCCAGTCCCTTTCCATTCAGGTAAGAGTTAGTTACTGTCTTGAGATTTCTGACTGACTACTTGGATGGTCTGTGACTGACCAGGTGCTTCTGGTAAATTTTATACTGTTTTTCTTCAGTTATTATTTATGTCCTCCTGGATTAAATGTCATCCAGTACCAATTAATTTATCAGATCCAAGTATATTTATAAAGAACTTCAACTAGAAGTATCATGGCATCATTTTCTCTGAAGGATCAGAGTAGACCATATACAAAGACATGATGTACTTACTTCAGCCTTAGCTGCTCAAAACAGAACTTCCAGGCCTGTGGCATATACGTGAATGATATTAGAAGAGAATTAGTGCCAGTTGTTTGACCCTGATATTTCAGGGAGATTCCTGCCCTAAAGAGAAGCCGTATTTCTGTATCTAGACTAGTAGGGAGTTTGCATAACAGCAGCATGTTACTGTGATGATCTGCAATTTGGTAGCTTTTCCGTATAGAAATACAGATCTGTATGGCTCCCCTCCTTCCCTGTTTTACTCCTCATTTCTCGCTGGTATATATTAAATTTTTTAAGGAAATTCACAGCTGGTAGCTGCCCATGGGGAGTTATAGACATGTTTCATGCATGTATGAAAGAAACAAAGTACTAGTGTGCTTAGAATATCAGAGAATACCAGAAATCCTTTGCAAAGGGGTAAATGTGTATCAGCCTCAGAATGGAAGATTTCTTGGGAATCCAGGATTTCATTTTTCTAAACTGTCTCTGGAGAGTTTGGTGCTGTTGCATTTGCTGCTGGGAGATTTTATGAACATCGTAGTAGAACTTTATGGTCAACAAGGTGTAGCAATGGGAGTTAGATGAGTCAAGGTGAAGAGAGAGGTTTCATTTTGTTCATGGACAAGTGATGAACTGCAGGTATGTAACAAAATGTAGTTTGAACAGTCCCCAGTAGATTGTCTTGGGACTACTTGTGAAGGTAGGTCCAAACCACGGCTGCTTGTGTGTCTCACCTTCCTCACTCTTGGGCTATACTGTCTTTATAATAGCTATGCTTTTGTTTATTCATACTATATTTCTTCTGACCAACATGTTTTCTCTTTTCTGTCCGTCTTTAGCATAAATTAGTGCTTTTTAATTTCTCAGTACATTCGGGGGTTATGTAGTGTAGTACTCACCAGTAATACATTAATACATTAGTCCATCTGTTTGCTTGGATGCTAATTTAGTTGAATTTGGTAGTGGGAGCATGCTGAAATTGTTAAGGTTAATGATTCAGTGTTTTACAAGACAAAATACATTTGATGTTCAATTAATTGCTTGTTTTATTGAATAATATGAATATTTAGCTATTTAATTTAATGGAAGAACATCTTTGTTATTCCAGTAATGTTAGTGAAACTGATGACGTCCTCATCAGTCAGATACATTACTTTGCTCTGAAATAATCTGTTTGGTCTCACGAATCCTAGTGCTTTGATGTCCCAAACATTGGTGCATCCACAAGGGGGAAATTCTTTACATAAACCTGCCGTAAAGTAACAAAAATGCACGGCTTCTTTAGTATATACACTGCATGAGTACATGTTGTTGCTGTAAATTCTGTCCTTGCAGATTTTCTCATAGGCTGTTCATTTTCTTGGAACTGACTGAGGGCTGTTGAAATAGCCGGCTGAACGTGAGCCAGCAGTGTGCCCAGGTGGCCAAGAAGGCCAATGGCATCCTGGCTTGTTTCAGAAATAGCGTGGCCAGCAGGGACAGGGAAGTGATCTTGCCCCTGTACTTGGGACTGGTAAGGCCGCACCTGAATTACTGTGTTCAGTTTTGGGCCCCTCACTACAAAAAGGACATTGAATGACTCGAGCGTGTCCAGAGAAGGGCAACGAAGCTGGTGAAGGGTCTGGAGCACATGTCGTACGAGGAGCAGCTGAGGGAACTGGGGTTGTTTAGTCTGGAGAAGAGGAGGCTGAGGGGAGACCTCATCGCCCTCTACAACTACCTGAAAGGAGGTTGCAGAGAGCTGGGGATGAGCCTCTTTAACCAAGTAACAAGTGATAGGACAAGAGGTAATGGCCTCAAGTTGCGCCAGGGAAGGTTTTGACTAGATATTAGGAAGTATTTCTTTACAGAACAGGTTGTTAGGTGTTGGAATGGGCTGCCCAGGGAGGTGGTGGAGTCCCCATCCCTGGAGGTGTTTAAGAGTAGGGTCGACATAGTGCTGAGGGATATGGTGTAGTTGGGATCTGTCGGTGCTAGGTTAACGGTTGGACTAGATGATATTCAAGGTCCTTTCCAACCTAGATGATTCTGTGATTCTGTGAAAGTCAATGGAAGAAAGACAGCCTGGAAGTTAACAGGGTCAGTGGGATATGGGAAAACATGCAAGACATTTGCTTAGACACCAGTTATTGCTTCTGTTTGATAGCCTGCTGAAAACATGTATTATCTAAGGATAGAAGACACTGAATTATCTGTCCTCCCTGGAGAAGTAAATGGCATATTGCATTCAAGATAGCATTTACCATTGTTCTGAGTGGCTAAATTCAACAGACCAAGTAAAATTCTTCTGGCAGAGTATCTGGAGTAACTATCAGAACTTGTTTTGTGTCAACAGATATTAGTAGTGTGTCACTCAGCTTTGTCTTTTAATACTTTGGGAAAAAAAAAAAAAATCAAGATCACGGGACTATCAAACAGCTGTGATTTGAGTCAATGATACATTCTCTCAAAATTTGCAATGTTTGATGTATCTTATCATGGCCATTAAAGAACTGTTTAATAAGGCTTTCGATAAATAATAAATATTGTCTTTGAAGACATTATTGTTGTTCTTAGCAAAAGCCAATACTGATTCTTACTGCAAATGGTGAGCCTCCCGCCTACACAATGTCTGCCCAGTGGAGAAAATCAGATTTCTTCATTCAGTTTAATAACTTTAATAGTTTTTTAAAGCACTAAAAATAAAAACTGCAAATAGGAAGCATCAAATCAGGAAATAAAAGCATTGTGCTTTATAATTTTTGTGATTATGAAAGACATCGTCACTGGGACTCATGGCTTATAGCAGGACATTGTTAGGATGATATTACTGGCACTGCATGTTTTCCACATAATTTGAATGCTCGCAATTGATCATAATATGTTACAAAATGTTCTTTTTCACATGATACATCCAAGAAAAGGTATTCTCTCTTACATGTAGTGAATCTGAACTGAGCTTCCTATTTCTAACCTTCTGAAACTTTGGGAAGATCTCTGTGAGGTTCCAGATTTCTGGCTTTGGCTGCTTCCTCCTACTTATACTGCTGATTCTGCTTTCAGTTTAAAAAGTGCCAAGGGAAAACTAGAGAGGAATAAAGCTATGCAAGCACCCTGATATCTTAAAAGTTGCTTTCTTTGTGCTGCGGTCTGTGAATTTATAGCTTTACAGTGATTATTTCAATTCAGTTACTAATGCAAGGAAGAAAACATTAAATTAAAAGAGATGAGGGAAAAGTGCTTATATTCTTTTCCTGTCTGATGACTGTTGGCTTGAGTTTTTCTGGCTACAACTGAGTTGAATAATAAAATAAATTGTGCAGCAGTGATTCCAATTCTGCCTCTTCTGTTTTCTGTGTAGTCTGATTTGGCAGGCCTTGCTTATTTGGTCAAGCATCCAGTGACATCACAAGGTCAGTGTGCATCCTTACCAGAAGATTAAAACAGAAAATAGTTTTGGTTTTGTTTCTTTTCTAAAAGTTCTTCAGTAAGCTGAAATGGCAAAAATAGCAAAGAAAAGCCTCTTATCAGAAACTCCTTCTGACATGCCAATTTTCACAAAGTTAGGGTCATTCTCACTTTGAATGAGATTTTTGACACATGTTAGTCTGTGGCAACTGCAAAGCTTTGCTTTCTAAAAATAATTTAAAAGCCTACACATTTTATATCTTTAATTTTATTTAAGTAATAACCAGCTAAACCCAATTTTTATATCACTACGATCCTTTGTGGATTGGGGGGGGGGGGGGAAGGGGGAATATTTAATTAGATGTCAAGAGCATTTGCTAGAAAGGGAAAAGTCAGAGAGAGAGGCACACACTCTCTTCTGCGATATATTTTCAGCTTTAAGGGCCTTTATTAGTGAGAAAGGCTATGTGCCATACACTAATGCCTGGTGTTATTCCATTGATGCAGTTTAAACCACACATTAGAGAACCATACTTTGCCTTTGGTATGTTCTATGTTAGATAATCGACTTTTTCAGTAAATCTGTTTAAAAATCTGCTTTAGTCTGCAGCACCCTCCCAAACTAAAAGCATTCCAGATTGATGATAAGCCACATTTTAGTCTATGAGATACCCTCTTCCATGACACTTTTTTCATCCTTCTTCCAGTCAAACCTTTGGTTCAATCTCTTACACTCGTTCAGGAAAAAAAAAAAAAATATGGAGAAGAAATGGTCTTTTAGCCTAGCTGAGGTGAAATACCTGTTTCACAAAGAAATACAATTGTATATTTGCTGCCAAGACACTGCCAATTGCTTGACTTAGGGTAAAATGGAAGAAGGAATTAGTGAAAGCCTGCAGTGCAGATTTCAGAGGTATTTTTGTTCTGCTCACTGCTCTCTCTTTATCTTTTCTTCTGACAGGGCTTTCTCCTTCATGCTATGACAAATTTTTGGCAATGGTTTTGAATACAGATGCAGACAAGTCCTCTTGCAGTTGTAAGCCTCTGGATTTCTGGGTAATAGTTTTGGGCACTAGCATAACTTTATAGTGTGTGCTCTGCAGGTGAATTCAACCTCCCAACTAAACTTGTTTCCCAGGTTGATCCTGAAGGTAAGCACTGACTACTTGCTTTGTGTTTTACTGACCAGACACTGCATGTTTGAGTGTGTCCTTCAGGTTGCTGCAATCCTACTCCTCATGCTGTTGTATTGCAAAAAGGCAGAAAGAGTGAAACAGGTTAATAGCTCACAGAACAGACACAGCATATATATAGATACATATGTGTGTGTGTGTATATATATGTGGACAGGCAACAGATTATATTCACAATCCTGATGCAGCAGAAGCTTTATATCCCTAAATTCTCCTCTGCTAGACATTATTCTCTGGTCTATGTGAAGAAAATAAGCAGCTTTCTCTTGGCTTTCATCCTCCTCTTTGTGTATTTGCTTTGCAGACTTTAGCAGTGATAGATTAGCATGTTTATACTGTTCGGCCTACCTGTACAAATTTCAGAAGGATTTTTGTTCTCGCTGCTTGCTCTCTGTTGTATCTTCCTAAGAGTCTTTTCCTTTTATGCAATACAAAATTGGTGGCACAAATATTGTGAGGGTGCTGAAGGGCGAAGCTGGTGCAAATATGGACAATACAGACGAATATTAACAAGGGTGAAGGCAAACTGATTAAAGAACTTCAGTCTAAAGACAGTTTTTCCAGATTGAGCATTATTTCTGAGTGGAGAAACGTCCGTTGCACGTTACATTAAAAACAAAACAACAAAGAAAAAAAACATTCTGGAGGTGTTTGTGTAGTATTCACCAGGTTAGGGACAGAGGGCTGTTTTCTTATAAATGCTGGGGAATATTCAGCAGGCAAGAAAATCTATTCAGGTATGGAATGTGAGCATGTTAAGCAATTACTAGTTACATAATTTGAGTTTCCTAACTAGTAATTTAACTGTGTCTAAAGTACTAGTCAGGAAAACAAGACTCTCTGTGGATGCAGCATTGTCCTGGCCTAGTAAAGAAAATTGTTTGTTGTATTTCCAACTCTAAAACAGTGTGTGGTAAAATTTGGGGTTTTTTTAAATGACAGCAGAATAGATCTCTAAAGTATGTCTTGGTATTTACTCTGTTTTACATTAAATCACCAGAAGTGCTGTGGGATTTCTTCATGATTTAAAATGCATTGGTTGAAAGTTGGCATATAAATTGAAGGTATGCTATAAGACAGTACACAAGGGATGGCAAATTTAGTACCTTTGGAAGGTGAAGCATTCTGTTCCCTTAATTAGTTGAGGAAGGATAAGTTAGAAAAATGAGTCTAGTAAATCAGAAGTGAATTTTAGTGCAAGTGTCCATCATAAATAAGCAAGACTAAGCCAAGTTTGGGGTTTTAAGGGTTTTTTTCTTGCATGTTCGATCCCCATTTAATCGATTCATAAATCAATTAATTACTGTCACAAGACTCAAGGGCAGCAGGAAATTGGGTTCAAATTAAAAAGAAAAGGAGGCAATTTGTTTTAAGATTGAAAGTTGAATGTTCAATCGAAGTTTAATCAGAAGTGACCCATTATTTGAAAAGTGGAACATCAATGTCTTTCTAATTTCACAGAATGCTTCATTAAATGAGTATTGAAAAGATCAGGTTAACTGATCATTCCAAAAGCAAGGTGAGGCAAAGGGGAGTTTTGGAAGCCCACTTCCAAATACATGTTATGCTTGTTCTTTTCTCTTCTGAAGAGCTCGTAGAGAAACAAAATCATTACACTGGGAATTCAAGGCTTATTGGTGTGGTCCTTTCTAGATTGTACAGATCATATGATAAAAATATAGCTTCATATCAGAAGAGCAAATGTTCATAATCCATTTGGATAGCTGTGTAGCTAAAGAACAAAAGGCAATCAACAGCAAGGAGAAAATTTTCATAGGCATGACTGAAAGTTGAATCTCCTAAATTTTAGTGTCTCACAGTGGTCTGACCTTGAAAAAGTTTCTCCATAAATTGATATCATCTTGAGAGCATTCAGCTGCACAACACATAGGACACTCTGCATATTGTACAAAGTGGGGGTGATGCTAGTGCCTGACTAGAAGTGAAGGCAGATGAATTTTGTTTAGGGAAGTGAGTGTGGGAGAGTACAAGGACAGCAACTGTAGCTGTAACTCCTACTGTGGGTGAAAAACATAAAGGAATAATACAGTTGGTTTTAGTGCTCTTTGGATTAGCATGTCTTAGTGTGTATTTGCTAGAAATGTGCTTAGCAAATTGCTGTTAAAAAACCCCAACACTCGCTTGTTACTGTAAGCTTGCTGAAAAAATTAATGAGGAATCTGATTCAGTTTCTCAGTGTTGGAAAGTGTTGCTCTTGCTGTTAAATGCTGAGAGGTACTCTTGAAACATCTAAACTCTGCTCTCTGCCATGTGCTCCCTGGGATAAAGAGTGGGCTTCTGTTACTTGGGAAGTTCATGCAGCTTTCTCTGATAAGCAGAGTGCTTGAAAGACAATAAAAGGCAAGAGAAACAGAGTATGTTTGCCTTCTAGTAGTTTGTTATGGAGGTGTCTTTTGTTAAAAAAAAAAAAAAGGAACAACACCTGTTTTAAAACTTTCCCCTTATAAGTACAGAGCAAGATATTTCAGATGTCAGCAGGTTATTTTGAATAGTAATCTTGGATTAACTATTTGCAAGTATTATCTGTCTGTACACACAGAAAAATAAATGTTATCTATAAATATGTACAAATATATAAAATCGTAGTAATCTGTTTCATTTCATGTGCACTGCATGGGAAAGGCTTTGTATTCTGGGCAGAAAGCTTAATCGTGAAAAAGTACTCAAGACTGCTTAAAGCAGTGTTTCTGTATGACTCCTTTTCAAGATCTTAGCCAGCAGAGTCTCGATTCCATCGTAAGCAAAATGACTTGCGACTTGTGATGACAAAATGTGATTTGATTTATTTGCTGATCGTTGCTTACTCATGTGATGTTCATTTAAAAGGCAGCAGCTGAGGGAGTAACGAAGGCTGCCTGTTTACCTTGCCCAGATGCTGTGGTCTCCACTAGGTTGGAAGGAGGGTTGATTGCTCAGTGGCTTTCAGAGAAGGAACATGTGGTTTTTATTTTGTTGTACCTTTACTTCTTAATAAAGGTTGTTGTCCTGCATTCAGTTCTCATAAAAACAAGTTTTAAAGAAAAATACAGTTTGTCTTTTCAGGTGTTTGACTCCAGGAGGATACCAGGACTGATCCACATCAGAGCTCTAGCTAATTTGGGGTTCAGTCACACCATTCACTTGTGTAATTCAAACACAACCTAGTATTTCTTTCCATTTAAGTTGTGTAAGAGAAGCAAAGAACTTCTGCTCCATGAAGGCACTTAAATTAAGAGAATGGGTGTGAATGCATACTGCCAGTGTTTGTGTCTCTCACCATTGAATGCGAGATGAGTGTAGGACTAGACCTGCTCCGCAGACGTGTGTCTAGAGTGGGGTGGGATAAAAGCCGGTGAAGTGGTGTTTCCCTGTCTTACAGGCACCTGATCCATCAAGTTTTAGATTCCAGAGAAAGAATATTTGTCTAGATGGAACGATAATCTGATCTTGTGTAGCAAATCTAATTCAGTAATCATTCCCTTCACTGACTCTCAGTAAGGTACTCAAGAATGAATATAAATAATGTAATTCTTTTTAAGTTATTGATTGTAATTATGTGAATGATGATGAACAGCTAGCACTACTGTAGCAAAATGACAGCGTTCCTCAACCTTCCCCAAGTCAAATGACATGGCTCTGTAAATTAGTGCACAAACTTAAAACAAAGATGAATATGTGTTATGAATTAATCTTGAAGTATGTATTTTATCTTTATAATAAATGACTTTGTGCATCTTCTCCCTGAGACCTAAAAAAAAAAAAAAAAATAGTTTTCTGAAGGGAAGAATGACTTCATTTATTATTCTGATACTTCTGTGACAAATTATACAACACACAGATGCATCACTGAACACAAAAATTTGTATGAGTCAGTACTAATTACTTCTTTTTTTTAAGAAAGTGGTGGGAGCTTACTACCATAAATAATCTAGAAATGTATGGAAATACTGATAGACTATTGATCATGGAGGCATTAATCTGTAGAAAAAATTAACCAGCACACTTACCAGCAATTTTACATACCTTTTTGAAACATACCTTTCACTGAGTTTTCTTGAATATGTCTATGTCACACTGTTGAAGGAAGCTTAATTTAGCTGTGAGTGTACTAGCTCAGGAGGTGGATTGAGCATCTATAGGGAACTACACCTAAGCTGAGTAGTTCTGAGCAGAGCATATTGACATATCCCATCACTGATATAATTATAACGTATTTGTGTCCCACACTGGTTGGGGAAGAGAGCTAACAATGCTGTGCCCAGTTAAGAGCTAGTGATGTACTGCACGGCATAGTACAAACATAATTCCAATTCAGCAGGCATATATCGGTTACCACCCTTTTATCCCCCAAGGTACATGTGTTAAGATACTTTATATTGTTTGTTTCAAGGAAAAGGGTAGGGTTTAGTCTGCTTCTTTTTAACAACTTTTTTTTTTTTAATTGAAGTTAACAGCTGCTTTAGCTAAAGTATGATTTTTCTACGGTCTTTGTATGGCTTAGAACCCCGCATGCAAAAGAGGAAAGCTCAGTCACATAAGAAGAGGTTGTACAAACTAGAACAAAGCATCTAAATTGTTTGTCTCTCTCATTTGCTCATTTCCTGATATTTAAAACAATAAACCCTACAAAGTGTTTTTAGCAAGTGAAAAGGTAGTGGGGTGCCAACCTAACAAATCAATCCTGTTAAAGCTCAGATCAGTTTTAATATTTTTTTTAACCAAAGCTTCATTTGACCACTGCTCAGCATGCAACGTCTGAATGCAAGTAACTTTATTATGGCTGTCGAAGAATGTGTTGGGCATCATTAGGAGGTTTAATGGCCCTAAAAAGGGGCTTCACTTTTGTGAGTAAAAAGTATGAGTCATTTCTGGAGTACTAGGACAGAAGCTATTGAAGATCAGTATATATCAAGAGGAGAAAACTGAAGAAATATTAGTCTATTAGATATGAGAAGCCAGTATTTGAAAAGGGCATGTTTCCAGAACATTGTCAATATTGCCTTAGAGTCTGGGAAATAATCTAAACCAGAAAACTTATTCATCTTAAATACAGGACCATGGGCTTCTGCAAATTTTATCTGGAATTCAATCTGAAAAGACTCTAGACATTTTTCAAAATTATTTTCATGCAGATGTAACTGTAGTATAATCTCATGATGATTTAGGCATTTCTGAGCCAGGGATATTGTCAGCTTCTTATTGCTGCTAGTACTATTTTATGCATAAATTCATAGAAAGAAAAGTTGCACTCAGAATTGGGGTACTCCCTTATTGGGCCCTATGTAAAGCTCCAGAACAAGCATATATAAAATGTTATGATTATGAATCTGGCAAAATGTATTTATTTCATGAGTCACACTCCTCTGCTTGACCTTTCTTAATGGATACGGTTTTTTATATTCTTATTATTGTCCCTCTCCAGAAAAAAAGCAGTAGCATTAAAAGATGTATGCAAAACATGTTATTTCTAGGACTAGCCTAACTTAATCTGAAACAGGATACTTCCCTAGAGATTCTGCCAGCAAAGGATAAGACTCGTTTTCCAGCACTCAGATAGAGACACCTACAAGGAAATATGTTAATGAGAGGCTTGTAGTCCCTCTGCAGTCCCTGATGGATCCCTCTGGTAAGCCTGTGTGATTCTATGTGGCACACAGTGCATTGTACACTAAATACAAAATACTGTAAAGGACCTTAGGATATTCTAGCTAAACACAATAATATATTTAGGTGCTGACATCCAAAATTAAAATCAAAGCCCAGAATGAGATTCATGGACAAGGAAAGATTTAGGCCTTCTGAAAGGCAATACAAAATATTACGATGCTGAACTTAGTTGACTAGAGCTAATCAGAGTTTGACAGAGGGCTTGAGGTGAAGTTTTGTTCCTCTTCAGGACATAGGTAAATGCAGCGGATGCACCTCTGGTTATTTGTGCATCAGAATTCACTTTGAAGAGTACGTTTAAAAGAACTGCTTGTAGCTAGTACATTTTAGAATGGCATGATACTCATGCACTGTCACATCCTCCTGCTGATCTCTGAGATAACTTCGGCCATAGTTTGTGTGCTTTTGTACTGAACTCATTGCTGTTGGTGAACAGTGAGTGTGTTCACACTATGCTTACCAAACTGAGCATCTCAGTCCATCAAGGTGCACCTCTACACCTATTTTTATACCAGGTGAAAATTAGATGGGCACTAGGTTCCTAGCTTTTCCAAGAGGGACAGTTCAGGTCATGCCCAAAGAGGAAAACTATAGGAGCTCCACAAAAAACAAGGAAAAGTTTAGGATGTATGTCTCAGGAGTTACAGGGATGTACAGAAAGATTTTTCTTTTCTGGGTTATTATACTAGGTTCAGGAACATAGATTTAAAATAATTTCCATTTTAGGCATCTGTGCACCTTTGAGGGTTGGGGTTTTGTTTTGTATTGCTTTGCTTTTTTTTCAGTCCATACCTGGCTATCAGTTTGTTGTTTCCTTGTGACAGCAAATACACAACCTAACTTCTTGCTTTCTTACAGTACAAGAAGAGGCAAACATCTTGTACAAATAATATATTAAGATTGCCTGGGTGTTAAAAAGAGTGGTCAACTTTAAGGATATAATTCTAGGCAATTGACTAAAACCCCATATTATGTAGATGGTATAACTGTATACAGAAGTAGGATGGTTGCAGAAGATAAAAGTATATTATTGGATTATTGTGTTTACATTTCTTCTGAAGACTAAATCATAACGTATTTAATAAAATGTCTGATTGCTGCCTAGCTCAGAATGAAATCTGTGTGAATATTTTTTTCTCTCTCTAGGCAAAATTTTTAGCTGCTTTGGGAAGCATAATTACAAAGACAACTGCCATTCCAGAAATAAAGTTATAAGACATAGGGTTTTTTGCTTCTTTCAGGGACTTGGAATCAGTTAATTAGATCAGTGAAATAAGTTTAATAATCGACAAAACTTAAGAACAATTTGAAGGGTTTTTCAATCTCTGAATGAAATCCAATAAGCATTTGAAGGAGGAAATCAATGTGGAATCCTAAAAGGCTTCTTATTTCTTTCTCACAGAATTCCAGCTTTCTCTTCGAAGCTCTTTTTCCTGTACATACAACAAAAACTGAAGAGCTGGATCCCTCCTTCAGCCTGCATGAGACCATTGCAAAGGTAACAGAAATGAAGATCTCATTTATACTTGCTTTCCTTCACATGGCCAAATTTGTTTTTGTTAATAATTTTGAAAGATAATGTATTTTTTTCCTGTGAATACTTTGAATGTAGTTAAACGTCATGGAGGTTTTTTTCATTGAGATTCACGTTTGGAATATTCTTTACTGTTACATTGGTCAACTTGTGTGATCAAAACACTTTTATGTGCAAATGCTTAATTTTATGTGATTCGATTGTATTTTGCATGGTTCACATTAAACTTACTGGCATGAGTGCAGGGCATTGAGCCCCACTAGATGGCAGGAAGTAGCAATTTTGTTGCTGTCAATTTTGTCAGTGAAGAGGGTTCTCTGAGGGCACCTTCACATGCACAGAGACTTGGTTTTACAAGATGTAACAGTGGTGCTCCCATGGGAGGAAGGGGTGGCCATCCCATGATTCTGGAGAGTGCTCTACAGAGGGGACGCTCCCAAACGTAATGTGTTCTGACTCCCCTCTTGTCGCTCCAATATAATACTCCCTCCGTGTTATTTATTAGCACAATCCAAATTACTCCTTGCTCTGAAGTGCTCTCTTTGCTTTGTCCGCTCAGCAAGCCCTATTTCTACAGAGACATGACTACAAATGAGTCAAGCTTAATGGATTCGTACAGTTCTTATAATTGAATTTCTTATAAACCAGAGCTGTGTAGACCTCACAAACAGATTTCTTTGTTTATTCGGAGCTACTTCTTTTGGAAAAGCAGCTGCTGTTGAAACATTTCTTTTGGCAACAACAAAAATAAATTCACAAAGATCAGCAATGTGCAGATTTAGCATGTAGGCGGATCAGCATCTTTGGCAAAATAGACAGTGACTGATCTTGGGGTTTTTTGGGGGGGGCTGTTTGTTTGTTTGCTTGGGTTTCTTTTTTAAAAAAAGAAGCACATATTCCTAGACATGGTTTTGAAGCTTGGCAGACTCTGATAGTTAAGGAACAATCACAAGTCTTCTCTGAAGCCCTTTTAATGGAATTGATGGGTTTTAAGCCATCCTTAATGCAAAAGTGACTGAAAAGATTCACCAAATTTCCTCCCAAAGACTGAGGGAAGTAGGTACGTGATTATTTACTGCATACTTAATTTGTGATTTACTAATTAGTGTGTGATGGGCCATGTGTAATTTGAATAATCTGTATTTTAGAATTTGATCTATAATGTTGACTAACTGAGAAAAATATTTATTAGATAGATGACTTGAAGTATTTTGATACTCTTTAAATCGTTACAAATTATTTTAAGTAGGTTCGTTGAGCATTACAATTTTCTTTGATAAAACTTGATGAGCATTGAACTAGGATATGACTATATTTCCATTTTGCTTTTCAGACTGTAGCGCAGGATGGTTTTATAAAGATGAATAGCATATGCAGCAGTGGAGGGAGATCCTCAGCTGGTAATTTTGTCATCTTTAGCTTAACTTAATCGATCTTAAAGTAGTTTCTGAATAGCTTGAAAGAGCAAAAGGTTTCTAAATTTCATCTATTGTTTACTCTTTTTTTATAGTTAGATAACAGAGTTGTTACATCTTGGTTCCCTTCACTCCTCCACTCAAACTTTTTCTCAGAGTAACTAAGCTGGTCAGTGTCTTTCCCTTCTTCTACAAGGTGGGCTTTCCTTTGCCTGTCCTTTATCCTAGCATTTGTCATCTGTTCCAATTTGAAAACATTTTCTTTGGCTGCGTGTCCAGAAATGTATACAGTATTTTATATAAGGTCTTAATATGGCTTTGTGTGGTAACATTTATCCAGCTTCATACCTGAGGTGACATCATATCACCTTTTCCTTGGTAAGATCTTCTTTCGGTCCTACATTTGATTCTAGTGGCTGTATGTTAGTGCAGACAAGCTGCTGCATATGTAGTCTGAATTCTAAACAGTCATCTTATTTTAGAAATTTTCTTTTTTAAACTGACACTGGTTTCCATGTTTTGGGCAATCTCGGAAGTTGCTAGGGCTTTGGTGGTGGTGGTGGTTTTTCCTGTCTCCATTATCAAAACTCTATACTGCACACGTATGGTTTCTCAGTGTGAGCCCTTTAAGGGGAAAAAGCTTAATGAAGTTTTATTTCTTTGAAAAGAAAAAACACATGTCAGTTTAGCTTTAACAAAAACATCTATAATTACTAAAGGAAAGGAAATTCAAGTCACATGAAGATACAAATCTTTTAAACAGTACCATCCATTGCTGATCAGTTATCCATGGTCAGTGTATGAGTGCTAGCACAATTCTACCTATTATACTGTGCACATGAATGATACATGATGTTTGCTGCTTCGACAATTTTTGCTTCTAGTGAAGAGTGGATTATTAAAAATTTTTTTTTACATTTATCAGTTACTCTGTATGCCTGATGGTTGTCTATGAGCTAGACTAGTTAGAGAGATACATTTTTATTTGAGTGAAAGAGAGATGTGGATAACAATACAGAAACATTATACATCCTGAAATACCATTTCATCTTGTATCTTTGCAAACAGAGTTTTGTTGACTTTTGTAAGCAAGCTAAAAGGAAAAATACTTTTTATTTGGACTTCTATGTTGCCAAAGCAAGTTGTATTCATGAGACTACAGAAGTTCTGATGCAATTCTCTGAACACCTTCGAAACCTTACAGTTTGAGTGATCAAGACTTAGCTTCTTACTGAAGTCTTTAAAAATATTACTTGGATATGGGATTTAAAGGAAGTGCTATCATTTATTTAGTTAACTAAGCACTTTTAATGCTATTCCTTAACTTGAAATCTTTATATTTTCATTGTGGCACTCTGAACAGATGAGGCCAAGTTACAACTTCAGAAGATTAGAAATCTCTATCTTTATATTAAATTACTCATATTTGCAAAAAAAAAATCCATAGTGAGAAGTTAGCTTGTAGTTAGAATTTACACTCCTCAGTTGGAAATTAATACTTCTCAATAGGGACATGACAACTGACCGTGTATGTTCCATAAAACAAGTTTCATAACTGCTTCAGAAATTTTAACTTTTAATTTCAAAACACTTTTCACACAAAACTGGTTTTTATGTTAAAAGAAATTAAATATTCAAATATAATAAATTCAACAATTAATAATTTTCTTTGGCTTTTTTTCTCAAAAATGGTTTGTGAAAATACTTGAAACTGTAACTTCTTATTCTTATTTGAGACCAAGTGTATTTTTATTAATCTTAACATTTTTCACACAATGAAAATGCTATATTCCTATCTGCTTTATTCAGATACATATCTGGTTATTTTACCACTATTTATCCAAATACCAAATATTCAAATCCTTGTTTACAGAACTCGAGTAGTACAAAACACTGTTAACCAGCTATAATGAATTTGAAGACTATGAAAATTTTTGTCATTTATCAAATTTTCCATGATATTAGATTATAGAGGTTCAAATTGTAGGAAGTTCAAGTTGAGGAAAGACCTGTGAGGTTTGGGAGAATACAAATCTTGGAAGATAAACCCAAAATATTGTTTGTCTGGAGTTGATAGCTTATTGTTGTGTGAAGTTAAGCAACATTCTGCCATATCTGAACTAAAGATTTTGTGATCTTTAGAAGCCTGGTACAAGCTAAGGCCTAGACTCGGGAAATAATATGGTGTGTTCATATATTGATGTAATTCCTTCTATTTCAGTGATTGCTAATTTGACTATAGTATCCATGTTCAATAAATAATTCATTTTTAACAGTAATTTTTGCTTCCATTAATAATCCTGTATCTTGCTTCCTTTGGCAAACCTTAATGGCCAAATAAATATCTGCTTAAAAATGCAAAAAAAATAATTTTCATAGCACTGAAAAAAAAAAATCCATTTTCCATATGCAGAAGCATGTATTTTACAGGTGCTTATGTGAGAGACTTAGTGTTTAAAATTGCAGCCTCGGTTCCTTTAGTGACCAGCTGAGACCTGATCTGAATGACTCTGCATGTATTGGAACATGCACAGTAACTGGTTTTTTTGAGACACAGTTGCCAGTGCTGGGTTTATGGTTGGACTCGATGATCTTAAAGGTCTTTTCCAATCTAAATGATTCTGAGATTTTTTTCTGTGATTTTTCTGTATATATTTCTTGAAGCTATACTTACTTTGTCATATCAAATTGAGGTTTGGGAACGGAAAATGTTGAATTCAACACAAGAAGGCATACTGGTGCAGGATGGTGATTATCATAAAAGGAATATTTACTTTACTAAATCGAGATTTATTCATTCAGACCTGGCAGTGAAGGTGTTACAGAATTGAGATGTCTGGAGAAAAAAAATGAAACACCTGGAAAAAGCAAATGTTAAGAAGGTAATATGCATTACCAAATTTCTTGTGTATTGATGGTTTTATAGTGAAGGAGGGTTTGACCTGGTTTGGGTCTTTTTTGTATGTTCAAGAGTATTGGATATGGTCAAATCAATTTATCCAAGATGACTCATTTCAGAAAAAGTTTGTTACTTCATGGTTGACGTATAGCCTCCAGAGTAGGAATAGCCTTGCTAGATAAGAACAAAACTCCACTTGGTACAAAAGTCTACTACTGGTAGTAGCAAGTAGTAGATTCTTGGGGAATAAATATGTAAAGTCAGGGAATCGTAGGATGATGCTTCCTCTGGTATACTTTTCCACTTTCTGTTAACTGGCAGTGTGACATTTCTTAGGCCCATAATCACACCTCTACACCAATTTCCAGCTCTGTTACATGGTTAGTTATCTATGCCCTTTTAAAATTCATTTGCATTCTAACTTCCATTACATCCCATATCAACATTTCCCACAATTTAATTCCCCCTCCCCACCTGACTTTAAACTTGTTACTTGTTTATCTCGCTAGGGTTTTTATGCCTTTCGTATGAAAAATAATAAACAAACGTGGTCTATTTACTTTTCAATACCAGTTGCTTTCCTTTCTAAACTGTGTTGTAACTGTGTAGTAGCCAGTTTGAGCTGTCCTCATAGGTAAGTTGTTCCTGCCTAATAAGAGGTTACCTCTGTACTTATGCAGTTCTATGGCATGTTTCGCTTTAAGGTAACTAGATCTACATACCATATTCAACATGTTGAATCACTGAATGTACAGACTCTAGAATATTTTCTTCTCTATTCCTTCCTCAATAATCTTCAACATTCTATTGGTCTTTTAGACTGCTGTTATCTGTTAACTATTCATGATGACATGAATATTTCTTTCTTCAGTGATATGAGCTAATGCATATGTCCTGATTGTCTGTGTATACTTATAGGTTGTTTTTTCCCATGTGCATCACTTCATATTCCAACAAGGAGCCTGCCATTTTTCAGCCCGGTGCTCACATATTGTGAGCTGCAGGTCAAGAAGGACACAGAATGAGTACCTTTCAGTCTTGATAGCAGAGGTGTGCTTAGTGTTCAATTTGATGAACCTCATTTGCCACTGCATATCACTCACAGAGTGCTTTGCTCATATGACCATTCAAGCTGGTGGAAAACCTTACGCTGATTTTGGCAGAAAATTATTTGAGGCCCTTCATCTCTCTGAGGGAAATAAGGCTTTAATGATTTTTTTTTTCTATGTAAATGGCTTGATACTAAGTAACAATGGAAAAAATTCAACATAAATTTTTTCGTTGGAAGGACAAATAATCAGCTAATTGTGTCCTGTGCTTTCTGAAGACAATAGTTACCTTAATTTCATGAACACTTTAAAAAGGAGGAGATTGCTGAATGTGGCAAGTAAAATGAATGAGAAATGTGCAGCTATTAAGGAGATAGATTTGTAATCTGAGTGCTTAGAAGATATAATTTGTCAGAACACTTGTCAGATCAATTTATCTTAGATCTTGGCACTTTAAAGGTGGATTTAGGGTAGATTGCTGCAAGGCCCAGGCTGGTCTGAAAGATTCAAAGAAAGAGAAATATGTAGCCTTCCTGGTGGTGAAGAACCAAGACATTCATTACAGGAACGTGTTGCAATATAAAATTTAGTAGTGTCTTAAGTGAGATTTGCAGACCTTGTAATTTCAAGTGTGTTTTATAATACATATATCAAGTATTAAAATGGAGAAATGTGTGCCTGTGTGGCAGGGAATGGATTTTCCCATCAGACCAGAAGTAGTCAGGTAAAACTCCATTGTTATCAAATGCATACTCGGAAAAAGTATGTGCTATTTTTCAGTAAGTTTCATCAGTGTTATTCAGCACTGTGTTTCATGGTAACCACTCAATTGGAGTTATTAACAAGTTTGAAAATACTTTTGTGTTATGAGGTATGCTCGCTAGAGTAGCCTAAAAAGACTCGGATTATGCTGTTCTAAAAGCTTTAATGGCAGTCCCCCAACAAGGAATGCCACTGGAGGCACCCGGTATCAGCCATGGAATAATAATAATCGTTTATTGATTTGTTCCTTGGCAGGCACCAAAGTGTTGAAAGGTATGCCAGAAGTGACATAAATGGTTTTACGATGAGTTATGCATGCTGACAGATAACTCTTGAGAAAATTATTAGTGATCCTGATTATTCTACCCTTCAGTCGTGGAGCTACATAACATAAAACTAACTACTGTCGTGAAGTTAACTTCTAAACATTAAATAAAGCAGCAATAGAGAGGAGTGTTTCCATTTCTAGGAGAAGTAAGGTTTTTTGTGTAACATAATGTAATATTTTCTTTTAAAAAAAAAATAAAATATAAACACTTCCAAGAAGATGACAGTCAAATTCTTTTCTTTAACAAAACTGAATGAAAAGTACTGGACTGCAGGACTGTTGGTAAATGAAAATCACATTTTGATCAGAGATAAGGTACAGCACAGGAATGTTGATTTGAGGAATTCTCTAACAGGATCATAGTGTTCTGTTCCTTTGAAGCATGGGAGGGATAGATATATTCCCATTTACCCATTGTCTAGTCCCATTAATTCTCTAATACGAGCATAGGGAATAACCATTCATCTTGACAATGCAATGATATCTACAACTTTGGTAGTTCCTTTCTCTGTAATCTCCCTAAAAATCAAAATCCGTGGTTTGGTGCATGCTAGCTCTGCTAAATGTTTTCATCTTCCTCTATGGTATCTGTGAATGAGCTCTTTTTTTGTATGCTTCTGTACTGCAAAAGCTGGATACATGAGATTGCCATAAACTATTTCAATATTATATTTATGAAACATAAGATAATAAAACATATCTAAATTAACATTAAGGTGGCAAACTCTTACAATCCCAAAGACTGAGAGTGAAGATTTTGAGTCAGTAGAATAATACTGTGAAGAACAGTATTAATGCTGTTTCCTGCCAGAGTTCAAAATCAAAACAAAATTTCATTGTAGTCAACCAGCTTGAAATTTCTTTGCATTTCATTGAAGCATCTGTTGTAGTTTTGGCAGGGATGCAATCCCCATAATATCAAATGGAAACACTTTCACAAACCATGTACAGCACGTCCATGTTGCAAACTTTTACCAGAAACATTTCTGCCAGCATATTATTACTGGCATAGCTATTTCAGCAGAGTACATTCACATTCATGTGTTGTTCCCACTACAACATGCCCTTTTTGGTATCAGATTGTTCTTGGAAAAGCTGTTTGTCATTGTGCTTAGGCATCCCAGTGGCCTCTGCATCAAGGCAACTGTATATCTGGATGTCCACTGATGTATGTCCTGTTTTCATTTTAAAATTTTCTCTGTGTAGAACTAGAAGATTTGGCAGAATTGTTTAAGATTTCCAAACAGCAGAGATAAAATATTGCTCCGGTCAGAGTTACAGCACTTGAAGTGTTAAAGTGCTTGTATGGCGCATGCAGACCAAGTCTGAAATACTCAAAAAACAAAAGTCTGTTACAGCCAAGTATATTGCATATCCAAGCCAAGCTCAGGAAACCCTTTATCCTTGCAAGGCCCAGGATGATACATGGCAGCCCTCCCCCACATCACTGTGTAGTGTGCTAACTGGAAATTTTTGCTGTATTCCATGATTTCCATCATGAAAATGTGATACTTTGGAGTGTCAATTTGCAAAGGTAATTTCTCCAGTTAAGTTTCTTCATTGATGTATTCCTTTTGATGTAATTTTTAAAATTCTTGTCTTCAATCACATATGCCAGACTTTCACATCATTTCTCAGTCTCTTCATCATCATACCTCCAAAGACATGAGTTCTGCACAGACCAACAGAACTCTCATCTTTTTAAAGACAAATTAGGTCATGATTTTGTACTTTCAAAACAAATTATCCAAGCCTCCAGCCAACAAACAGGAATATGGACTAGTGGGAGGTGACAGGGGTGCTGGATAAAGTTAACATAACAGAAGCACAGTTCTCAGTATATGAAGTGAGAACCAAGCTTGGAGACTGGATGCATATTTGAGACAATCTGCTGTTGACACCGAATTTTTAGATGTGGAGTTTGACCTTTTTTTGAAGATATCATACTTGTCTGCAGTATCATTTGGGTACTGTGTCACACCTAAAAGCACCTGTATGTTGTTTTTTTTTCCTGAGAAATTGCAAGATAACTTGGGGCATCTCTTAATTTTTGCTGTTTGTCCTCCCACAGCTGGCAGCAGTGGTGTTCCAGCAACTTGCATCTGCCCTAAGGTGATGTAGCAGCATAGGTGCAGTGAAATGCACTAATTGCCAAGACGGTCTCTCCATAACTTAAATGACTTGCTTTGCTTTACTGATCAGCCTCTCGTATACTGATTCTGAGCATCTTACTGGTATTTACGGTTTAATGGTATTTGAGATGTGCAAAGAAGAACTGTATTGTCTGTGGTGGCAGTTTGACTGAGTTCCCACAAAAACAAACTTGTCCAAATTTTTCTGTACAAACATATTTCACAGAAATGGTTTGATTTAGCACATATTTTCTTAACAACACAAGTGAGAGTTTTTGTTTTACCTTTAGCCTTCTTGCATGAAAGAACATATAATCCAGTTCAAGCAGAGGGTAAATACAAACCTGCTGAAAACTCCCTTCTAACAATGTGTATTTTATTCTGTAACTATTGTCAGCAGCAATAAAAACAAGAGCAAATCTGGTGATAAAAAACTGGCACAGTAACTTTAGGGATGCTCTATTAATTGTGGTGAACAGGAAAGTAACAGCATTCATAGAAAAAAAAAAAAGCTGTGTGGGGATTTTCTCAGCATTAGATGTGAAAGAGGTGACTTTGCTGCTAAAGACATGGAGGTGTTCTGACAGACAGTCATACTGTGTTTGGCCAGACAGCATATTCTCTATCTGCTCTTGCTGAGTTAGGGTAGATATGCTTGGAATTTTTCAGTAGTTCTTTGTTCCTAAAAGCAAGTAGCCTCAAGGATTCTTGCACTTTATATTTGAACTCTGATGGATAAAGACTAGGTAATAAAAATAAGCTGAAATTGCAGAACCCCTGGTTAAAATTTGATGAACCAGCTGCACTGTCAAACACAACTTCACTTGGTTCAGTCAGGTATAAAAAACCAACCTCATTCTCCTACCCCCCTGAAATCTTCCATGTCTTTCCTGCTAAAAACTCCTTCAAAATGGAAGAAGCGTTACAGGACAGAACTAATTCCATTTCCTCCTGCACCATTTATTTGTGAAGTTGTGGAAAGATGTCAAGACTTGAGGATTCCAAGATTGTTTCTGGGCTTCTTTTTGACTGGCTGGAATTTAATGTTTTCAGCTTAGGGAACTCTGACAACTGTGAAAATAACCAGGAAACTGTAGCTCTAATAAACAAGAGAAGCTGAGCGAACAAGAAAACATAGCCATCATTAGTAGCATGGTTTGTGTAGAAACCATTTCCATGGATTGTCTGTGTACAGTCCTAACTGTTCAGTTCTCTGACTGTCAGGCAAGAATTATTCTACATTCCTTAAATCTTTTTGATATTGCACCAAGACTATATGTTCTTTAAAAAAAGTTAGCATTGGCTTCTGCTGGAATGTTTCTTAACCAGATTGCTGTTTAGAACCACACAGTTCCTGAATTCCTCTTTTAGACCTAAATTTTGCTCAGTTGCTCTCAAGATTTGTCTGCCAACTGTCAGTGAAAAACGAAAAAATCATTGCATCATTTTTCAATCTAGAGTTGCAATTGAAGTGAAGTAAACAAATACATGTCAACTCCATCTGATCCAATCAAAACACGAGATAAACATATAAGTTCATACATAATGTATCATTGTAAATCTTGTGATAGAAACCCAAGACTGATGTTGTTGGTACATCTTATAGAAGACATTTTTTACTCCAAATTACAGCAATCTGACTAAGCAAAAGAAGTTAATGTAGGAATGAGAGGAAGCATTGTTTAATCCCCATTTTATGTATGAGAAAATGAAATACCATGGGTCAAAAATGGTACTTGCAGTAACTGAGCAACTACTTCATCTACTTAGCTGAATTCAGCACTGACTTGCAGAATCTGGTGATTTGTCTGACACTGTAGACAAAGACTGGAGCGTGTTTCAAAGCTGAAGCTAGATTTGGGAGGTTGGAATTCAGCACGGATTTGGTATTTCCTGAAATTTCAACTGCTGGCTGTGACCAACTGGGCATTTTTCTCCTATGTACTGAAGCCATGTGAGTGCCTGTGTTAGTGGGACTTACCAGGCTTGAAAGAAGTTACATTGCCTACAGCAATGCCTTCATTTACCGTGCCTTATTTTGGTTATGTTGAGATTTGTAATCTGACTGCATCTCTAGCTGGTTACCAAGTGCTACGTTAGTGACAGACTCTCAGCAAAGGACTTCATCACAGATGTCTTTTTTTTTTTTTTTGGTTTGTGGGTTTGGGTTTTTTTTTTTTTCTGGTGGTTGATGATCATGACTGTACAAAGAAGCCACTGCATATTTATTGCCCAAATCAAATGATGGTTTCCAATTTGTCCATTAGTACCTTTGTACTGTGTGATGAGAAAATTTATTTTGTATGTATTGCTTTATTCCAAAAATATAAGTTTCTTATGAGCAATATTGAATAATTGAACATGTGCATGTGTTTTTTAAGGAATGTCAGCACGTATGTTTATAGAATCATAGAATCATTTGATTTATATTCAGCCACTGAAATCCAACAACTGAAAAAACAAATCTGAAGCCTGCTGCTCTAATAGGTAGGAATATGCCTGGGGTTATTTGAATTTTCCCCTGTGTTTCCCACTGTCCTATTCTTCACACAGTTACTGAATTTATCGGAGTATAATTTTATTAATCCATTCTTCAGCATCAGTACTAGCATAGGCATTTGTTACTGGTTAACAAATACTTCATCTGCCAAAGATTCAGTCTTTACTCTTGGCATACGTGTGTTGCATTTGGTGGTTGTGCAAGGAAGATGAGCTCTTCTTTAAACAAGACACTAACATTCTAGAGGGATAGTTCCTCTGGGTACTCTAAAAGTATCTTGTCTGTTGTATTAGCTCTTCTCTGTCTTCAGATCTCTTAACAAAGATATCAAATCAGACAATCCTTTCCCCAGAGCATGCCTCTTAAAACACTAAGTTTCTACTAACAATAATGTAGTAATTGCTTTTTTCTGTTTTTTTAATTTAACATAATCCAATTTGCATATGAGTGAATATGAGGTAAAGTCAGTGGGACTTAAGTATCTGCTTAAGTGGTTTTTAACAAGAGATGGAAATAGCTGCTTAAGTACTATGGATGAATTAATTGGTTTTGCAAACTACTTGCAGAAATACTGGGGAAATGCAGCTGCTAGATGTATGTTTATTTGTTCATTTTATTTTTTAGATCGTACTTATAACTTCCTTTGCTGTACAGTTGTACAATGTATTATTGACATATTTTTCTTTTTTTTTGTTTTATTCCGTGTAACTGCAAACACACTCGAACTTTACAGATGCTGAAGTTTCCTTTATGAGCTCAGTACTGAATTCAAAACCAGATTTTCAAGAGTTTGGTTTCCCTTAAAGAATTTTAAAATGTCAGACTTTCCGGGGAGGCTTAGCCCAATTCATAGTGTTTTAAATCTGTCTTTAAATGTTGACACCTATTTTATCATGAAACTGATAGCTGAACTCTGCTGGAACTGTCCTCTTGGTGCTGAGCTTTTCTTGGGATTGTGACCGTCCAGAGAGGGGAGTATAAGACCAAAAATAAATATCTACTCGGTGTATAAGAAGAAATGCGTGTCCTGGAAACAGGCTCCGAAGAACCAACCCATTATGCTCTAAGTTGTGGCATGCCTGAGGGAACCTAAAAGGAAAAATTAAGGACAAACTTATGTCTAACTAAAAATTGCACTCTTCTTCTTGAGCATTGTAGGCTCAACAAGGGCTATTTACTAGAATAGTCTTTTTGCAATGTGGAGCTCTAAGTCTGCTGCAAACCACTGACCCTCTAAGAATTACCTTTGTTCTACATCAACACTGCTTAATGTAAAAGCCTTACACGTTGTGGAGGCTAGCAGTGCCACTTCTCACACTAATCAGTAGGATACAAATGCACGCTCCTCTTTTTCGTTATTCTGTTTCCAGAATCAGTGAAACTCAGATTCTTTGCTGCATCTTCACTGTTAGGGGTGTATGATACATGCATCTAGAATGGTCTGTAGCCTAGATATACTATGGTATACTTTTGGGTAATGTTGCAGATTTGAGTTCTTCAAGCCATAGAAGGAAAGAAACTGTTCCAAATGTTATAAAAGCTTGAATATACAAAGGTGATTCTATAAATCCTTCTAAATACTGGTCAGGTTAAGTGTAGAGTTTCTATTAAAAGGGCTTTTTAAATTTTTTGGAAGCTTAGACCTTAATTCCTGGTCAAGAGCCAAAATAAACATCTGGAACTTCAGATTTCAGTGTGCTTCACTTTGAAACTCTCTACTTGCATTTTACAGTCAATGTGGCACTAATAGGAGTGACTGGACCTGTTTCAAAAGCCCTACTCTTTGATGCCTTCGTTGCAGATGTGCTGTGAAAATCTGATTCCAGTGGCAGATAATCTTTATTTGCAATTCTTGCTCTGAATTGTTTTATAACTCTGGTTGTAGACAAGAAACCTGATGTACTCTCAGTGATAAAAATCTTAAAGATGTTTCTGTAACATACTTGAGTGTATGAAACTGTAGTTAGCTGTTGTCCTTTGTTTTCTTTTATTCGGTCTCCTAATATGTTGATATGCAGGTGTTTAAATAGGGTGTTTGAACTGAAAAAGTACAATTATATATTTTCTAATAGGTCTCCTAAAATGAAAGATAGCAAGACTGTCCTCCCAAATTCAATTGGACAATGTGAAGAAATTTTGTAAAGTATAAGAGTTGTGAGACAATACTAGTAAATACCTTAAAAAAAAAAATTATAATGGGTCAAAAAAAGAATATAAGCTAAAGGCATCACAGAGTCCCAGGAAAAACATCTTGTTTATTGATCTGTTTTTATCATGAGCATGGTGGATAACAATTAAAAAATACTGGTAGTTTGCTGAGACACTCTATCATTAAAGCAGCTAAGATTAGACCAATTAATGTTAGACTAGGAATAGGTGGTTAACCTTAAACTAGAATTATAAAATTAGTAGACATGTCTCAGAAAATTGTGGACTAAGATCCTAAATCAGAAACAGTGGGGATGGTTACACTGTTTTTTCTTATTTCAGTAGGTACAAGGGAAGAGATCATCTTAGAATAACATCAGAGAGTTTGGTTTTGTGATTTGTTCAGCACCTTTGAGAAGAGAAAGATTCTGCTGAGTAACGATTATGTGTAGGGAATACTGTCTGTCTCCCTGTTTCACCTCTGTGAACCTGTTAACCAGATCTTAGTTCAATTGTGTTGTAGAAGGTGTTAATTCTCTGCCCCAGACAATAAGCGATAACCACAGTGAAAGAGTTTATTCTAAGCATGTAGTGTAGGAAAGCAAACCCACCTTCCTGAGTGCATTCCTACTGAAGAAAGGTCACTGTTTAGTCACCAAATAAGGTTTTTGGGCTGCTCGAGTCACATGGTAGATAAGAGTATTCCTGCTTGGATAGCAAGAAGGGGCAGAGGCCAATAAGCTTGGACTTCTACTGGTCAGTTTTGTCTTCGGGACCTACAAGTTCAAGTATGATCCTTTGTGTTTCCATTTGAGTCCAACAGAATTGATGCAAGCCTGTGTGTTAACATAATACGTGTGAGCTTTAGTCAACCAACAGGAGTGCTCATCAGCAGTTCCCTTGGGCCAGGGGCTGGGTATTTGTAGCAAACTAACCATAAAACCAAAGCAATATAAAAGATGTACTTTCCTACAGTGGAAATAATATTTCTATTTCATAAGCAGAGATCATATACTGGCTATGAAGCTATTTTTTATTTTAATACCTTCTTATAAAACTAATGGCCAGGAGTTTCATAAATTGCAGTCTAATTCCAACCACACATATATAACATTGATTTTCAAAGATACAGTATCTGCATTATCTATTGAAATAATTTTAGTTCAAAACTTAAACTAATATTACAAAGTACAGCATTTGGACCTAAAAATGTTTTAAGAAAAGAGTCTAGTAACCAGTAAATGAAAAGCAACATTTCAGAAGGATACAAATTGTTCTGGAATGGTGGAGTAGTATATTCTATTATGCTGCAGCCTTTCTTCATCTAAAAATAATGTGATTATGTAGAAATATAGATACAATTTTATGTTAACCTTATTTTGAAGAAATTTCTCCTGAACAATATCTATTTTGATGGATCATTCATGAAAAAGTAGTGGTTTTTTATAGTTGTGTGATAATTCTTAAATCTCAGAGAATTCTTGTCTGAAAGGATAGCCCATTTATTTTGTTGGTTAGATATATCAGTAGTAGGTATACATGGATAATGAATGTGTATATTCTGAGATAATTGTAAATTTCTACTTGAATCTGTTCTAAATTATTACAGATAAGCAATAAAATAATCTCTGTTTTGCTGCCATCAGATGTGATCCATCAGTGTTTATGTGCTTAATCTTTAGAAGAATGGAACTGTGAAGGAAGAGCATTTACTTTCTTGTGACAGAAGAGTTCTATCTCTTACATGGCCAAATAAATAGCAATACTTTTGCATATGACTGATGTGGATGATGTTAAAACTACTTTGAATTTCATGACTAAGTTTGTTTCTGATCAAATTTAAAGTGAACCTTGTGATTACCTTTTGTTAATAATTTATGATACCCTCCTTTCATTCTGATGGGGCCAGGAATTTTATTATTTGGGTAATGAAACTGACAAATATGTAAATGCATACTGACAGAATTCACCACTATATATTGTAGTCAAGGAGAGTAATTTGCCCCCAGAAAGAGACATTACTAAAGATTGTCTATTCAGTGATATTTTCTATATTTTTAAAAGATACTTTAAATGTAACACAATTTTAATTTTTTTTAATAATTCCCAAATCTCAGCTTTCTAGCTCAACACACTTACAGTTGTACAGCACACAACTGCAGACTTTTTGTCACAACTTTCCGAAATATCCAAGGCAACAAAAAAACCAAACAAATTCACTGACTTCTGCTCAAATCAGTTTATTGTTGCACCAATTCATGATTCTAGGGGGTTTATTGCTTATGTGTTTTTAAAAACATCTTTAGAACACAGAGGTGAACATTGTGTAATTTTAAATTTTTTTTTATTTCTTCTGTGAGTTGTTTCCTTGATCTATCATTTTGAAGAATCAAAATTTAAATAACATCGTTGCATCTGTCAAGGTGCCAGCCTGTGTTAAGCATTCAGATTCTGTTTTTTAAAACTCATGATTAGTGCCCTCTGTCAGATAAATGAACCTGATGTAAACCGATGAACCCAGATCTAATTTCCATTATAGTACTAGTTCAGCGTACTTCCGTGGAGTTCACTCTGGCTTCCACCAGTGTAAGACCCAATGGTCTACATGAAGCGTGCATGTAAAGAAAAATATTGGTCAGATTTTTAGCTGCTCACAAAGTGTTTGAGCCCATAAGTGCAGATGCACTCTCAGATTTTCAGGTGCAAAATGAGAGGCAGCAGCTGCAAATATAATTCATTATATTCCAAAATAAACCATGTAGTTTTCTTCTGCTTTGTGAATATAAGACCTATTTGAGAATTAAATTATAAGCCATATTCTGCATCCCATCAGTAATCCAGTACTATGCCATGTTGACATTGCTGAGCTTGAGAGGGGAAGTCAGTCCCAAAAGGAAGTAGAGGAGCACTCTGAAGACAAAAGACTAACTACTTATATTTATGCAACTGAAATCTTGATTAGGCTCAGTAGAATAAATGCTCTGCTACAGAAGGTATCATAAAAAAGCAAAATTCATTGCATCAACATTATTTTCACTTGATATGTAGAGAACATTCCCTTGTATGAGCAGAGCTTGTGGCTCAGCATGCTATGACCTTTGATTTTTGGATTTTGCTCTATGATGAGAGGATTTGTCAAATCTTTTTAATAGAAAGTCCGTATGTAATATAAGGGATTATATAAATATAATTAAAGTAAAAATTTATATAAGTACTTAAAGAAAGATGTGGTAACCTTAAAAGTTTTACTGTTACACATCTTGGTTTTAATATAATTTATTTACCTGACTGTGGAAGAACATATTCAAATTTAAGTTTTCAGTTAAACATTTTTCCTATTTTTAGAAGTATCTCAGGAAAAATAAAAAATTCTTAAAATAACAAGAAATGCTTTCTTCCCCGTCTTTGATACCTCACTTCTGATTTACTACCTCTTCCCTTCCTGTCACCTATATTCCATCATATTCTGAGCTGAATGTCAAGTTTTCAGCACCTGCTATTGGAATTGGATTTTCAAAAGACTTTCAAACTAATGTAATAATTAAGATCATCAAAAGTATCCATCAGTTGAATGTTGCTGACTTTATAGTTTCACAGTTCCCCTAAGCCAATCTGAATGCTACCACGGAGTGAGCAGGATTGAGTTCGATCTGGCTGAAAAGTAATCATTTGGTTTTGTGGTTGCTCTTGCTTTAGGGGTTTGTTTTGTTTTCAGCTCTCAGATCTGATTTGCCATACAAGCTTTAGTGCCTGCATGAGAGTGACAGCGAGAAGCGCATGAAGAGAGTAGCATAGAAGCAGTTATTTCAGCAACAGCATAATTTTCGATAGGTTTTGAAATTTGAACTGAAAGAGTGTTGAAATTGGTCCACAGAAGATTAGATCTTTACATACGCTATTGCAAGTTGATACTTAGATCTGCGTAAAATATACACCTTAAGTTTTAAAAGTCCTTTCCATGTTTGTTGTTGTTATTTCAGTAGAATTGTAGAAGCATCATGGCTAAATCCGACAAATAATAACAAATTGCTACTTTTCAAAAAAACTAGGGTGCTTTGTGGCTGGAGTGTGGTTTATTCTGAAGTTTGAAGAAGGACATGAGAAACAGATTACAAAGCCTATTATGAAACTCATTATTACATCTGGACTTCAGGAACTCACTGTGGAAGTTCTGATTGGAATTTGTAAAACCTAATTAGAATTAATGTGTAAGGGCTGTATTTGTAATTTTGATGCTAACAGCTGAGCCCCAAAATGGTGATTTAGAAATAAATCTGTTGCTTGTACCCGTAAAGTGCACAGGAAAATGTCTAAATCAAAACTTTATTTAGGATTTATTAGAATTGCATATCTGTTTTTATAAATCTGTTGCAGGGTTTGTAAATATGCTTCAGGATTAGTAAATCCATTTGGGAGATATTTGCTGAAAATCTAGGGGATATGCATTACTTGACTCTTAAGGAAGTATATGTTTCAGTGAAATTCCTAAAAATGCTTTCCCATTTTAGTGGTGGCACTATTTATGGTGAGTTAATGAAAAGTGAACTCTGAGAAGGCAGATTTGCATCTCCCAGTTTTATTAGGTAACCACTTTTTTTATTTACCATTAAAAAACTTGTTTCATAAGGCAGCTTTATGTGTTGCTCAGTACCTAAAGAAAAATTAGTTCCTCTGCTCTGTGTTTAAGGAAGCTCTCTTTCAGGGTTAAATCAAACCACAAATCTGGTCAGACTTGAATTGTAGAGTGGTTTTTGCTATTTAGTTACTCAGACTCTAGTGTTTTTGTTGTGCTATTCATTTTTTGCAAACTATGTTGCTTACCACAAGCTGTAGTTAAATGAATGCAGTTTATTTAATTGGGGAAATTATGTAAATAAATGAAAGACAAATTAATATCAGTTTTTAAACAAAAAGCTATATGCTCAACAGTCTGTTGTTTTGGCTGGAATGGCACTACCAGCTAATATTTTTCTACAGCCAGTTTAGCAGATACAAAGAAGAGATTACCCTATATAGCCATTTAAAGTTTTTCCCTTTCCTGTTTTGGGTAGCCAAGAGGACTGTAACCAGAAGGACAAAGCTGGTGAAAGGGCTGGAAGGAATCTCCTATGAGGAGTGACTAAGGACTTTGGGATAGTCTAGTTTGGAGAAAAGGAGGCTGAGGGCTGAGCTCCTTGCTCTCCACAGCTTTCTGAGGAGGGGAAGTGCTGAGCTCTTCTCCCTGATATCCAGTGATAGGATGTGTAGGAATGGTTCAGAGCTGTGCCAGGGAAGGTTTAGTCTGGACATTAGGAAGCATTTCTTTACCAAGAGGGTGGTCAAACTCTGCAACAGGCTTCCTAGAGAGGTGGTTGGTACCCCAAGTCTGTCAGAGTTTAAGAGGCATTTGGACAATGCCCTTAACAACATGGTTTAACTTGGTCAGCCCTGAAGTGGTCAGGCAGTTGGACTAGATGATTGTTGTAGGTCCCTTCCAACTGAAATAGTCTATTTTGTTCTATTTTATTCTATTCTATGTGGATGCCTTCTGCTATGCTTTGAGACTATTCACAACTCTGGAAAGGGAGTGACAATGAGTTTTGAGACAGCTTTATGAAGTCTCATGATTTATAATCTGGGTACCCCAGCAGTGCACAGAACATGTTATATAATTGGGTCTAGAAATCTGCTTGATCCAAACATCAACATTAACCACTTTTACAAAATGAGAGTTAAACTCTTCCTGAGAAACACACTTCGTATTTCTACTCTATCACTGGCTTTTATTTAAAATGGCAGCAAAATGAAATATAGTTTGCCACCTGATAAGTCACACTGCATGAGGTGTCACCACGTTCATTGCACAGTACACAGTGCTTAAAAGTTCCTTGCAATGGCTGCGTTCCTCTTCAGCTCATTCATGGGAGCTGCCTTCTTGAAGAAAGAGCCGTGAACCTAGAGCAGCGTTTTGATCTCAAACGATCGATACTTTTATTTCGATGTAAAAAAAAAAAAAAATCGTAGTCTCAAATATTAACAGTTGCTATTCCTAAGTATATAAAAAGAGACAACATGATAATGAATAAGAGATTGTAAAATTATATGAGCACATTAAAACAGGTATGTCTTAGAATCAAAGACCTGATACAATGTGCTGTTTAGTTTAGCACCTATTGCAAATACAATAAAAACATAGCTACATGAAAGAAAGTGAATAAGGAGAGGATATGTTTACTATGTGACTGGAAAGAAAGCTGTAAATTTGAATATAAATGAACATAGCCTGCAGAAGAACCTGAGATAAATCACCAGAATTTTGGAATTTTAATAATTTTCACACAGTCAAGTAAGGAAATGCTGTAAGATTGGATGTCAGGCCTGCTGTCCCTGGCCAATTCAAATTTGAATACTGTTTATCTTATGTGAGACTGTGATCCTAAAGAATGTACTTTTCAACTGAAAAAATAGCACATAAAGAGAAATACAGGTTGGAATCATTGACACCTTTGTACAGAGCAGTTTGATTTTGGGGTAATTGCAGAGTGAGGTTGGGCCTTTACATAAATATTGTCTTGTCTAAAAGTGATGAAGAAAATGAGGCCACAGAAAGATTCTGTCTTAACTGACATGAATGATATTCTCTGAACTTGATGTTCCAGCCAGTGCAATCCTTTTGATTGACATATCTAAGAAAAATTTTAAGCTTTTTTCTTCCTTTTTTCTTGAGATAAACTGAACAAACTTGCAGCTGACAGGAGCCTCACACAAGATCCTAATGAGGCAAAGAGAATGAAACATTTCTTTTTATGCTGAAGTACCAAAACTATAATGACATTGTATCATGGTTTCCAAAAAAAATATATAAAAATACAAAAACTTGCTTGTACCTCAATAGATATTTTGCATAACGTGGAGGACTGAATGCTGAATGTTGAGGATATGAGTTAATCAAAACTCTTCTGTCTCTCCTCTTTTCCTTTTGCTGCATCAAGTTGTGAATCTTTCATTTGCATTCCCTTTCTCTTTCAGGAAAAAATCTCTATCCACAGTAAAATCTCACAGGACAGGGAGAAATAAGGATCTGTCATATAGAACTTTTTCTGATTGTTTTCTAAGTAACAATTTTTTTCCAGATGAAGTGTGTTACAGATACTCATTCAAGTGCATTTCTAAACCAGTTTATCTTAAAAACTGTATGTTCTAAATGCTTCATTTACATCACTGCATTTGAAATATAACATTATCCTAAATTAGTAAGTTATTTGCTGTTCCAAACAGCACTGCTATATCAATCAAACCCACATAAAATTATTTAAATGTGAAAAAATTAAGTAAATTAAGTATTAGGTAGGTTTTGTTAAAGAAACCAGTTAAATCAAAATTAAGAATGTAATTTACTTCAGAACTTTAAAACATCCTTCACTGGGAGGATCTTTATGTTTCAATGTTTTTTAAAAAAACAAGAGAAATTATAGAGAATTTATTTTCAAAATTTCCCATTATGCCTTATTATATTTAACTGGCAATGCAATGTTGACATGATTGCTAGTTATCCCATTAAGGATATTGCTATATGTCTTTGAAAAGCTCTTGTTCCAGTGATTTTCCATTGAAAATTGGATCACTCCTGCTTCTGTCTAGAGATTTGAAGGGATGTAACTTCATACAGAAATATTACTGCATTCTTCTCTACCGTATTAGAAGTAAACCTACAAAACACAGTCACGGGAGGAAAGAAAAGAGCAAGAGTATGATAGTATTCGTGTCTTGATTATGAACTTTCCATCTACTTCTAAACATTAATACCAAACCCCATAAAAATGCATACATCTGTGCAGTGTGTATTCAAAACAAGATTGTTCATGACCTGCACTGCACAAATTACCTGTTAGAGCACCTTCTCATCACACCTCGGAAAAGATACAGAATGGGTAGCAGTATGATAATATCATAACATCATAACAGCCTTTTTTGTAGCACAGACCATGGTTTTGTGGAAGCTGCCACATCAAATATGACAGTATCACTCTAACATATTTGATTACAGTCTACCTCAGAGAGCTTATTTTTTCCAAATAACAATACGTGGTTAACAGATAAGATGAATTTTTAATGAAAGAATTCCACTTAAAATCTTGTTTCTGTTTATCTGGCACATTTTTTAATCAGTATTCGCTGGGAAAAGACAAGGATACTCAAAAGCCATTTGCTATTCTTAGTGAAACAAAAGTAAACAAAAACTTAAGGTATTTGGGTACAGTCAGTGTCTGAATCTACAGCAAGTGCTTTTATCTCATCATACTGTTAGGGTTATATCATCAGTCTCTCATTGACTAGCTGTCAGAGAAGAGATGCAGCATCTTTTTCTAAAAGCAAAATTCTACCCATACCTGGAACATGCAGTTTTTCTCCATGCCTCCTCCTGGGCTCTACTGTCACTGGTTTTCCAGACCACATTGCAGGAGAGTGAGGTACTTCTCAAAAGGTACTTGGCTGGTGCGCTTCAGCCCATGTAAGTACGCCACTGGAAGAGCAGTGTCCTGTGACTTGGAAGGCCTTGACTTTTGACTTATTCAGCAGTTGTATACTGACAGGAGAAATTATTTGCTTGCTTGTTAGAGAAAACAGATTCTAACATCAGCAGAAGCACCCAAATTCTGACAAACTTTGGACAGTTGCATTGTAATTGTGTAACAGAAGACAGTAGCTGCATGGGCACATTTTTAAGAACTGAGCTCTAGTTCCAAAATAAAGGGCTGTAAATCTGTGACCCATTTAATATCTCATGCATTCAGCCTGTCCAGAAACAGATGATATGTTAGTGTTAACAATCTACTTTTCATCTTTCATTTATATGCACAATAAATTGCTGGTAAGTTTTCCTGGTGGACTTTTAAAAGCAGAAGAGATCAATACTTACAAATATATACAAAGTTTTTAAAATGGCAAACCCTTAGAAAAATATTAGAGTGCATAAAGTTGTTTCCCAGTAAATTTACTAGTAGTGAAGTGATGCTATTTATGGACATGTCTCTCTAACTGCCTGTCCCAGGTCTCTAGAGGAAAGTAAAGCTGAAGACTAGGAGTGTATTCTCCTCAGGACTTGAACATGGTCATTTTGTTTTGTTTTATGTTGAAGGAGCTGTGCTGACTGCCAGACTCTAGTCTCGAGCACAGGCCTAAACTAATATCTCCAAATGGCCAGCCCTAAGACACTGAACTTAAGTGAGCTTGTATATGGTGCATAAGCTATTTTAATAAATTTCTAAAGCTGAAAGGCATATGATGCTTTCTGTATAGGGATGGATAGTATATGTGCTTTTTTTTTTTACCACAACTAGCTACTGATTTTGGTTAGCATACTGTTAGTCAGACTGTGGTGGCTGGCTGTTTGAAGATATCGGCCATCCCAGATGCACAAAACGTTGTGAAAACCCATATTATTTGCAGTAATAGCAAATCCAAAAGCTTTGATTATTTTTTATTATTATTGCATTTTTATGAAGATTATTGTACATTTTGCCCATGAGTAAGTTCTGACTTCACTCTTAACGATTCTTATAGTACTGAGGTTCTTCAAATTTGGGTTAAAAACCAAAGAAGTGAGGAACACAAAAATGGAAACGTGTAGTTTTGTTCAGTGCATTCAATTCTAAAACTTTTTTTTTTTCTGCTTATAGTTCAGGCTATGTACTTTTACTCTGATCTAGCATTTGGAGAGGACAAAAAAAGAAGCAGAAATAGTAACAAGAAATTCACCATGTTATTTCACTAAATTGAGAATTCAGTTGTCCTGCTTCTGTGGAGATATTTCATCCAGTAGCCTAGTTCTTGTTTAGGGATAATTTTGCTGAACATTAAGATAGTATTTGATAAATCTAGTAGGCATGCAGTTGGGTAGGTTTTGGTTTTTTGCTATTTTTCAGAAGCTGACAAGAAACATTTTTTTAAAGGCCCATAGTGTCTGTCTTCATATTCTGTAATTTTCACTATGTCACCATATTGAAAGTGGTATGATTCTATTTGCTGCTTCTACTTTCTTTGTCTCAGTTATGATTAAGACTTATGTGTAAGTTTGAAATAATTATGAGTATATATGAAATGAAAAACTTGCTTCCGTTCAGTGGAGAATGTATATCACTTAGAAAAGCTGTGACATATGCTGCTGAAATATGTTTCATTTCATTAAAAACCTTCAAGTTTTGTAGATTTCAGCTTGAATTCACTGATGTAGATCATAGAAATAGAGCTGGTCTTCTGAGAATATTGTAGGAACAGCAAAAAACGTCTCTTTACCTTAAAATACACCCTCTACTTGTCATGACAGTCCAGTATCTCATTTAAAGCTATTTATATCATCATATCTTTTATTGTACTTAAGAAAAAGGGATTTTAGTGAAACATCTTAAACTTTAGTACTTTTGGAAGGCAAGGACATAATTGACCAAAGGAATGCTATCATGGTCCTCACTGCTATAAAGCATTAGTCTGTAATCCTTGACACTGATCATTTGCTGGATGCACAGCCTACACAAACTAGAAAAGGCAATTCCCTGTTACACATGAATTAGACTGAAATCAGTACACTTATTACATGAGACTAAGATGAATCTCCAGATTCCATTCAGGTTTGAGGAATCCAGCAACATGTCACTTCATATATTACAACCTGTTGTAATATAGCACCTGTTGTGTGGTCTGTCTTCTCAATTTGCATACCTACAGCATTTCATACTGACTGTAAATCTTCTAGGACACTGTAAAATGTCTTCATTGACAGTGCTTAAGTAGGTCTCCTTGGCTGTGCTTTAAGGATGCTTTATAAGCAGAACACTTTTGTAATCAAGAAGCTGCTAACAAGCAGTTCCATATCCTCATTTCCATTTATTTTTTCCTACTTTCATTTTGTCTAATGTGAACTGTTAAAGTTGTTTAAATGACTTTTAAACAGAGTATTGAAATATATAGTACCTTGTATAATCTTGTGTTTCTCTACTTTACTTGCACGTTATGTTCTAGAAACATAAATAACAGCAATTCAGTTAGTAGTCTCACGTTAATTTTTAAAGAGCAATTTAAAAGGGGCATACACATAAGGAACCCTCCTCCAGAATCTCTCTATTATGAGAGGTGATTTTCATTTCACTTCTATGGTAACAGCTCAAGGTGCAAGTTTACTTTTGCATTTATTTTTTATTTGGGACATGTCTGTCCATAGTCCTCTTCATGTACTTCGTATGGCATTTCTGTTAGAGGCTGTTGGCAGGATGTTAACCTGAGGCACTATACTTCAGAACTCAGCTTTTCCTCCATCAGAACATAGGTCTTGTGTGTCACTCATATAAGGCATAGGAGAAACATGGAAGCAGTCATAGAAAATTGGAAATTAAACAGAAAGAAATATAGTAATTTGATTTACAGCTTAATACTTGTCATTTTTATGAGAAAGCAAAGAAAACAGTGAAATTCTAAAGGTCATAAGGGTTGAAGACACTGTTTTTTTCTAAAGTTTCTAGTCTCAGCTTGGACTAAATTTTCATAGAAACTGTAGAAATCACATCCTTGATCTTAAGCTAAGTCTTTCTACCAACTTTTGAGTTTTATTCAAACACAGGAAACATCTCAAACTGTTTGGAGGGAAGGTAATCAAAGTTTAATACTGACAGAAGAAAATATTTTTTCTAGTCTGACTTTGAGTCCTCTTTAATTAATTGATATCTTTCTTTATTAGAAAATAACAACCATTTACTCTCCTCAATCTTTGCCTGAGCTTTTCCAAACTACTTGAACTTAAGCTAGGCAACTCATTAATATAAGTCCTACATGCCCAAACTTTTCATTTTTGGGGTGTATGATTTGCCTGTATTTTCTGAAGAACAAAACAAAGCAATGCCACTGGGAATTCTATACTATGGTAAAATTCTAGAGTCTCCTGAGATCTGCTTCCTGGACTATTTTTACACCATTTTCCGTAGCTGTAGTGGACTTCTAAGCTTCCATTCTTATACAACTAGCTGGATCTTAAAAATTAAAAATTATTAAACTGTGACTTTGAGAATGAAGAACTAATAACTTTAAAGTTAGTCTGTTCAAATAATCTTGGATTTCATAGTGTCTCAAAAGGCAGCAGATCTAGAAATCTTGCTTTTAGAGGTCATGTAGGAAATACCATGATCTTGAGTCACATGGTTTTAATAGAAACATTGTTTAATGTTAAGAAGCTCTTGCTGGCTTTCAGTTTGGCTGCTTTAGTCCACTGAGACTGAGTTGTATTGCTTTTTTTGCAAGGCTTAGTGGTTTTAATTCAAAGGAAGTAATGAAGAGAAAAATGCAAAACACATCCTTTACACTGCTAAACAGCAACAGTAATATGTTTATATTGTTTATAAAATGTATTGAACTGCCTAATCCAAAGCTCAATGAAACTGAATGCAGATTGATAGCGTTAGTATATAATTAGGCGTTGCTGAATTTTTTTAACCCTGTGAGGTACATAAGATCACTTTAGCAGAGAAGCAGATTGTGAGTGAAGGGATGACAATATCAGAGCTGAGGTAAGAGCTAACGTTGCCTGGTATCCACTCATATTTTTGAGCCAGAGGTTGCTTTTGAAAGCTTTTTCCAAAGCTCAAGTTCCATTTTCAGAAGTGACTGGTGGTACTGGCAGATAAGTGGTGTGGGATCTTACTGGCTTGCTGACTCTATCCCTTTTAGTTACCAGCTTTTTTTAATACCTGTCATCTAACCTGGGTGGGGAAACACATACTCCAGTTAACATCTCCAGTGACCCAAGCAGATTCTTCTTGGCAGACTAAAAGCCAAAATTAGTTCTGGAATACTTTTCCTTTGGTTTTTGAAGTCAGGTTTCAGCCACTGTCTTTAACCAGACACAAAAGAGGAGACTGTAGGATAAGAGTTCTGCTGATGTTGAGTGTTTCAGATAATGCTTGTACATAGTGTAGATGACTACACATAGTTCTTTTTATTTGCACTAGTTTAGATGGACATCATGACATGACATGCTGCTGACTATCTTTTCCCTCCAATACGAAATCAGAATGAAAATAAAATATCATGGATGAGATACTACAAAATCATTATGATATGTCATGCTAATTGAAGTTAGATTTCAGGATATGTGAATTACTTCTACTCATTAGCTTACGATAAAGAACTTTGAGATCGTTTAGTCCATTCCTGCTGGTATGGTATACACTTCCTTTCTCCCTAGATTGTATTTAACTATTGAAGAGAAGGGTCTTTGGCCACGTAATGAACTATTCCACATTCCAGAATGACTACTCACAAAGTTTTTTCCTTCTCTTATTCAACAAAAATAATTTTTCCTTAATTACATTACATTACTTTTGGTTGTTTCTTTTACTTTTTACTTGGAAACTTGAATTTCCTGTAACTACTGTGTTCTTAATTTCTTTGGTAAAAGAATCCTTTATTTCAAGATCAGAGAATTCTGATATACATTAGCACTTTAATTATAAACTACAGAATGATAACTGAATGAATAGGGCCAAGAGTCTTTTAGACTAGCAGGCCTGACAATTAAAAAGGCTTTTTTCATGACTTGCAGCATAGCCTATTCTTTTTTTGTTAAATATGGCTATTATTGTAATTGAAGATTAATAATCACTAATAGCTACTGGGCTCTTTCAATGTAATATTCTACACAAATAAAGCCTTCTGCTTAGATGGTACTAGTCTCCCCCTTCATCCCTCTTTTGCAAATGTCAGTTTTTACTTGAGCAGACTAAGCAGGAAAGGCAATAAACTCAACTGAAGATGTATAGTCAAACCTCTGTCTCAGGGGCATGGGCTTTTTTTGCAGGGGAATGCTGGAGGACTGGAGGTAAAATATTGCCAAAATCAACATAATGTAGTGGTCTAATCTGTGTCTAGTGTCTGCTATTCTCAGTATGGAAGTTTTAAACATTTGGGAATGGACAGACATGGAGATGTCTACGTGCTGTCTCTTGGGACAACCCTCCTGATGGTGGACTGTGACCACTGAACAGTACGCAGTTAGCAGCTCCTAGAACCACAAGATTTAGAGTGTCATTTCCATTTTTCTTGTTTCAGATATTTTAAGAGGTCAGTATTCATAAAATGAAATGGACTTTAAAAGGTGTTTAAAAACTTTGAATTTGTTACTTGTTATGCTTGCTTTGTCTTTTTCAGTAGGTCCATAAAAGAAAACTATATTTATTTATTTATTAAATCCAGTATCAAGTGTGCATTCTAATCAGATTGTTACCCCACAAATGCCCCATATCCTTATAACTGGATGAGGCTTGGATGAGAATATTGTTAATTAGGGTTCAGAAGCTATTACAGCATTATGGTATATCCAACAGATCAGAACAGTTTCTGTAGGGCTTTTTAGTTTCTCTGAATATGCAAACAAAAAGCTTTAACATGTGTTTGGTATTTTCGATGTACGATGTAGACATAGTGCAAAATTTTCTAGAAATTTCTTTTGAAGTTTATTTACATTTAGTTGAAAGCTATTCAGAGTACATCAGATGCCTCTATACATTGCCTTTCTACTGCAGAGGGGAAAAAAGGAAATTCTTACTGTCTGCAAAGTCTTTATTTTTAGGTCTGAAAATCTAATTTTATCTGTGACTGTATCTGTCTTCAATTGTAACAGACAGGAGAAGTTTGAGATGAAGTTTTCATCTGTGTATGCAAGTACACTTAGACACACACATGCATGCATATATCACTTTGCATACTGTCAGCTCTCCCACTAATCTGTTCACTATATATCAATGCCATCTTCTGCAGTACTTCTTCAGTTTGGGGAACAATTTATCTGGAATTTTACATAGAATGGGAAAATTATGCTGAGTACACATTGATGCTGAAGAACATTGTTAAGTATTTTCCTCTGATGCATTTTCATTCTATAGTATTTCTAAAAATCCATCCTTGTCTCTCTGGCCTTGTGATCAAACCTCTTGTCTGCATTGTAATCTTCTCTTGTCTTGACACATTTGCTTGTGCAAGTCTTTTTTCTCCCTGCAATCCATCTATGGTGGCGTTGCCAAAATCATCTTCCTCAGCTGTCCTTTTAATCTTGCCATCTTCTCTTTCAGAAATTCCCCAGGCTCCTGTTTATGGTGTGTAGCAAATTCCAACTTGTTTTTCTTTCTAAATCTTTTGCCTTTCTCAAATCTTTTCTTTCCCCCTCTCCACTCTCTTCAACAATGTCCTTTTCATTATCTTCTTTCAGTACAGTCTCCATCCTTGTTGTTACCTGTCAGACAAAACTTGCCTCCTTGTCTATCTGCCCATATTTAGATCTCTTACAAACTCATTTGTTCCAGAAAGTTAATCGAAAACTGACAGCAAATAGGCATTCGGCAAAGCCAAAACAAAAGTTATGGAATCAATAGCAAGACCAGAAGCTAACAAAAATATAATGCTTACCAACAAGGTGAGTCCTGAACTTTGAGTTTGTTCTTACAGCAAGACTTGTTAGATAGTCTCAAGTAGCCTGTGTATTTCATATGCCATACCTCCCCTTCTTTGTTTGATTCTATCAGATAAGCTTAAGATAGGTAATAAGCCTTCCAGAATAGATGTCTTCTGAATTGTTTTCTGAGACATGTAATGTATTTTTGGTGCTTAGACACTAATGATAATTATAAATAATAAGATATTTAAAACAAATATTACCTGGAGCAACCATGGTGCAGTACTGTAGGTAAACATTGATTTTTTTAATTTTTCTTAAAAGCAACTGCTGTTGTTTGAGCAAGTACTAACATTTCCTGCAGTGTTGTAAGATAATGCACTTTTAAAATGTTCTTCTCTATTTAATCTTTGTTGTTGCCACTATATCATGATGCCTTTATCACTTTAATACAGAGCCCACAAAAATGTAGGGTGCAGTGGAATGACTTGGCCATCATAATTTGACTATCTTAGTAACAGGTGCATTATTACAGCCCCAGATGTGGTAATAAATCTCAGTTCTACCTTCAGATAGTTTGAGTTTTATTGCTAGGGTTCCTTATGAATTTCGAGGGCCATTCTATAGCACAGGACATTCTTCTGAGTTTTCTTTCTCTGTTTATATAAGCATTCTGTGATGAGAAACGTTATTTGTTAGGTCTTTATTCATTGTTGTTCAGGGACAAGTTTGAAAGGTGAGGGAGTTTCTTTTTCAGGTAAATTGGTAGCCTCAAGAGCATGCCAGCTAATTATAAAATACTTCAGTAGGTTCATCAAACTGACCTGGGATTCCCTAAGGCTCAAAGAGTTTGTCAGACTTGGCATTTTCCCCAAGCCTGAGGGGAGCTTGCTCAGTTCCAAACATATTCATCTTTAATTAATGTTTTCTTTTTAAAATGAAACAACCAATCTTCCCCCACCTTTATTTGTTAAGTTATACTATTTAATTACACGAGGAGATATGAGAATTCCTTTTGAGATTTAAATTTCAAATTATTAATGTAAGTTAAGTGATTACTTCTTATTCAGTGTGTCTTGCACAATATACATTGAAGATTGAATATTATGATTTGAAAAGTACTGTAAAAAATTCGCAGAAATTGCATCTCTGAATTATGATACCAGTAAGAAGCTTAAATACCTTTCTGGATTGGTAACTACTGTGCGAGTATATCCAAGAGCAGAATGTAATCCTAACTGAAGTAATTGCTTAACAAGTAAATTGAGCCTCTTTGTGGGTACTGCAGTGTATCTTGGTGTCTGGGGATAGCCTCAGTATATTATCTGTCCAATTCGCCCCAGAAGTGGAACATGTCTGTTAATGTTTATGGATCTTTTCTTTGAGCTATATACTACAGAATTACATATTTTCAGCTTCCTTTGGATCCTCAGCACTATGGTTCACTAGTGTCTCTCCCTCAGCTAGTCTGTCATGTTTAATGAACTGTCACTGCTCCAGTCCTCACTGATTAGGGTGACCTGAGTGGAAGAATTTGAGGTACCTTTGCATCAAGAGGTGACTAGAGAAAAGAACAATATTTTCTCTCCATAACTATTAAATATCTTAGCTATCCTGAATTTGAAAGGATAGGGAGACTTTAATACGTAATGTTCTCGTGAATCTTTTCATAATGCCTGTTCTGTTGAGTCGATGCTGAATTGACTGTCCAAGTTTTCCAAGTTCCTCAAGGAACCATTCTTCCAACCCCTCACTGATGCTTTTCTTCAGGTTCTTCAACTTCTGGATTCAATTTCTTCCATCCATCGTCTCTGGTTCTCTCCAAATCCTGTCTCTCTAAGGACTGACTGCTGCCTAGTGTACATTCTTCTTTCAGTGTGGCCACTGAGAAGACTTCATAATTGCAAATAAAATTCAGGCAAAACAGAGTATAGTTTGAGGCTCCTGTTACAGCATTTCCTCATTCTCTTCTCACAAACCTCTATGGTCAGGTCTGACACATTTTGAAGGTCATGCTATGCAATGAGTTTTTAAGGATGGTGGCATATTAATTCATCTCAGATGATGGTGTATTAACGCATCTCAGTGTCCTGATGATATGATCATTAATGTTGAAAACGTGTATAAATGAAATAGGGATAGATGAGGAAAAATAGGAAAAAAAATGTATTGTCACAATAATGGAAGAAAAAGAATAATGAACATCAAGGAAAAGGACTATTAGGTACTGAAGCAGATTATATGCATTATTTTAATTAAGAGTGCCTAATAGTACATATGGTTTCCTTTGAATAATAATTGCATGCTGATGAAGTGTGATTAGAGAGGGTTTTTTAGGAGTTCAATTAAATCAAATCCATTTCTGTAAAAGGCGAGTGATTAAAAAGATGATATCAAAGACTAAACTGAAAGCTGTGGTTGAAGCTTCCTATTGCAGATTTCTTTGTTATTGCACTGCTGTGATGACTATTATCTAGTTTTTAACAATGCCACAAGTTTCAGACTGAGTCCTGCAGATTCAGCAGAACAACTGGCTTTACAGATTAAATAGAAACTTAGCAAGTACTTGGATGTCCTTGAATGTATGATCCTGGGATTGGTCCTAATTCAGGAAGATTCTTGGTTCATGCATGTATCTTGAAGCATATGAGAAGACACTTTGATTAATTAGGACTGTAAGACAACATCCTGTTTGTTGGGCTGATCTCTGTTTCTGCAGAGTGCCTGTGAAGCCGGGTGATTAAATGCAGACTTGCACTGCTGCTTATTTTATCTGCTAGTCATTACTGTCTGACTTGTAAGGCTCATAGACCAGCAAGACCCAGCCAACTGTCTGGCAACTGTTAACAGAATTATCAGTTGTCCTGCTGAGTCCTATCATCTTGTGCTTTGATTATCCTGTATTGTAGGGAGGGCTGATTGTAGTAACATCCTGATTGGAGTCTTAAACACACACATAAGTCAGGGAAAAGCACTGGTATTCACGAACTGGTAGCAAACACAGTGAAAGCCTTTAGTGGAAGAGTGTGATGATTTCTGGAGCTGTGTACTAAATCTCCAAGGTGTTAATCACAGCATCCTGTGTTTTCATACCAGTACACAGGAATCAACACTGATGTATCTTGTCTGTTATTCTGAGATGACATGTACTTTCTTTAACTTTAAACTTTGCTTTATGGCTTAAACCAGAAAAAATACTTAACTTTTCTTGTCCTAAGTGTGCACTGTTGGCTAGCTGTATGTTTTATCTTTTGAATGCCCGTATTACACATGCAAATAAAAAACTAAGCTATGTAGTTTTGGTTTAAGCTAGTAAAGATCTATCAAGATGCAATTTCTATACATGATGGTTGTCATTAGAAATCTTTGCCTCTGATGTGTGGAAATAAATTTTGCTTCATATTTTATTATATACTTCTCTTTCTACCAGAACAGTAGCTAAATCTATTTCCTCAGTACGGCCTGTAACCAGCTTCAGGCAGTTAATATCGCTTCTTTAAAAAGGATCTAGCACTATTTTCCCCCTCCTCCTGCTATACCTGAAGAGGGTGAGAGAATGAAACCATTTAAAAGGTCACTTTCTGTGCAATAATGGCATCTTGGTTTATGGCAATGCTATTTGCAAATTATTCAGCTTTAAAGCAAAATTTTCTGGTTTTGTCACTCTCAAAGTCTGCAGCTGGTAACCAGAGCAACCTGGCTTTAAAGTTGAAGATAAAAAAGAATTAATGCTAGAACAAACTTTAAAATTCTCTTTAAGAAATCTGGCATGAGGGTTTGTAATAATGTAAAGATTTGTATTGTTGTGGTGTGGCCTCTTCACCCAGAGCTCATGAAGCTCCTAGGGCAGAAGAGCATTCTGTTATATCCTTTCACATGCTCATAACTACCCATACTAGGGTAACTTTTTTGTAAGTGACTAACTTTTTTTTTTTTAACAAGAGGCTTGAATCTAATGGCCCTTCTAGAAGTTAATTTGACACTTTCTTTGTACCTAGATACCACTAGAATTTGACATACATAAATATGAAATACATGATTATAAACTCTTTTCAAGATTATTGCTACTTAACTGCATGCTTCAAAGACATGCAACTTCTGTTTATGTGCAGAAAAAAATAAGAGAAATTCTCCCTTTCTAGCTACACTTCTACACTGCCCACATAAGGAACTGTGCTTTACAGTTAACTTCATGGCTCCCTATGTAAGCATTAACCCTCTGTATTCTGCACAGACATAAAGTTGTTCTGCCTCAGTTCCAAACAAAACAGGTTGAGCACAAGTTCATTTATGCAGTGCCAAGCCTAACTCAATAAGGCTATTATCTTGGAGGTTGAGTTAATAATCCTTGTTCTTTGCTGCTGCGGTAACAAGAGCATGAGTGGGCCAGACTTCAGCCCAGTTCCCAGGCTGACGGTAGCTAGTGACAAACACCTCAGTGTATTTCCCCTGTAACCAGAGCTGGAGTTTGAATCTACAGCATCATTTCTACTAGTCAGCACTGCAGTGCCCTGCATGAGTCTGTCTAGTCTTGTGTATTGGGTTTGCATGGCAAAGTTTTGGTAGCAGGGGAGCTACAGGGGTGGCTTCTGTGAGAAGCCACAAGAAGCTTCCCCGTGTCCGATGGAGCCAATGCCAGCTGGCTCCAAGGTGGACCCACCACTGGCCAAGGCTGAGCCCGTCAGTGACAGTGGTAGTGCCTCTGGGTTAACATATCTAAGAAGAGGGGAAAAAAACTCTGCAAGGGCAACTGCAGCTGGAGAGAGGAATGAGAATATGTGAGAGAAACAACTGTGCAGACACCAATATCAGTGAAGAAGGAGGGTGAGGAGGTGCTCCAGGCCTGGAGCAGAGATTCCCCTGCAGCCCGCGGTGCAGCCCATGGTGAGGCAGCTGTGCCCTGCACCCAGGGAGGCCCACGGGGGAGCAGAGATCCACCTGCAGCCCTGGGAGGACCCCATACCAGAGCAGGGGGATGTGCCTGAAGGAGTCTGTGATGCCATGGGAAGCCCACGCTGGAGCACGCTCCTGGCAGGACCTGTGGCCCCGTGGAAAGAGGAGCCCACGCTGGAGCAGATCGTGAAGAGCTGCAGCTTGTGGGAAGGAGTCACATTGGAGAAGTTCATGGAGGACTGTCTGCCGTGGGAGGGACCCTACACGGGAGCAGGGGAAGAGTGTGAGGAGTCCTCCCCTGAGGAGGAGGGAACAGCAGAGACATTGGGTAATGAACTGACCACAACCTCCATTCCCCGTCCCCCTGCGCCACCGGTGAGGAGGAGGTAGAGAAATTGGGAGTGAAGTTAAGCCTGGGAAGAAGGGAAAGGTGGGGGGGAAGGTGTTTTTAAGATTTGGTTTTATTTCTCATTATCCTACGCTGGTTTGATTGGTAATAAATTAAACTAATTTCCCCAAGTTGAGTCTGGTTTGCCCGTGACAGTAATTGCTGAGTGATCTCTCCCTGTCCTTATCTCAACCCACGAGCCTGTTGTTACATTTTCTCTCCCCTGTCCAGTTGAGGAGGGGAGTGATAGAGCGGCTTTGATGGGACCCTGGGGTCCAGCCGGGGTCAACCCACCACATCCCATCTGAAACCTCTTTGTGCTTTTGGTGTCTGGCACATCCCATGACAGTGAGCTCCAGAGCACAGTGATGTCTCACAAGACACCTCTGCCTGCTCTGTGATGGGTGAAGAGAGGAGGATTGCTCTCCACCACTGTGTGAGGTACAGCGTGACAATGTCCTCACATCCCTTTCATTGGTGACCTGGGTAGAAGGTAGAAGTGAGTGGAAACAAGCTCTCTGTATAATCTTATGGAGTTATAACCCAGAGCATGGGGTATAATTGCTCACTAGAATACAGTTTAAAATATATCTTTTAATATACACAGAGAAGATTCACATAAATGCACTTAAATATACGCAATATATTTCCATATACTTTATATAATTTAAAACATAGGAATTTCTACACGTGCATAGAAAACAAAGCAGAAACAAGTATGAGTTTCTTTTTTGTACAAGTGGTTGAAAGAAGTGGGATGAATGATCCCTCACAGCTGTGACTGAAATCTATAGGAAATGTACTCTCACTGCTTTAAGTACTATATATTGCTAAGTTGGCCAACAAATTAGATTTTAAGCAAATTAATCACTTAAGAGAATACTTCTGACCTTAATTTCTCAGTGCCTCAGAATCTCATCATGAGCCATGTAGAAAATGTAGCCTATGATGATGTAAATAGAGATCTTCTGTACTCCAGAATAAACAGCCTAGGCTATGATAATACTGGCATATCTTTATATGTGACTTTGGCGATGCCTAATGATGTGTGCCCCTGTAATACAGTTAAGTGTTGTTTGCTGTGCATAGGAGACGTGCAAAGAAGGAGAATCCATGGTTTTTTCACTATCACTTTTGCTTCCTATACAGTATTTCCTATACTGAGAGTAAATAAAACAATATTAAATGATGAAGGGGAGTGTTGAAATAAAGTTTTTAACATTTGTAAGACCTCAGATACAATTCATACTTTCCTTGGTCAGAAACAGCTATCTGTTATGAATTACTATGCTCTGCTTCACCTACCATAGCCATAGAATCATCGTACTCTTTTCTCAGGGAGCCCTCTACTGCCCTAAAAATACTGTATGTTGAACTGAACGTCACATACCCCAGAATATCATTTGACCTGTAGTGTATATACGTGCCCTGTTGCCAAGGGATATTTCAGTAAGAACAAAAACATAAATGGTACTATGGAATGTTTGAGAAGTTCTGAATTTTCAAAGGTTGACAGCTTTAGTGCAAAGCAAACATGTTTGTGACCAGATTGCCATTTCTTTGTCTAATCAAGGGAATGCTGTCCTTCAGAAAAGTAGAGGATCAAAGAACTGGTTGTTTTCTCATGCTCCTGCCTCTGACTTTTCTTGAGTCAGTTAACTTTTTTGGGGGGTGATGAATATAAGAAAAACAACAGTGTAGACCAATTATGCAGGACTTTTTTCTACAGCAAATTGAGATCCCAGTATTAAAAATGCTCATTAATTTATCATGAGTCTCACGATTACTGCCATCCGGTATACTAGGTGCTGAAATTATGTTATTGCCATGGAATCACATACTTCATTTAAACAGACTCAATTTCTCATGCTTATTTTAAAAAATCTGATAACATGGAGGAAGTTAGAGGGGGGGACCAGCAGAAACCAATTCAGGAAATTTGCCTATATTATCAAAAATATTTCTTTAATTTTCCAGTGTGGAGAGGTCAGGAAAGGCTGATTATTTTAATATTTGAGATCACTAATGTTGTGTTTCTGAGAGGGATCTTAAATATATGCAGATATGTACTCCTTGTTTACATGGGGATGGACACTGAAACAGTTGTTTATGTTTGGGTTAATGTCAGATGATCTCAGCAGGTCACTCTGCTAGTCAGTCCGTGTGGAAGGAGAGAGCCCTTGGTGCAAAGAGACGAACACCTGAGAGGAGACAGTGCAACAACCAGCCACAAAAGTTAAACCTTTACAAGAAAAAAGACCAAAAAAGTGTTATTTTCCACACACTGTTATTGATCACCCTAAAGAGCACAGTATCTTTCCATGCTGTTTCTTCATCCATGAACCCCATGGATAATGTGTGAAGGGAGAAGAGCAAGGTGTGAGACCAAACATGACTTGAAAAAAATGATGCCTGATGTCAAAGGAAGTTGAGGCTCAGAGTTCAAACGAGTTGCTCAGTGTCACACACTGATTAAGTGCAAGGATTGTTTGAGTCTGTAGTAGGGATTCTTACATAGAGAGTCTGTAGTTGGGAATTCATGGGTCTACTACACTACCTTGTTACGTTATCTGCTTTCTAATATGAGTTGTCATGTTTTTGGTAAATTAGTTGCTGTGGTATGCTAGTTTTCCCTAAAAGTGCACAGATATCAGTAGGGTGAAGTGTTGTTAATATTCATAGAATAAAATTATATAGTAAAAACCTGAAAACTGTAGAATGCAGGAAGGAAGAAAGTGCGTTGCAGAGGTATATGGCTTGAAGTATAAAGGACTTGCCACTGCACAATTCGGGTTTCAAGTAGCTGTGTCTAACTCATTCCATCAGGTAAAATTGGAGTACAGCACTACTGAAGAGCAGTGCTCACAAAAGGATAAACATGGCAGTTCACCTGATTTTTTTAACTTACTTTGTTCATAATGTGGCATATGAAGAGATCTGAGATATCTGTTTAATTTTAGCACTCTTAATGTAACTAAAAATGTCCTAAATGCTCAACACCTACACCCACTGAGGTTTACAGAGTGCGCAGGCTAGATGTAGCACACAGTTCTGAATTTCACTAGACCAAAATAAAAACAAAAAACCACAACAAACCAAGACTGTCATGTGAACTTCTATGTTAAAGAAACTGCCTGCACACTACGTGCTGATGTTTATTCTAGCAGATTGATCTCTATCGTGCATAATATTTTCATGCCTACATATCCACTAAATATGTTTTCACTCTATTCATCTTACAAGTTTCTCATCATATGACAGAATGGGAGATGGGTTGCCATGCCTGCGCTGTCTGTAAAACCAGATAACATTTAAGATGTGTCCCTGCAAGACATGATCAATAACGGCATGCCCCAAAAGCAAAACTGAATCTGTGTAAAAAAAGGCTGAGTGGAGCCTTTCACATTTTTCTATCCTGGGTTTTAAGTATTCAGTATTTTTAAATTTTGCATGCCAATAGACGTGCTTTGAGTTGTTACTAGGCAGCTTGGATATTTGAAGAACCAAGTTGCCCTGAAAACTGAGTTTAACTCACCAAAAAAAATGTCTTGTGATGAACCCCCCCAACTCCATTTTAGTTAGTTTCTTTATTTACATTGTAAAACAGCTAAAAAGTTAAAGGATATTTATAAATTACATAGATGAACATATTATGTGTCTTTAATTTAAATATTATTTTATTGTCACAGTCTTTTGGAGGGTGGTGCAGATCCGCCTGATGTCCCTGAGAGCTGACTCTTATAGTGAAATTACATTCATAAGTTGAGTAGAATTGGAAGAAAACATAGTTCCTAAATGAGATGGTGATAACAGTTTGGAAGAGAGAAGAACCTACGGATTCATTTAGGAAGTGTCATGTGATACTGAATCATCTTTAACACCAGCATTTTTGGAAGTTGGTTTTGGGTTTTTTTCAGCTTTTGGGATCTGCATGGTGTCAGAGAGATAAAGGCAGGCACAGTAGTTATTTCTTTCTGCAAAGTTGTTTACACTATGAGGTAAAAGACCTTGAAAAAAATGTTCCCTTGGTATAAACTTATTTTGAATATTCCTATTTATTTTGCAACATACAGTATAACTCTACAATTATTTTTTATATTAATATTTATCTCTAAAGTAATTGGAAGTTCATTAAATACGTGTTTACTGAAGAATACTTTTCCCAAAGCTAAGTGCAGTGGAAACATTATTCAATATTTTTTAATTTTAAATTGTATAAGAAAAGCATTTCAGAATCAATTAGCATTTGAACTATAATTTTTTTCTTTAGACTTGATAATTGTGCAAATGTTACATCAATTATTGTGTGTATTGTGTATGTATTATTATGTATAAATGTTATTTGAGAAGTTGTCATTAGTGTTATAACCAGTTCAGTATGGGAATAGAATTAATTATGCTGCTTTAGCATTTCACTTTATGAGAAAATTGTTGTCTTTACTCTTTGCTAAGTTACTCTTGCATTTAATAATTCAATAGTCAGTCTGAACCATTTTTCAACAGGGAAAAGGGGGCAGAAGCTTGTCTTTATTTTCCATGTATATTCAACGTTGTGCTCAGGGGAATGGTATATCCAAAAATAAGACTATAAATAAGAAATCAGTAGCCTTTTCTGTCTTGCTGCATTATGTGGGTTTGATATATGCTTCTGCAGCTTTATTACTTACTCTGTTCAAATCAATGCTCTGAGCTTTCCTTTATGTGATTGATTTCTTCCAGATTAGCCTGTGAAGTATGTGATTTAATAAACACCGCTGTTACCTGTTTACTAACACACAAATGTCTGCAGTATTACATGCAGAGATACTATAAAGTTTCTAAAATGCTTCAGTCAGTCATAAGATTTTGATGGTATAACTTTATTTGAATAGGAAAGAGAAAACAACTTTGGACTTACGTAGTCAAAAGCAAAATAAAATTGCTTGGAAGAAATAGAAATAAAACAAGAACTTATAAAAATTAAGCCAGGTTCTGTAGGCAATAATGATGAAAAAGAAAGCTGCTTACTAGGGTATTCTCCTCTTTAACGCCACTTTCATGTCTCAGAAAAGAAACATTTTTTCCATACTTTTGTGTTCATCAACATTGCAGTAACAGATTGAAAAGTATCACTAGCACTGTAGAACTGTTCATGTCCCTCCCTAAAACATACCTATGAATATGTATTTTGCATTACCATTTAGTGAAGGTTTTTGCAGAAATGGGGTGTCAGGGAATAATTCAAATGTTTTGTGTGATGGAGTACTATTATGTAGGATTCAGTGGGTTTGGGCTCCATATAGAATGCCTCCTCTTTAATAGGATGTGTCATTGCTGCAGTGCTTTTCCATAGCAATTTACAGGTTGTTAATGTTTTGGGCAGCTATATCTTGAAAGAGTTCCGTGCAGGACAAGGAAGGATTTTTTTGTGGCATCTGGACATTTAGAACCAGATTTTTTACAGTTGCTTATGGCTGGACTACGTGAACCTGGTTTGGATACAGTTTTATACAGATTTCTGTTTGCCCTAACAATTTCATTTTTTGCATTTCTGCAATACCTCTCTGATATTCCTAAAACCAATGTTTCTAATGCTTCTCAACTCAGAGACTTTTGTGTATAATCACAGATAGAAATGGCCTTAAAAGCATTAATGGCCTGTGCAGTTGGGAAGTTTGGAGAAAAGTTTCATGAGAGGTTACTGTGTAATATTTTAACACAGATGTGCAAACACAGTATTTTTCATCTTTCTTCAAGTTCACTCTTAGTCCTTTAGTTTTCTTGATAACAGCCTGACAAATCATTATTCCTCCATATTTTTTTCTCACTGTATATATGGGAGGGTTTTTTTTTTCTTTATGCCTTCTGCACTATTGTATTCTCTAGAGGTAAATCTCAATAGCTTCACAGTATGTCTCTGCTCAGATGTGGGTTGCAGCCTGATATGCAGCATGTTCCCTTGGTCTCTGTACCCAAATCAGTCTGTGGCTGGGTCATTTCTTTAATGCTTTCCTAGAAATGTTGTTGGGGTTCTATTAATGTTTCTCCAGGAAACTTATATTTCTGATATTACTCTGTTTTCATCCACTTTCCTGGGAGACGGTTTTCTTTTTCAATTGCTGTACTGCTGTTTTTAATATTACCTATGATTGTTGTCTTTTCCTACTACTTTGTATTGTAGAATTAAAATGGTACTTTCAGCACAGAAACTATCATATTGCTTTTGAAGGATAGATGTTATTCTAACCCACCCCCCCCCCCCCCCCCCTCCCAACACCTTGGGAAGTATTCTACAATATGATTCTATTCAGTCCACATTTTCATCAACATGATCACCATCACCAGCAGCCATCATTCCATTTTAGAGCATAGCCCTACAGGTATTTTTTCCGTTTTTGCAATATCAAGATATGAAGAAGATGAATGAAAGTTTCTTGCATGTTTTTGTCAGTGTGGGTTTATAGCTCCCACGAACAGTGATGGACTTGGCAGCCTAGAGACTGAAATCCTCTGTTTAATCACAGGCTAGGTATAGTTCAGCAGAAAGACATATTTCTATACACAGCCCCTGTAGCATGTCTAAGCCTTGAGCTGGAGAGCCTATCTTCTGTAAATGAAAAAAAAAAAAAAAAGCACTCAGGCCAGTCAGTCCCTGGCCTCATCTCTGGAACTGTTGAAAAGAAGCATTCGTGCCATTGAGTTTCGTGACAGGTGCTAATGCCTAGTCTGGAGTGGACTGAGAGTTCCCTTTCACGCATTTGGGAATTTCTTTCTGTAAGTTACCGAGAGGGTGTAGCACTCTATCCAGTTTGGAGGTTGTACGTTTGTGTGCATCAAGTTGTCACCTCTTCAAAAGCAATAGGTTTTCAGGTCTGCTTGCATTTAGCCATGAGCTTGATCTGAAACTCATTAGTGTCTGAGGTTTGGGGTTTTTTTCTTTTTCCTTGGGTAAACTCTCAAAATCCGATAGCTAAAACCAGAGGACTAAGTAAAAGAATAAACCTTATTCCTATTTTTAGAATGTTGAGATGTTTTATTTGAAAACAAAGTAAAACTAAGGCCCTTCAGAGACTCCCGCAGTATCCTGGGTCCACAGAAAAAGTACATCACAGAATCCTTGTGTGTAGTCATAAATTGTTATCTCTTAACATTTTTTGATGTTGTATTAAAGGCAATGGTCTAGGTCATATTCCTTTTCACAAAGATGTGTTTATGGAGTTTTATTAATTTTTCCATGAAAATCCAAAGTTATGAAAGTATGTGCTATTCCAAAAGAAGTACTGGCTATTAAATCTGCTAGAAATTATTTGACTGTTTTTTGGGTTTTTTTGTATTTTTCAGCTAACAGGACAAGTGACTTTGCAAATTGCCAATGAACCAGTTTTGCCGTTTAATGCCCTCGACATCGCGTTAGAAGTTCAGAACAGTCTTAAAGGTAATTTTTGTTAGAGGAATATTGTTCTCCATTAATACAGAGAAAAATAAAAGGATCATCTACTCCCTGACACAGATTTTCAATTTCCACTTAAATGATAGTCAGTGATTTTACTATTAAACAGTGTCATTATATAATGCTAACTAAAACAGAGTTTTTCTTGCTAAATAAAGCCATAAAATGTTTATATTTCTTCTGATGTTACTATGTCAGTTAAGCAATAATTAGTTTTAAAAATCTCATAATTACAGTCAAAGATAACAATCTCTATGACTGAACTTGATTTTAATTCACTTCAAGGCTTTGTTCAGTACAAGAAAGAGAGGGCTTCTAATCCTGTTACCATTCGGCTCCTTACTTTTCACAATCATCTTCCTTGTTTGGTTATTCCACTAACTCACCTTGTTGGCAGAGCATGCTACCTTTCCTCCTTTTTCAGGCATGACAAAGCATGATAATTTACCAGTATGTATTGTTTGAGTTAATTAAGCACAGAGACCCTGAAAGCTCTGTATTTGAAACTGATCTTGGTGTGTTTGGGAAAATGGGTTGTGATTAGGGAGAGGGACAAAAAAGTTCCTAGTCAGAAAGTAAATAAGTGACTGGTAAGTTGGAAATGATGCAGATATAATTCTCATAGACTCTGGATTTGGCACTATTTGCTAGGTGTAGGGTGAATGCCTTCATAGGAGACAGCTCCATCAAGATTGTGGAGCCGTTACTAATATTCCTGTGTTGTTTTCTCATTACTGGCTCTTTCTATTGTCTTGTGGCCTTTTAGAGCTTGATAAAAGAACAAGCATGATGCAGTCTTTTTGTCTTGTGTAGGCAAGAGAACTCAATTAAGCCAACAGCCCTTGGCTCGAGGTGCTAAAGATAACACAGTTAAAGGGTGCAGTTGTGCATTCCTTTTGCTTCTAGGGACTGTTTTGGTTGTGGTATTTTTTTTTTCTCTACAGTTGGTAGAAAAATGTTGATAGGAACTAAACCCATTGTATGTTACCAAGATGTTCTCTGCTACTATCTAGACTACAAAATAACAATAAACAATCTTCTTATCAATTATGAAAAGAATATCTGTCTTAGCTCAAATCATGAGGGCTAAGGAGGGAGAGAAAGTCTAGGTTCTAACACTATCCAATGTCACTCATCTGTATAAGATTTCTCCTTCAGTATCATCTGTCTTCGTCCTCCCATTCTGTTTCTTTTCCCATACGGTTTTCTCGTATCTTAGTATATTCAAATGAGATCCAGATCTCCTTCATTTTCTAAGTTACTAGTTGAAAGTAGACTGGATGTGGAGAGCACATAAGAGGTTTAGTCCTTGGAGATTAAATCTTTTGGTATTTTAGCTGCCAAATTCTAACATAATTTTGTACAAACGGAGATGTTTTAGAAGCTGGTATTCTGGTCAGAATTTAGTGAACTTAAAAGGAATGCTAAAAGGTACATCCCTGACAAAAACCCCCATGAAATTTGGAAGACTAGTCCAAAACATGCCCTTGTTAGGACCTCACAGTGAAAAGAAATTGAGATAGGTGAAACCATGTTGTTATTTTCTCTTCTCCAGTTATGTCTCTGGTACAGGTTACCTGTAGTGTGCTAAGGCCTTTCAAAAATAATGTTTGTATACATTTATGGAACTCTCAAGTTGATCTGTTAAATAAAGATGGAAATTCTATAAAATCACACCAAAATTTTACATATAGTTTACTAGAATGTGACATCTCAAATATTTTTTGCAATCTTGAGGTGTTGCCCCTACATTTCATTCGCTCCCTACAGTATAAAGTATCACTTTTCTGCAATACACATTCATAGAAGTATGATACCTTTTCTTTAATCTTTGCCATCCATCATTGTCAAGACCTAGGAGTGAGTAGGCTAGCATTGGTCTGGAATCAGTGAGTATCCAAAAAGGCAACTAATTTTAGCTGTGTTGTGCCATATAAACTTTGGTTTAGTTCAGCCTAAACACAGCAAGGAATAATCATCAAATAAAACCTGTGGCTCAGCTGGTACTGCTTCAACTGAACATGAGATGTCTGCTGTTGTTCTTCCTTTTTTTTTTTTTTTATTTTGAATAACAGGAAATTTTGATTTAAACTGACTTTTTTCCTCTAACTTCAGTTAGATCATTTATCTCCACCACTTCAGGGGAGGAGAAATTATTTTCTAGGCGGTAGGGCCAGCAGGATAAATTTTCTCCTAGCTTTCACTTTAGAGTTTTGTTTAAAGACTTTTTTCATTACTTTCATGTCTCGTCTATCTCTGACTTGTGTCAGTTTATTTTTATTTTGGAAACCAATAAGGCAATGGTCTTTTTCTGTTTACTTAAATGAGAGGTTGTGCTTTTTAACCTGTCTCACAAATTTCTTCATTCTTCAAAAGATTTTATGTTGTCTTAAATTTCCTGTTCAAAGGTGCATTCTCTTAGTAAACTATTTCCTTCTCCAACTCGATGCAAACTGTAAATGTAGAAAAGGTGAAGGGAAATCCTCACGACATTCTAGAAGATTTGTTCATTAGGCTTAATTTTATGCCTCTGGTCTCTGGTTCAGACAGTCATTTAAACATGCATTTTATTGCCTATTGGACCTTCTCACCTTCTTAAAATTAAATCGTATGTCTAAATACTCAAGTCACAGTTTTGCAGTCTCCTGGATGTCCTCACAAAAGGATGTCTGTGTCTTAATATTTGTTAATACTGCATTTATTTATGTTTCCAAAGGATTTAATTCTGTAATGTGGTGTGTATCTGTACTGTTAGCTCTGTTAAATTCAATAGGATGCTACTCAGCACTTTATAAACTATTTCAGGATAGGCTGGATGGCAGGTTATAGGGAAATGTCATCCACAACATGTTTACATCTGGCTCGAGGCCTGTTCCTCAGAAAGATGGGGAAATGGCTGTTAAGTGACATGTGTTCTCTCTGCTTGCACACACCGGAACTCTTGGAAACAAGATACTGCTTTTGGGTTTACCTCAAAGGAAGGGTTATAACTGGAGAGACATTTCTTTTTGTGCATCTGCTGAGGGTCTGATGTTTAACAGGAAACCTCGTGGTCATAAATGAGGTGAGATGGGTTCCAAGACTGAAATCCAGGTCCCTGGGGCTATTCAGGCTGTTATCTGTTTGATCACAGATGTGATATTTTACAGAAATTCATGAATAGGTGACAGTTTAAAATATTCTCATTAGCTACACATTGCAGTTGTTTGGTGTTTGTGCCTGTCACATATTTAAAATCGAGACCCACTGCAACTGGAATCAAATACAAGAATATCTTTCCAGGCCTTGCATGCTATGAAAACCCAATTTATCTTTTGAGGTAGGGGGCAGACAAGATGTCAAATGTGATGTGTGAATGATACAAATGGTTCTTTTAAGCACTTCTATAGAAGTATTTTTGTATGTATATGCAAGTACAAATGTAAAAACATTTGTATATAATATTTTTATGTATATAAGCATTTTTGTTCCAAACATATTCATATTATCTGCTGATTGCTTTTAGCACTGTCCAGTCTGGACTTGCTCCTTGGAGCCTATCTTGCACTGGGTTTGAGTCTCTTTAAAATTTAGTAGATATTACAACAAGCTTCAGGGATTGATGATGGAGGTGTTAAGGTGTCTCATTAGGATTAAAAGCCTTTCTATACCTTTGTACCTGACTGACTGAGAAATAACAAGTTCAATCACATGGTCTACAAAAATAAAGGCAACCGGGTTTGATGGTAGCCATGTCTCTCAGGTGCTGCTGTCTGTAGAAGCTGCTATCATTTCATTATTGCAAGTCACTGGGCCCACCTAGAATCATGCAGACCTTTTAAAAATTGGTATCTGTTGCCCCAGCCTTAGACTGTGACTGAGTAGCACTAAATGTGCGTGCTAAGATTCCCTAGTTCTGGCTGTCATCACAGGCTGGTGAAGCTGGTAAGCAAATCAGATAAGCTGTAAGCCATCTCTAATAGGTACTGACTGAGAGAGGCCTATGAAGACAAATCAAGTGCAGGTGAGATTTTCTGGTTTTGCCTGTATAGGGAGGGGAAGTGCTGTGATTTAAACCTCTTTGGCTGATCTGGTGTCAGTTGTGTGTTGCTTCCTATCAGTTAGGCCCTTTCTTCTCCCCAGAAAGGATGTTTTACAGATGTTACAGAAGCTGAAGTACTCAGGGTGATAACAGTATAGGCAGTGCTAGCAGAAGTTTAAAAATAATCTGGTTTATGATAAGCCATTTCCAGGAAAGTCTGCCTGACTTTCCACAGCCCTGGCTCAACCCATACATTTTCAAAACATCAGTCTAAACTCTCAGTCCTTAGAAAAATCAATACAGAAACATATCTCTGTCATTTACTTGATGGCTGCATACTCATTGCCTACAGCTATCTGCTAGTCTTCAGCTTGGCATCATTCTACCTGCTTGACTGTATTTCCCTGATCATTTAGGGTGCTTTTCAGAGTTACTTTCTCCATCTGTAATGTTCAGAAAGATTCCCGTTATTCTTGACTGCTACAGAAGTGAAAAATGCAACAGTTAGTTATCTGTATATATGACAGAAATACCTTCTTTGCCATGAGACACCGACATCTTGTCTTCAGTATCCTTTCAAGGATATTATATATTAGTAATGGAAAACCTTTCATCAGCCTTTAAAAAAAAATCATGGAAAAATGCATTTGCCATGGACAAAGCATTTGGTAGTGGAGGGAAAGGATGAGCATCTATTCTGTATCAGTAGCCCATATATATTTCAGCAGCTCTGTACAAAGTCATTGATAACTTCATAGAATCATAGAAACATTTGGGTTGGAAGGGACCTTTAAAGGTCATCTAGTCCAACCCACCCCTGCAGTGAGCAGGGACATCTTCCGCTAGATCAGGTTGCTCAGAGCTCCATCCAACCTGGCCTTGAACACTTCCAGGGATGGAGTATCTACCACCTCTCTGGGCAACCTGTTCCAGTGTTTAACTATCCTCATTGTAAAAAATTTCTTCCTTATAGCCAGTCTAAATCTACCCTCTTTTAGTTTCAAACTATTACCCCTTCTCCTATTGCAACAGGCCCTACTAAAAAGTTTGTCCCCATCTTTCTTGTAAGTCCCCTTTAAGTATTGAAAGTCTACAATAAAGTCTCCCCAGAGCCTTCTTGTCTCCGAGCTTCCTCTGTATTGACATGCATAATAATATGTCACAATATGCCGTTTTAATGATAGCCTGTTTGAAAAGAGATGTCTTGTAGCAACACCAGATTAATTTGCTTGGGCAGTAGCAGTTCATGGTAGCAAAATTGAAGCTGATGGCAACATCTTCTTTGCAATAAGGATGTCCCTGGATTTGTGTTTCTGCCCCCTTTAGGGTACTTTCTACAAAGCTTTCCCATTCAGATTTTTCACTGCCAGGTCTGATCATTGGGTTTTGCACAGCATGAAAAATCTTCCTAGTGAATACAGCAACACACCATAGCTGATCCTGAATTTGCAAGCTAATCAAAACCTGAAGCAATTTCCGCTCTCTCTTACACGCAGACACATGTTCACATGCATGGTGAGCAAGAGTCATGCCTTAAACTGCTGATTTGTCTGTGCCCATTCTCCTGTAGGTACTTGTAGGCAAGCGTGTTCATACCAGAGGGTACAAACACAGTTTGAAAACATTAAATCTCTAGCAGTACTTTTCATAAGAGCAATCAGTTACACAGGGAAAGGCTATTGTATTCAATGTCTGTAAAATAAATATCTATTTGGTGTGACCTGTTTCTGAATAAAATCCAGTTACATTTAGCAAGTGTAATGACATTCAACAGTGTAATTCTCTGATCAAGAGTATACATACTCTTGAGTCACTTTCTTGTACTTGCAATTTTATTTATTTAACAACTAAACAACTAGCTTAGATGATTCAACATGATTCATACTAGAGACAAAAGGACAAAGAATACAAAATATAGTAATGTGGCATTGTTTTCTCTTGAGTGAAGTAGCAGTTGCAGTTTTTACTTTCTCTGTAGAAGCATCACAAGATGTTTAAAACAGTATTAGTTAATGCATCCTTTTCTTTAAGAATCATTTGCCCTTCCACTCCCAGCTTCTCAACTTGAGAAGAGCATAAATCACAGTTTCCCTTGGCAGTGAAGTTCAGTGTGTTGTGGTAAAAACTACTGATGCCCTTAAAGCCACGTCCTTAGTTCTCTGTGGTAACACTAACCATAGACACTTGCACATTTTGTACTGAAGTATGAAAAAAGGGCCTGGGTGTTTGTTTTATAATGAGTGCTGGTTTAGAGTGTGATGTAAATAGTGCTTTTTACTCATGAATGTAAGGTAAAATGTGGTTGGTTTAGGGGCAAAATGCATGCTGTGGAGAAGGAGTGAGAGCATTTACAGGATTTTTATGTTTAAAAGGGTGGTCTGGTTGTCTTCGTTTCCAAATATAGAATGATGTATTTTCCCTTTATCTCACCTTCCCTATTGAAAAGGCATAGCTGGCGTTTACAATTCTTTATGTAATATTCAGAATAAAGTTATAAATGTTGTATGTTAAGTAACGTACTTTTCTCACTTAACACTTGAATATGAAGTACTTTGCAGAAACCAAACCAAAGAATTTAAAGGGTGAATTTAAACCTTTCCGTACTGACACAAGTCCCAGGATAAAGTGTGCAGAGTGCCTGGATTATATGCATGGAAATTGCAAGTTCTTCAGCTGCACAGAGTTTGCCTGAGATTTGAAAATTGAGGATACTGATATTTTGCAAAATATCCCAAATGTACCAAGTTTATATGCTTGGAGAATATTTTTCTGAGGCATCAACCTAACTTAATCAGACTTTAAATGACTCCAGACTCAATCAGAAAGGTACTGATCCTGTACATCAAGGTACTACAGTGCCTGTTATCCATTCTAATTAGGAAAAGGTGAATTGGTCCAGAGCCATTGACAAAACAACCTTGTCCCAAACCCAGACAGACATTAGCCATCTTCTCTCACTCCTGTTCCCACAGGGCCTTCTGTTGAAATTCATCTTGATAGCTCAGGAAATCTGACACTGGCATCTGTCTCTCCATGTATTTTGGATCATTTCATGTTTTGCTAGATTGGAATGTGTTAGTCAGATGAATGACAGGAGTGCATGGGGATCTATGAACTCCTTTCGCTTTGCTGAAATGTATCCAATAGCAAATCTCTTTTTCCATACGAGGGGGAGAATGTCATATTCAAGTGTTTCCTTGAATTTCTTAGTTGTACCTATTTGGTTTTCCATTCCTGTTATATGCTCACCTTTCAGACTCCATAAATAGTTTGAGAAATGGGTTGTTGTTCTCCATTTACTATTTCTGACCTCTCCATATATCTGTTAGACAAGGAGCTTTAGTATTCATTTAGCTTGTGTCTTGAACCACTTCGTTGGATTAATCATCTCAGTCACTAAGATACTGAACTCACTGAGGTTTGTACATTCAACTAAAGGTGAGATGCTTCTAAGGTTTAATGGCTTGTTTTGATTAAATCATCATTTGAAAGATCTAAGGATAGTTATTTTCTTGCCTTAATAGGTAAAGTGAATCTCAGCCTTAAAGATAATTTCTGCATCCTGGAAATGTTTTTGTTGACTGGTGTTACTTTTGACTTTAAATCAGGTTCAGACTCAGTTTTCTCTCTCCATGTGCTTGTAAAAATTAACACAGTCTATGCATCCACTAGGAAAGGAGGGCATGCTCTTCACCTGTACTACAGATGGGAATAGACTGTACATTCACAATGCCCCAATTCACGTATCACATTCTTCTTTCTGGACTATGAACAGAGAAATAGTGAAATTGTGGTGCGCTCCAAAGCACTGTGGGTTTTTATTGTTTTGGAGTCTATGTACGATCACAAAAAAAAAAGTAACAGTCAGCACTCCAAGTTTAAAAAGTTTTGAAAATATTGACTGGATTAGAATATACATTTGGATATCAATTGAAGTGTTAGTTGGCTCACTGCATATGATTTAAGTGAATAAGAACAACAATTTCACATCCCCTCTACAACTGTTGTTAACCTCTAGGATTCTAAAATGTTCAACAAATTTCAGTTAAACTCCGTGTATTATGATTTTCTATACAGCAGTCGTTATGGAATCCAAGCACAAGCTTTCAAAGTTGAGAGCAGTAGCATCAGCATCAACATAAGTTCTGTCTCAGAGGAAATGTTATAGTTGGTGATTTATAACCACTGCTTCCTACATGCCTGTTTTTCCAATGGTAGATTTCAAGCTGTATTCCAGAATCGTTCCTCATAGTTTATTGGATGTTAAAACATCACAGTCCAAACTGATCGTCTTTGAAAAATAGATCAGAGCTTATGCACAATGATCTATGGCTTTCCTTGATCCACTACATAATTCTCACATGGGAAAAGAGGCTCAGGTTTTAATTGGACTATTAGTTTTGACTTGTAACCAAGAGTAATAAGTGATTCTCTCTGAATCACTGGCAACTGTCTTGATCTTACTGTTCCTAGGTGATGAAGGAGACATTCCTCAGTTGCTTGCGGTGGCAGCACGTCTGAGGGACACTGCAGAATTGTTCCAATCAGATGAGATGCGCCCAGCTAATGACCCCAAGGAGCGAGCCCCTATCAGAGTCAGGATGCTCAATGATGTGCTACAAAGCTTGGAGAAAAGCTTCCTGGTTCATCGAGTTCCTCCAGGACTTTACAGGTATGGTGTTCAACACGTTCTTCATTTGAGCTAAAATGGTAATCTTGCATTTCTTGGTTTTTAGAAACTGTCGTACTCTTTTAAAAAAAGTCTCAGTGGATATCCAAGATTAAAGCTGGTTTTTCCTATCTCATCCTTTCTGCAGAAAACATTAATTTGTTACAATACAATAGGTCATTAGAATGCAGCCCTGTAGCATTTCTGTCATGACATCACTGCTAACAAGATGTACAGTGTGATGGCAACTCAGGCAGCATAACAGATACTTGTGTTAGATGGCACAGTAAGCTTCCAGAAGAAAATATTTTGGAGTCTATTACTGCTTGACAAGCTCCACCTATATTTTATTTAAATCTTTTTACAGTTCATTGAAGATTCAGAATTATACAAGCTACTGTGTAGCATTATTTAACATATTTAATTATATGGCAGTGTTCTTGGGTGCATTTCAACCAGAGGCCATACAGTGGATTGAATGAGAGGGCCTTTGTCACCATTCATAACATCTTGTCTCTGGTTAGAATTATTCTCCAATATGTGTTCAGCTGCATCACCCAGGTTGATTTTAAGATGTCATAATCTTTCCATCATTCACTTTCTAAGAAAGACGTATACAGGTCTGTATCTCTCACCATAGATTCCTTTACCAAAAAAAAAAAAAAAAAAAGGCAATTAGTAGCTTAAAAAAAGTTTGAAAAGCAAGAATTGGTCAAGCCTGCCCTGAATAATGCCTGGCCTTCTGGCTGTTCAGAAGAAGTAACAAAGCGTATGTGTGTGCTGCAGTACAGACTGTCTGAAGCACTGTATTGCAGCCCATCAATGTAGTGTTTCATAGCTTGACCCCAAGAATATGTTTTGAATGCCCTGGGCTACAGAGTGAGGGCATATGTTGGCTGTTTGACTTCACCAGGTCTACTGGGATTATTTTGAAGGACTCTGCAGCTGAACACAGCCAATGGCTCATCCATACTAACCATTAGGAGTCTTCCCCAAGTAAAACTGTCCCTAAAGCCTTACCCAGGTTTTTACTTTAGGGGAAACTGGTTGATTGGCATACTCAGCAATGAGAGCTTGCAAGTGAACTGACATGCATACACAGGAGACAGACAGGGCCAGGACACAAGTGAATGAGACATCTGTGTTATTTAGGAATGTAAATGTACTTGCAACCAGAACTAACTAAAGTAATAAAACAGTACTTTGTTGCAGCTGATGGAAAAAATTGTCAAATGGCTTGTGCAAATGGTTGTTTCAAGTGGGCAGAAAATAGACAGATGGTAGAGGTAGACTTTGGAAGAAAAGCAGACAGCTACAGCACCAGGAGGAAGAGATTCTTCCAAGCATTAGGAATGGCATAAAACAAATGCAGTCATCTTTTAACAAAAGCAAAAGAAAAAAAAAAGGTAGTTGTGGTGAACTCAACTGTGTCAGTGAATAAAATCCCTACAGCTATAATAAAGAAAATATAATAATGATATTTGGGGAGGGACTAATTTGCTTCCTGCTGTGACTGGATTTATAATATAAAGAAATAAACCAAAATGTGATTAAATAAAACCTAATATTCCAGGTTTAGAACTGCTGTCTTTCTTGTCTGAACTGGCATGGTGTTGCAAAGGAACCATAAAACTGCTTAATATAACGTAATGTGTCTGTGTTGCATTGCAATGGCACATTGTTGAATCTGGCCCAGTTCTTTATTTGTAAAAATAAATTATGCCAAATCTTAGGATTCCAATAAGAGGGTTTTTTGAGTTCTTCTAATATTTAAATTCTTGCAGTACTTACAGTCTTAAGTTTGTTATTCATCAAGATGTAATTGCTAGATATGCAGGTATAATGTGAATTAAATTTTTTACCTTCCTGCTCTCAGCAGTACTTTGGTGCAGAGCACAGTATTCACACAGGCAAAGTAGATAGTGTGGAAGTGAAAATCTTGTAATTTTTCCCCTCTGATTTCATTACATTTGATACAAGATTTAACAGTAGACAAAAAAGTCACTTCAGAGTTTGTGGAAATTATATAACAGTAAACACCTTGTGTATTGTCATTTAGGTACTTATTTGAAAACAGAACATTCTTCGTACTGTGCCAAGGTGTGTAATTGTACTGTAGATTTACCTTTAATGCAGACAGAATTGAGGAAAGTTATAGATTTCTGATTTCATTTCCTGCCATTAAAAATCTGACATACAGTTTCTTTTCAAAAACAGTATCTGACAATATGTCTTTATTTGAGTTATTTTTCACTTTTTAGGGACTGAATGTCCTTCTGTTAATTGATGCAGTTATATGAATCTATTTTGTGTTCTGAAGCTATATTTGTATCACAGGAACACTAGGAGTACTTGAAAAGCCTGATATACTTTTTTTTGCTTCTATAACTTGAAGCTTCTCTTTTTGTAATTTGGTAAAGAAAACAAATGAAAAAATCAGTCTCACAGCCAGGACCTTGTATGCCATGTTTCATCCCAGTTGGAAAATTGATGGGCAAGTTATATACCCCTGAAATAGTGGTTTATAATGGAAATGCTGGCAGCCCTTTAACTATAGCAGCACAAGCAGTGCAGCAATAAATACTGTGCTTCATCTGTAAACAGAAATTTAGGATGCAGTTTGCAGCCTTGACCTTCAGGCTCCAACTGTGTTTAGATCATTAAGATTCCATAAATACTGTAATTTACAGCCTTCTGAAGGAAGAATTTGTGTGCACAGTAAAGCACGTATTCTTCATGAAAAAATGATTGCTTCCTGTATACCCATTTGGACTCATATTCTCAACCTCAATCAAAGTACTTGACAAATTTGCGGAAGTTTAGGCATCATTTTTAGGCTTGTGTTTGTCCTAATTCACAGCTCTCTGGATCTATACTATGTTTTCTTTTCTAGAACTTGAATTAAAAAGAAAGGTGGATTTTTTGCTTTATTGCAGGAGGTGGCTTGCAACCTACTTGTGTTTGTCCACTACGGGGGAACTAATACATCTTTTCTATATCTTTTTTTTGTATGGTTTGTACACTTATTGCCATAGCTGTAGTCTCTTTCTGTGTATATGTACTTAAAAAAATAGATGCCTCATTCAAGTCAATGTCATAGGGCAATATTTGGCCATAATTGATGCATTATTCATCTATAATGAGCAATAAAATTATTCAAAGTTACTAAGAATTCAAATTATTTGAGGTTTTGATAATTATATTAGGATATCCTGACTAAATTAAAGTAAGGGTTATTGAAATTGGCAGGTTGTTCAATACAGTGTAAGTAAACACTGTAGTTTAGATGATTATCCTTCTTACCTGAACTTCATGACATTGAACTGAAAATTTGACAATGACATACTTTCCAGCTGAGCTGGAAGTATACAAGTACAGCTTTCATCAGGGCATTTCAGTCTTATCCAGAAATTTAGGCAGAATGAAAAATAATAAGTTGAGAAATGTTATCCTGTTCCACAAAGGTTACCCTGGGGCTTATTTTGGGGTTAGGACAAAATCTCTGAGTTTTATTGTACCTGAAGAATTTCTGTGATTCCCAGTGGTAACCCTGGGTAGACTTCTTTCTATGTTTAGGAGCTATTGATATTTTTCATTTATCTTCCCTTGCTTCTCATAACTTAATCATAATATTGATAATTTTGTGATTTATATTTTGTTATTATTTTAATGGAGTAATCAGTAGAAATTTGTATGTTTCTTTCCTCTAGCCATTTCTTGCTTTCCACTCATACAAGGTGTACTTGTGCTGAATATTTCTGTATATTACTGATGCTCATATTTTGATACTAGTACTAAGAACCATAGATTACACTGCGGTGACATGTACAAAGCAAAGAACAGAGGTTCCATTACTTTTAGGCACTGTGCGTAGACAGGAAAAAAATCAAACAAACTATGATCTCAAGCACATTGTCCTCTCAGACAGTCAAACTCAGCAGAGATATAAGATGATTCTATAAATGCTGATATATAGTGAGAAAACCCCAAATTGTTACCCTCATCAGCATTCAGTAAAGCAGGTGTAGTTGCTTGCTAGGGATAGGAGAAGTTGCTTTATCTCCATATTCTAAACAAAGGGTGCTTTGGCCATAAATAAACATAGATCAAAGCGAAGAGCTGGGGCTGTTTCCCCACAGTGAAAGCAGCTTGTCTGATAAGGTCAAGGAAGTACTCGCTGACACCTGTTCTGATAGTGATTAACCAAATCTCTACATGGCTTCTGACAGAGAACAAAATTAATTTTTGTAAATGAATGTTTGTAAGTTAGGTAGTCGGGCAAATGCATCCATGCTGAGTGGTGTGCGTCCTCTTTGTCTCCTTGCTGAACATCTTTGCCTCTTGTGCATCAGCTAATCCTTAAAACTCTTAGACTCTAAAAGTCTATTGTCATGCTTTTCCCTCTGTGAAAATACCTACAAAAACACTGACACCGGCAATATCATGGATAAAAAGACAGCATGTATCTTCCTGGTGTTTATAAATATTGAGCGCAAACCTTCTGTTCTCCTAGACTGAATAAACCATTCTCCCTGTTCCTTGTATATTTTATTATATTTCTTATATTTGCTGATCACCACAGCTCCTGACAACCTGTCAGCCTAATGTATCTGTCAAGTGTCTGCACGCACTCCTTAGGTATTCGCACAGAGATCTTGGCTCTTTTTGCTGAAAGGCGTAGCGCTTCAATGGCATTGGAACAGTGGATAATAATATTGCAAAGAAATGCGATAACCAAGAAGACTTCATGGAGTGTCAGGCGCGGGACACTCAGTGCAGTAAGATATCCTCTCTTACTGAAAGTGATTTCTTCGGGCCCATGTCTAATCTTCATATCTGATGGATGCTGTTGATACTAGATGGATCCGGTAGTAAGTATGTAGGGTTTCCTAGAATACCCTGTGATGCTCCCACCAATAGTTCCAAATCTAAAAGAGTCATTAAAAACAAGAGTTTGTGTCTTCAGTCTTCAAAAATAAAGTCCAAAAAAGGCACACAAGGGCTCAGGCTGTCATTTCTGCTCCAGTTAGATGGGGTTTATTCTTAATAGATCATTGCTTAAGGATCAGTTATGTCCTGACTGACAGTTCTTTTAGCAATTTTATAAAAGAATCAAAGTCAACCTGTGTAAAATCTTTCATTTAAGAGTTTCATCTTAGCTTGCCAAGTTTAACCTGTCCATTAAGGCTGTATGCATCTGTCACCACTATTTATGGAATTGTTGCACGTGCCATTGTGCTATGTCTAGTAGATGTAATTGATTGAATTGAATAATAGGTAGATGAAAAGTAAGGATTTCAAAAACAATCTGTTTTCAAGAAAGACCTCCAGCAGTTTTTATTGCTCATTTGTGCAAGTTAAGCTTCTTCCTTTTGCTTCTTTTTATCATGGATACCCAGGTGTGACATTAACACTTCGTTGGGCTAAAAAATTACGACAAATCAGTAAGTTATAATGCACTGAATAAAATACTTGCAATGATAGATTGTGCACCCTGAATTTGCCATAATGAAATGAAAGAACAATCAAAAGATGCTTTTAGCACCACACAGAAAAGTAATTTGCATCATTGCTAATCTCATGCCACTCAAGCGTTTGTTGTTCACCAGAACAAATGTTTTCATTTCAGATTGAGATTTGTTATATACATTCTTGACATATGTACAGAGTCTACTGGCTTTATTTCTGTTTTCCTGAGAAACTGCAGCAGATTCTCAGGTGTCAAAATTCACATGCCCTAAGACTCTAGTTTCTAGAGATACGTTTAGTAGGAAAATTAAAGACCTTATTAAATCTCCATGTGTAAACAAGTTGCTCATTGGATTTACAAAGGACAAGCATTAAAGATGCAAATATCCTGCTAATCTTAAACAGTAACATGGGTAAACATGTAGTGCAATGTTATCTGGAAAAAAAAACAGCCAAGAATTTCTGCAGAAGACAGTAATTCTGTCTCATTGTATAAACTTTTTGTGGATTTGGTTTTTTGGTCTTTTGTGGCTTCAAGTCGAAAATATTTCTGTATACTTTCTTGTAATGTTTGAGACAGTTTTGACTGGCCTGAACCAAGCACATGGAATAGTTTTTTTTCTGCATTGTATTAGGAGGAGCAGAGAGTGATTTGATATGGTGCTGATGATCCTTAGTGTGGGAAATACAGCAACAATTCATGTTGCACTGGCAGTAGTAGATAATGTTCTGTCTCTGTATTACCTGCCATGTGCAATTTGTAAATACAATACTAGAATGATGCTGGGGGAGAGGGAAGGAATTGTGTACTGGTTTTAGAATTGCGTACCTCGGATTTTGCCATTCAGTCAGAACAAATGAATTTTTGCCTTACTGCATAGCAGTGATTTTCCATCTGACTTTTCACCCTAATATCTTGTATCTTTCAAAATTTGCATCTTTTTCTTCTATAATTGTTCTATGTCTTATAAATGGATTTATGATTAGTGGTATTACTTGTTTCACTTTCTAATCCTTCACTGGTGTTTCTTGGCTCTGCAGTTCTTGTTCAGCTCCCTTCTCTCTGATACACTTTTGTTCGACTGTAATTTTTATACCGAAAATGTCTTCCCATTTCTTTGACCTTCTTCCTTCAAACTCTGCAATGTTTGTGCAGTCTGATTGTAGTCTGTGCAAGTATAAATTAGAGGTGATGAACTCAAATATTCAGGACAGAAGAAGGGACACACAGTTCAGTAAGACTTGCTTCACTGTAGCTCACTTCATGAACTACTAATGCCAAAAAAACACAGGAAATATTCCAAGGATGGTTTTATGTTCTTCCCAAGATTGTGGGAAGGAGAAAAGAAGTTTCATGACATGGGTGAACAGTGACAACTATGCACTGTTAGAAGATCTGAGATGCTGTACAGTGCTTGGTAAATATTTAGTTAGTGGTTACTTGGAAGATGATTCTTCTCCCAGTCTTTGGTAGCAGACATTGAATGAAAGGATTAGGTTCTTGGTTTATATGCTTCTCTAAGTAGATGTCATGTGTCAGGCAACTAGGATTTATAAAAGTGATGGCAATCATAAATCGGTATCCAGAGTTTTTACAGCATACTCAAAAGTGGGTTTTATCACAAAACTGAATAGACTGAGTCATCTCTGCAGGTCCCCCCTGATTAAAAAAATAATTCCTAAGAATATAACTGCAATACCTAACAACCAGGTTATTTTTCCTAATTCTAAAGCCAGAGACAAATCAGTTAGTTAATGGCATGACAAACAATGATGTGAATTTGACTAGGTTGGTGCAAAGTAAGAAATATTTCTAATCAAATCCCAAAACACTAGATTCTAATAGCACTTACATAGCTATCACTATTTTTAAAAAAATTCAATAGCATGTTTGGCACACTAATTTCAGTTTAAAATCATAATTTGACTCAAATTCATGCATCCAAGTCACTAGCAGAATCTGGAGTAACAACCTTGGTGGACTGAAAGTATTTTATTCATTATATTCCTTTTAAACATTTTACCCAACTGTTATGTGGGGGTATAGCACTGGTGGGAGGAAAAAAGGAACTTACTTCTCTCTTGAGCAGCTACCAGAAGCCAGACATAATTAGGATCACTTCCTATTCACAAAATGGAATTTGAGGGACTGGGAAGAAGGTAGTCATGAATCTTTTCATTCAGTGGATCAATATAACATACTATTGAAATTAAGTTGCAACTCTGAATAGCACAGGGAAGCTTTTCCCAGGCTGCTTTTTGCCACCAGTGCAGCTCCCCAGAACAGGCATAGTTAGGAAAGTGTAGGAACTGTTTAATTCATGAGGGACCTGTAGGAACACTATTCTAGCAGCAGGATCGTTCTCTGTGCACTGGGCAACTTTGGGAAGGGTTCTGACCTAGTCCTACCAGTCCCTCTGGGGGTGATTGAATGGTGCTGCAGTTACTCATTCTGTGGCCAAGTAGATAGAATTTCATCCGCTGGGATATTGACTCTTCAACGTTCATCCATGTGTGGAGCAGCACATTTAGCCTAGCATACATCAGAAGCAATTACTAGTTTGATAATGTTCTTACAAATTCCTGCTATGGTTATTATTTTTCTCATGACTGATAATCATCCTGAATTACGCCCTTTCTTAATACTGAGAAGATGCAATAAAGTGAGTGCAACTCATGCTCAAAACACCTGATCCATCTGAGTGGCAATTCAAATGGTTTCTCCTTTGGAATCACCAGTACATGTAATGACCATGAAGTAATGACTGTATTTGTTGTCCTGTAAATTTTTACTATTTAAAGAGCATTTGCTGCATAAATACTACGGAATTAGCCATCTGCAGAGATGTAATTATGGTTGACTTTAAAGCTTATTTAAACAGTGAACATGAAAATCTTTTCATTACACCTGCAAAAGCAGAAAAACCACTGTAATTAGGGATTATGTCATGGCTGGAAACCAGCTTTCTCACTTCCCTGATATGAATGGTAAACCTGGGTGTACATACCTTAATTTATTTTTCCTGTATGTACTTCTCATTAATTTCCTTCCATCCTTTTTAACTAGATTGATTTGTATGCTTACAGAGTTTTGTCTGTGGTATGCATCAGACCTGTTACGGTTTGGATACTGTAAATATTATGTATATTGTAATTTAACACAGCATTGGTGGTCCTGAAGACAAGACTTCATCCAGGGAATACAATTCCTCATGGTTTCCATGAATGCGCATGGTCTTGGCCTTGCAAAGAACCTGGTGGGTTTTTTTAATAATTAACATTTATTTGTATATGTGACCTTATTAGATGGTTTAGCCCATTTCACAGCAGTTGTCTGCTAACTGTAAAAACCCTTTCACAGAGGCTATTCAGGGAGCTCAGTGCAGAGCTATCATGCCAACACCTAGCAAGTCTTCCGACTGGGATACAGTTTCCATTCAGTTTCCCTTGCTGGCAGATCTTGCTCATGTCTGTGCTTATGGCACTAAATAGGCTAAGAATATTTAGTTACAGAGGAAAATAGCCTACAATCTCAGAAAATTATACAAAGTATTCAATTTTGAATTTATTGAATAAGACAGAAAATTAATATTTTATACATTATTTCATTTTTCTTATAAACATTAGGATTGATAACGTTTTTTAGATCCAAGAAATTTATGGTTCCACATTTTTGGTCATGACAGATAAGAACCATTCATGTATGTTTGAAATACTATCCAAGAACGTTTCTCAAATATAGTACAAAAATAAGTGGAATTAATTGGAAAAATAGTTAGTATGTAATACTCCCCCCGCTAACGTATTACCCAGGCAATAGGGCTTAGAAATTTGGTGGTGAGATCATTAACAGGAAAATTACCTTAACTGGGGATTTTAAAAAGTGTTAATTTTGTGCGTGTGCTTGCCATTGAAGGTAATAAAATTATAACTTTAGGCATTTCTATAAAGAACATATTATGACATCATTAATTTTTTGTCCATAGTTAACTCTTGTGCTAATGACCTTTCTGATTTTGGCTATGATGATAATGGTCTCACGTCTCATGGTATGGAGTTACTTAAGATGATAAACCTCGTCAGGATCAGAACTGGAGATCAAGGTCAAGCCAGTTTACTGCATCAAACACTGGCCACTGCTGGCTGCTTTGTTTAGAAATGGTATTCCTCCTTAGGAATCGGATGTTTTACATGATTTCTAAATAAAAATCCCTCTGAAGCCTTCAGAACATCAGCTGTGAGCCATTTGGAAATAATTTTATTAATTCACTTCCCTCAAGTCCTTCAAACTAGTAGCACATCTGCTTTGAATTTGAGTATTTCAGACTGAGACATCCTTAAAAGAAAAATCGTTTCCTCCAAATTATTCAGCATAAGCATATGTTTCTTTCATTTGAAAAATAAGTGTAGCATAAATCAATCAAAGAACAACATCCCTACATTTGTTACCAACAGCTATATTATTTGAAATTTAACAGTGTACTTCATTCCAGTTGCTGCCAGGAAATAACATTTTAAAATACAGTTATATTAATTTTGTTTAATGCATCATCACTCTTAAGTATAGATGCAAGTCCTTGTTCTAAGAAATTATAAAAAAAGGATTTTCAAGGAATTTTTACATTTCTGTGGAGTATGTATCAGTCTCATCAGCTGCATATAGGGTTTGAAAGCTCTATGGCAAAGAGTCTGATAGTGAGTTTTGTGGCTTCTTCGGGAATTTCTAGATAAAGTTGCTTAATTAATTTCTATAAAATCCTAGAGAAAATCATGCCTAATTACTTAGAGGACTGCTCTTTAGCAACGATAAATAATCGCTTGCAACTTCTGAAGAACAAATGCATCTAATTTTTATTTTTCTTTCCACTTCTGTTCTGTGAAGTCATTCTGTACTGTTGAAGCTGCAGAACTGATTCCTCCTACTTACTGATCTTATTTACTCCAAAGTAAGAAAGAAATAAGTTTCCTAAACTCACTAGTTTTTCAACAGGGGAAAAACTCTGAATGCAAGGTAATGCTGATGTTCAGCCTTTGCAAACAGGTATTTTATTGAAGCCTGATTTTACTCAAACTCAGTCTCTAAAGTAGTCAGACTTCTTAGCTCAATTATTCTTATTTGAGGCTGTTCCAGAACATCAGTCCTCTTATGATTAGCAACTTGCATCAAGCTTCCAGCTTCCATTTGTTCGTGATTATTTTATATTATACTGGAAGCTGTTTTGCTATCATAAGCCACAAAAATACAAAAAAATTACAGGAAGAAATGAAGTAATTATTGTTTATTAAATGGAAGTGGAAAAGTTTAGCTACAGATTGTCATAGATACAGTGGTCCCCTTTGAAATCTTTTCCAAGCTGTCACAGAACACTGTCCTATTATCAGAAAATCAAGATTAACATTCAGTTAGCTTTATTTTATGTCAGTCTTTTCTGTTGACAGTAATTATTCAACTATCAAAAGAATAATTTCCATTTTTCAGAACAGAAGTGAAAGTGAATGTTTTCTGTGAATGTTGAGTTTTGGGCAGCTTGATTTCTTTAATAGATTGTTCACTTTCTCTTTAGGATTCTGAATGCTCCTATGTGCAAATTGGATTCTAGTAGATGAATCTGTAACGATGACCACAATAGGTTTAAAGGTGGGAAGATCTGTAGGAGAGGTTAGGATGGGTGTTTATGGAGTCAAGTCTGATAGGGTCCCCTGTTTAGGTGAAGATGGTCGGGGGTGATGAGGGCTAGCTGCTCCCTTACAATGGGGAGCCAAGCATATGCCATGGCCAGCTGGGCAGTGGCCACTCCAATCAGGCCTGTGGTGCCCAAGCAATGCAAGTGGGAGAGGCCTGGGAGCGGCGGGTAAGGATGGTCAGGGCCAGTGAGATGTATTAGTGCACTCAAGGCCTTGACAAAGATCTAAGGGTGGCAAGGTGCACCTGCACCAACCTGAAATTTATTCTAGAGTTAGGATCAGGCTTTAATGATAATTCAGTAAGAGGTTAGTGTGTTTTACGACAATGCGTTCATTAGCTTTTAAAAAGTACTGTAATCAAAGATAACTGTAGGGAAATAAAAGATAATGTATCTTGTAACCAGCCATCATTCCAGTTTGGCATCTCCTTTTTCCTTTGTTTATTTGGCAGGCAATCAAGCCAAACCAAGCCTCAAGACACTTCACAGAGCTGCCAAAAGCAGGATTTATTTTTTTAACAAGCCCTATTCTAAATTGGCCTCTCAGAAATGAATTCAAACCTGGAATAATTATCTCCTTGTAGTCCCATGTCCCAACAGGATTTTGTTAAATGCAGACTTACCATAACCTCCATTTGCCATAATTGACTCAATTAGAGGTGTCCTAACTCCTGTCTCTTATGCAAGATAAATTTCTATGTGGCAGGGACAGAATTTATGTGGTTTACCACTGTCACATGACAATGCCTTTGAAATGCCTTTCAGTTAGTTACAATTTATTTAGATTTGATATCTAGATTACATGTAGCTTATCAACTACTGATACCATGCAAATACATATCTTTCCAGCAGACACTCACCTTTGAGTGTACATGATTTAAATATATCAGCTTCTGTAATTTATACCAGTAGAACAATTTGCAGTCCTGTAAACTAGAGCACTAAGTGAAGGCAGTTGATGGCTCTTAAAAAAGGATAGGTTGTGTAGCAAACAAAAGTTAGGAAAACATATTACAAAAAAAGGATCCTTAGATGTGACTTGTTGAGTTTGTGGGGACTTAAGACAGTGAGGGATTAGCTGACATTGACAGCTAAGTTGCCCTGAGGTTGGCTGCCATAGCCCTGTCTTCCCTGGTCACATGCATGTTGCTCAGTCACACGGTCCCAGAGCCAGTGACTTCCACCATTCAATCCAGCAAGAAATGAGCAGTGTAGAAAAACATTTTTCCTCAGGATCAGCTATAATAAAAAGTAATGACAGTTCAGCGGTGCATAAATTTTGTCCTAACAAAAGTTAGCCTTACATGGCTAGCAGCTATAATTTTATAATTATAAACCTTCTGCCACAATAGTTATGTGAAATAAAATAGGTAAGATAAAATAACTGTATCTGGGTGTCAAAAAAGTTTAAAAAATAAAAAAAAGGGAAAGGAGAAGCACACTTAGAGATCAAGACAATAAGGGACCCGGAGGAAGAAGGGAAGCTTTCTGTACCTTCACCATAAAATTTTCTGAGGTACAAACTAGTATAAATCAGCTCATGCAGTTTCCAGGGAAGAAGAATTTGTAATGTTTTTATGTCCTACAATAAATAAACACCCTATGGAACTGGCAGTCCCAACATGTAAATATTATGATTATTAGAGTGCATTTATTTATTTTCCAAGTTAATAATATTTTATGTTTTACAAACATGAATGAAAACAAACTCCTACATGTAAGAAAAGTGCATTCAAAACTGAACATTATCAAGAGAAAGGGAAATGGAAAGAATCCTGTTCTGCTCTGTTTTTTTTTTTTTCTTGGAGAGTACAAGAAAAAACAATTCAGCGATTTATGTGAGGATGCTGAAGCGTCTCTAGTCACAGCACATTGTGTTATAACTGGAACAGACAGAGGTTGCCCATAGCATTTATCTGTAAGCAATTCTAATGGGATTCCACAGAGAGAACCTGAACTCCTTTCATGTGGGACTGTATACTTGCCATCATGTCCTAATGATTTAATAATTACTTTTCAAAATCTCAAATGTAAGCTCTTAGATAGGAGGCTATTTGTAAGTACCTGAATAATTCAGCTTGTGTTGTACATTACCTACACACAAACTTTTCTTGTAAGCTAAAAAATCCTTTTTCATGACAAGAATAATGTAGTAATCTAGTTTAATCTTGTACTGTCCAGTTGTTCTAATACAAGCTCCAAAATAGTTTGAAGCTGTGTTAAAGTCAATCTATATTTTAGTGTGATCTGTCATTCAAGAGTTTGTCAAATTCGTTTTGGTCTGGTGGGGGTTACATTACATCCATATCCCTGATAATGTAAAACAGCATTTAACTCTAATGGCATTATTTCAGCCAATAATGCTTATGTTCCTAGGCCTGCAAAGGGCTCATAAAAGTGGTAGAAGAGGTTCTTTTAGAATTCATTTTTATAGTTTCTTCGCTTTAGTTTGCTAAGGCTGATTCTTTTGTTTGAAGCCATTTTACCTCTCTCAGTGGTACTGCCTGAAGTTATTAATCAGGTTTCCCACTTCGGTGTTACACTTTTCAGGTCACTGTGATGTGTCATTGAAACAAGCCCATTAAGATGAATGATGTGTGTAGCAATTTCATTAGTGTCATCAATAATGTATCACTCTTTTCTGTTTAGGAGTCTCTTTTTGTTTTGTGTGGGTCAGGCTGACTGTGTGAATTATATTTATAAGATCAAAATAGTTAAAGATGAAGGTATATACTTAAGCAATTAGGCCAGAGGCTGGAATTGTTGTTTTAGAGGCGTAGGCTACAAAACCAATTTGTATTAAGGAATGTTTAAGTAATTGAATTTCACAGAGTAAATTAAAGTCTCTTGGTATCATTATGCATGTTGTGGTCAAATAGTGATATCTTGGGCCAATGAAATGGCTGAGTTTTATTTTTCAGTCCATGTGTAATCTTTAATGAAAACACTTTTCTGATTTGTAAAGGCTTGCAAGTAATAAACTGGACTGACCATTTTTTTCATTTGATGAAGCTTGGACAGAGATAAGTAAAATTGTATAAATTGACTCTCATGAACATGCATAAAGAGAGAAATCATTTTATGCAACAAAGGGGTGGCATGGCTTGCCAAGCAAAGATAAGTAATTGGAAAATATTAGATCCTGGTGAGAATTCCTAGCAGAAAATCTGAAAAAACGAGTGCCGTATAATGTTATTTACTATTATTTGCATACATAAAAATAAAAAATCGGTTTTGTCATACTATTCAATCAGCTATGCTGAAGTCATATTACTATTGCAAAAGTTACAATATTCTTTTAAATTATGACAACAGACTGTTTGTCTCTTATCAAACAACTAAGCATTTCTCAGTAGATGCTGGTTTCTACCATAGTCAGGTGGGATGGGCTAGGAATACTTGTCTTTTACAGATCACCTGCCTGTGGATTTATTGTGGAATCACCTGTGATGCCAAAACCACAGCAATAGAGTTAAACTCTATTAACGTTCTTGTGTGTCAAGGTAAATCATCTTTTTAGCCTGTATGCCTTGTTTAGAGCACGTTTGAAGATGGGATAGGAGATCTGTTCCTATTCTCCACAAACATTTTCTCAGCAGTCCCCAAATGTTCCAGTCTTCAGGTCATCCTCTCTTTAGAGTATGATTTCAGGCAGTCTGTTAGCATTGCTCTGCTGATTGTTATTGTCTTACAATATTTTTATTAGTTGACATTAGCCCCAATAAAGGAATAGCGAGATCCTAATATAGATCAAGACGCCAATGTTGTAGGCATTTGGAGCAGAATTCAAACTCTCCCAGCCACCAGCAACCAGACAGGACATGCCTCCTGAGAGTAGAAAGTAATGTGATTATCTCTGGCATTGCCCCTGCTGTTCCAAGGGCTTTGAGGGGTTGTGAACAGGCTTCTGTCTCCCTGTGAACTATGGGAACTTGTAGAGGAGAGTTCTTCAGAAGCCTGGTTCTACTCGCACTGATCTCAGCAGGAGTCCCTGAATTGATTTCAGAGGGAGCAAAATCAATCCCTGCTTTGAAAACTACAGTATTTCCCATAGCACAGCCTATCGTTAAAAACCAACCAACCAAGAATTTATCTGGTTCTCAACATACACAGTTTTCATTTACTATATCAGAGAGACACTTTAGGGACAGTCACCTTTGAGTGTAAGCTGCGTCAGTCTCAGGGAATGGTAGCATCAGCTCAGAACTGAGAAAGCAGGCAGTTGTCCTCTGGCTGCCACAGTGCAGACTGAAGAAGTTACTGCCACAGCTGCTTGTCACTATCTTCTTGATGGAGGTTTCTGTCCTCACTGAGCTGTTCCTGCAAGTGCTTCTAACCTGTTTCAGTCTAAATGATCTGTGTCAGTGATGACCTACTATTTAAACTATGTAAGCTACCTTTCTACTGCAGTGTTGGATTCAAACCATTTCTCTCCTCAGTTTAAAACTACTATGTATTGCATTGCAGAACACTTGAAATGGCTAGATGTATTGCTGTCGGGATAAAAAGTTTACCATTTCTATTGCACGTTGCTGGGTTTGGATGTAAACCCAATACAGGAAGGTAAAAACGTAAAGACTGAAAACCTGTGTTATGGGGATAGGAGTTATTTCATATCGTTGAAAAAACACTGCCCCTCATTCAAAGCATTTTTTCAAACTGGAAAACATGGCAGAAGATTGTGGCTGTTCAGTGGTGTCATTTATTGGGCTACTTCGATACCATTCTCCCTTGTAGACTGGCAATTAGATGATTCATATAATAATAAGATACACTTTTGTGGTCATCTGTCATGTAAGTACTGGGCAGCTTTATTACTAATTTAGAGTTGCCATTGGGCCTTTTCTGTCATGCAGTTAGGTTACTAATGGAGTATCTAAGTTGTCCTGCTTTCTTGTTGGTTTCATTCTGTGAAACAACTTCTCCCCTGTCCTGAACACCTTCCTTGTATTTAAGGGTAAGGTACTGCACCAGATCACATATAGCTTTCCTGTTTCAAATTTCACTCACTTCTGTTTACAATCAAAGGAGCTCCTGGGTGGAGATTTCTGGTATTAACATGCTCTTCTACTTAGGATAATGATTACACCTGGTTTTAGATAACATTTATAGCGTGCTTCAAAGAGTCTCATTGAAATCACTGACTAGCTTTGAATTCTGAGCCTTCAACACCTCATACAGATAACATTTCCAAGGGATTAGACATTACCTTTGCATGTGGTTTTATACAAGCCATTAAAAAGTCTTGCAGATACTATAGGAAAACACACAGATTTTGTTTCATAAGGGTTTAGGTTCCATTTATTTCCTTCCTCAAGTATGTGACATTAAAGATGGGTTGTTCTTGTTCTGATGCCACAAAGGATTATTGATGAAATAAAGGCTCTGCTGAAAACAATGAGAGTTTTACCACTGACTTCAATGCAGCTAGAATTTCACCTCTGAAGTGTGAAATAAATAACAGGAGCAGATAAGAGAAAAAAAAATTCTGTGCCTAGAGTCCTCAGTAATAACCAAATTTTTTTTTTTAGAGGGGAATAAATGGAATCCAGCTGAGACACAAAATAGTTTGTGAGGGGTGTAATTGGTCTAGACTCATGATTTTGAATAAAATCTTGAATGGTCAAAGAGGAATGTGAGATTTCTTTGGAGGACTTAGTGAATGTTTCAATGTATGTACACCTAGATCAATGAACAGAGGCAGTCTTCAAAGCCATAATAAATATGCAGTTGTCTTTCAGTTTGCCATGGGTCAGCTTTACTGTGCATAATATGTATGAATCATCTGTAAAGTGTGGCTGATACTTGCAGGGTTTCTTGATGATTTCTGATGAATTGTTTTGAGTAAAAAGTTTACCATTCTCCATTGTTCTCTTTTAGAAATATTCTTTACAGACTAGATGAAAGGACACGACAGTTTTCAGTACTGCTAGAGGCACTGGAGCACTGCAAACTACATCAGTCAAATGAGACCATTCAAGCAGCCTTGTCAGAGGTGCTGAACAGCATCAATTCAGCTCAGGTTTACTTCAAAGCAGGACTAGATGTGTTTGAGACTACCTTAGCTGGAAAGAAATGAGAGGATTCTCTGCATTCTAAGACGTTTGTTTACAACTTGCTACACAAAAGTTCGACTTGGACCAGAATTTCTCTGAGGATGAAACCTTTCTCAAGTTTTCTTTCAGTTGGCGCTTAAAGGTACCGCAATGCGTGTTTTTATGAATATAAAACAGTCTTTTGCACTGTTCACAGTATATCTCAAATGTCTGTTTCTGAATGTATAAAATGTAATGAGAGGGATTAACACATAAGATAGGATTTTTGGAAGGACATCTGCTGTATTTTTATATGTAAAATATATTTTTATGACTTAAGAGCTCAATCTTGCAAAGTACTGAGCATGTCCTGCAATATGCTGAAGATCTGGTTCTAAAACACCCCAGATGTATACCCAGGTGAGCTTTCCATGCCTATTCTGTTCAGAAAAATGTGACTTAAGTATACTCTTGTGTTTCTTCCTCAGCAAACTCATCTTCCTTATTCTTTTTAGAGTAAGTAGTTGAAGTATGTGGCATTTTCTTGGGTATCCAGCACGGGAGTTAAACAGGAAATGCACAAAACACCCTTACCAGTGCAATCCAACATCTTTTTTCTTCTGTGGAACAATAAATACCTCAATTCTGAGAATACAGATAAACTTTAATTACCCCATTTCTGTATGAAAAAGAATTGTTTTCTCTAGTTATTCTTGGAGAGAAAATTTTTGTGATGATTTCAAATGATTTGAAAAGTTTGAATCAGTAGTTACACTTTGAATCTTTATGTTAAATAAGAGAACTTCCTAGTCTTATAAGGCCACGGGACTTAGAAGCTTATACATTACCAAAAGAGCCCCCAAATGAAAACAAGACCTCAAAGTTCTAGGAATATTTTTGGGATTCCACCACTTGGCCACACCACCCACTATTGCAGGCCAGATCGGTCTTTCAGCAGTGCCTGGCATATAGGACCTGGATTGTTGTCAAAAAAGCACAGGGAAAATATAAATTCATTCCCTAGAACCAGGAATTCACCTCTGAAGGCAGAAGCTGATGAAGCATATTGCAGGGCTAAAACTTGAGTTTTGTGTTGGTGGAAGCCCTGTACAAAGGCTGTAATCACACTGTTACCTTGCTGGCCTGAAGTAATCTGTGAATGAAGGGATCAGGAGGTTCAGTGTCCTAACCTCTAAGGGGATAACGTACACACTTGAGAATTGCAGGTCTTAATAATATAAACAGTTGAGATTGTTAAGCCCTATTGGGTTTAGAGTTTTACAATCTCAGATGATTCTGAGGTTAGAGCTTAAAAATTTAATTTTATATAGATACTTAGAATTGAAATATAATTTATTTGATGGAAACGTTAAATGTATTGTTACCCAGTTTGCCATGGAAACATTACAGAAACATTTCAGGTTGCAGTAAAAATGGAGAAAGTATCTGTATTAATGTAAAAAAAATGCCTTTGGATAATTTCAATGTGCACAATTTGGTGAAAGACTTTTCAAAGTGTGAGTTCACATAGCAAGAAATGAGAATTGTTTACAGATCTGGGTTTCTATTTCCAAAAGTCCTTGGCAAATGGGCCTCTATTAGCAATGACCCGGGACTAGGTACATACAGCTAGGCTGCTGCTACATTTCTTTGAAAGTTATTATCATAACATGGGCAAAAGCATCCTGGGTCTGACCAGAGGCAGAGCTATGCAGTTGTACAACTACAACTGAAGCGGGAATATGTTCAACATCCGTCAGCGTGGACTGCATGAACTTAGACATTAATATCTTCTATCTACTTGGCATCTGATAAGCAGGAGTATGTGGTTATTCTTTTGCTAATGCTGGGACCAATTCTGTTTACTGCAGAAAGAATTTGACTTCTGAAGAGGAACATTTTTTCTCATACTATAATATTTGTTCATCCCCTTGTTTCCGTATTTTATTATTGTAATACTTAAATGGTTGGAACAGCCACATTTGAGTTGTATGTTTATTTTGTGATAGCATTTGGGGATGTACTATGCACACTACATTTGAATTGTAATTTCTAATGGGGACAACTCTTCTAACAGTTTGTTTAGTAACATGTTTTCTTTAGAATGCAGACTCACTGTGGAGCCAGCGTCTATGGTCTTAAATGATATAGGGTCAGGTGCCATTAAGAGACCAAAAAAAGAGATTAACACTTCCTTTAACTCTGCCAGGTGAATTTAATAACTCATTTCTCAGTCTTAGTATGTATTTTCCATGAAAACCACCTCCAATGTAACGAAAGTGTACATGTGCAAAATCGGTGAAATCTGTTGAGAAGAGTATGCCTCGTATGATTTCTCAACCATGTAATTCCTCACTAAAACATTTATCTTATTTCTTGCTAATGTCCTTCTGTAACCACTTCTAAGATAGCAGACTTCAAAGTACTCCACCACAAAAAGCACTGCTACTATAAATGCCTGTCTATTCTAGAGACAATCATATATTCTTGTTGGTGAGATGAATCAGATGAGCTATTTAAGGACTTAAATGCATTGATTTCAATATCATCTCACACTTCTGGATCTCTAGGCTTTTAGTTCAGATCTTACGTATAAGTGAGTGCTCAGTGATAATACTTGTACCATTATAGCTTTGGAAAAGGCACTTTTGAACCATATCCTTCCATTGATTTTTAAATCCTACCTATTGACTTCAAAGAATTTATAGCAAGTTAAGGTCCTAAATACCTGGTGTGTTTCTAACATAGTTTTGCCCAACCAGCTATGGAACATCAGCTAAAGGAAGGGGTTAGTAAATCATAGTAGCTTACCCAGATTGAATTCATTCCTATATTGTGTTGAAATAAACGGAGCGCCCTTCAAGGCAGAAGTGTGTTTGCAAATTGCCTGAATGATACTAAAAATTTGTTACCTTTTCAGAAACTTCAACTGCCAGAGACAGTATAACAAATGCATTAGTTGCTAAGTAATCTGGAGTCATGCTCACAGTGACCAGAAAATCCTTGCAGCTTGCAATATTTGTATGTTGAGACAGTTGATAATAAAAAGCTAATAAGATTTTATTAGTGCGTATTTTAAAGAGTCCATAAAGAAGCTAAAGTGCAATCAACTCAGATGAATAATAAGTACATGGGAGCTGGATTTTGACTGCTAACCTTAAAAAAGGCAGTGAATTGCTTTTATCATCCGAGAAAAACAGTATCTGTGTGAATACGCAAACACACAAATACGCAAATGCCTTGTATCTTCAAAACATTGTACAAACACTAATTTACTTGCAGTGATACAATACATCTACATAAACATGGATGTAAATAATAACTGCATGAGAAAATTAGCAAAGACTTTGCACTGCTTCACTTACCTTTTAGGAAAGTATTTCAGTCTAGAGGTGTAAAAGAAGGCACTTCAGCTGACCTCAGTTCTTGCAGCAGTAGGTGGGGAAAGGTTAAATCTCTCAGGTATCACAGCATGGACCTCTGGAGGTCATCGAGTCCAACCTCCCTGCTCAGGCAGGGTCACCTAGAGCCAGTGGCCCAGGAGGGACTATGTTCAGATTACTTTTGTCTGTCTTCCAAGGATGGAGATTCCACAACCTCTCTGGGAGACCTGTGCCAGTGTTTGGTCACCCTCACAGAGAAGTGTTTCCTTCTTCCATCGATATAGTTTCTCCAGATCTCTCCCTGTATTTCTTAGTTGTTACATTATTGTAAATGATTTAATTGCAAACATTCAAAAGATAACCATCATTTCATTCAGTGAAAACTCTTGGCCAAGGTCTCTAGGATTTCACAGTTAATATGTTGGAAAGTTTGTATAAGGAGATTTGTCCTTCATGCCATGGGGTTTATTTCTAAGTTGTAGAGACTAATGTCTTTGACGGTTTTTTGTATAGTCTCTGGTTCCCAGTCACAGGATTTCTATATACCTTAAGAGAGTGATTAAGAGCAAAAGATGCATTAGAAAATGAAGGGAGGAAAAATACCCATCAGCATATGCATAGCTATGTGCTATGAATGTATCTGTTTTAACCAAACTTTGGGAGCTTAGTGCAATTCTATGGCTTGTGTTATGCAGAAAGTCAGGCAAGATAATTGTATGGGTCATTCTGGCTTTAAAAGCTATTAAATACTGTAAACACAGTTATGTCTGGGCCTGTATTCTTAAGGGAGCTGTTAAGTTTCCTCAAAAGACTTGTGTTGCAAGCTGTTACCTGTGTTACTCAGAAATTGGTACCTCTGACATGCATTACGGTTGCTATCTCAGGAAACAAGCATAGTGTGGAAGATATTCATTCCCTTTAGTGCTCTATAACATTTTAGCAGTATTCTGCCAGTCCCAGAAAGGTGAGTGGTGGAAAACAAGTCTCATTTTAAGATGCCTGGGACCTGAATTTTGAAAACAGTTAACCTCATACAGCATTATAAAGGTTTGAAACATAGTAAGGTGTCTTCTGTTGAAGCTCTTAGTCTACAAAACTTTGTATAGAGACTCCAGTATGGCAAGTCTCAGAAATATAGAATACTTAATCAGGTACTGTCTATTAAAGGTTATATTAATGGTGAAAACTACTTGCCTACCAATGCAGGGATAGGATTTCATCACCCCAGATAGTTTCTGGTGACTTTAACCATCAGACAGTCTTTTCTCCCATCATCATGTCATGTGATGGTTTTCCCCATTCCTCACCACCTTTTTCTCAGTCATTCCCACTAGTTTTCTGTCTCCATTCTCGTTCCTTATCACTTCTTAGTCATCCCATTACCACTTCTACCAACTACCACTTCTTTGTCTTCCCTTTAATTTGCCAACCACCAAGTTAATCCTGCCCTTTTCTCCCTCTGATTTCAGTCACACCTTTTGTTCCCCACCTGGTTTTCAACTCACCTCCCTTAAATTTAGATTCTTATTTCTGGTACAGGTGACCATAATAAAGAGCTGAAAGGGATGGAAGAGTCCTGCCCAGATCCAAATGGATAAAACATAAGGAGGCATCCTCTGTTAAATTCAAAGTAGTTTCTTCTGAGTATGTGAAAAGAGCAATTTTTAAAATTTTAACTTGATTTAATGGAAGCAGATTTTCTTTGGGCCTGCAAAGTATTTTTTCCTGTCTTCTTTCTCTCTGATCTCTGGACAGGAAATTTGCTCAAAAATATCAGTGTAGGCAGGTGACAATCTTGAAAGTTTTGAAATAAACTTTTTGAAGTTGGATGAATAAGAAATGGTAGACAAACTTAGCATTCATACTACCTACTACCTGCCTACGAAATAAAATAAGCAGTATGTAAGCACGTAATTTTTTCTGACCTTGTGCATGCCACCCAGTACCTTTCATTACATGATGGCTATATATGAGTTATGTGTGTAAATATACTGTATTGCAGTGTTTTAAATGATTAAGGATTATGAGGACTCAAGCCATATGCACAAACCTGTACTTGAACATGCACACTTGAACCTAGGAAGTGCCTAAGAATAATGAATGCTCATATAGGAAGCAAAGGATTCAAGAATATCTAAATTGGCCTGTATGTTTACTAAATCTATGGTGCTATCAAGCCTACCATATTTTTTCCTAATTTTAATCCCTTTGCCACTGGTTATTTCTACTATTGCTCATACACACTCATCGTAACTGGGGAATATGTACAGCTGCAGATTTAGATTTGCTGAAAGATTATGCCCCCCTCAGGCTTACTGACTTGCTCTGGTTTTTTGAGCAGGGTTGACTTTATCATCACTGCTTATCAAGGTACTATTCCACATGAGTGAGGTCAGCAGAATTTGTCCACTATTTATGGAACGTCCCAAAAGATTTGGTATCAGAATATTGTTTATTTGTGTCTAGTCTATTCTCTTTAATCTCTCAACATAGATTATTACAAGCAAGAGTATATTTTTCAAAAAATGGGCAGGAGTCTCTTGGTCAATGTTAAGTAAACCCACAGGTCAGAATATAAATACACATGTGTAAGTGATGTATTATAATCTAGTATTAACTTAATAGTTATTAGAAATGTTAGCACAGATTAATGCACACATTCTCTTATGAGCTACACAGATTGGAATTAATACAAGGGCTTAATTTAAGAAATGTAATCAGAATATAGGCGTGGAACAACTTTTTTTGCTGTGTAAATGTAGTATATGCTTACTCATCTGCCTAATCCATTTGGTTAAAAAGATTAGAGTTTTGTTTAAGCTACTTTTCTCTGATTTATTTTCCAACAAGCCTTTGAAAATGAAGTCTTGCTCTATTTTTCTTTTAAATGTGTGCTGCCTTTAGTGTTTATGGAAAGCTTTTCATGTGTTAAGACAGTGTAATGTCTTCTTGTCTGATCATTCCTGGATTATTTGATAGAATTAAAAGTGGTATTTCAAAGCATGGTCTTTGGAAGAAGGTCCTTTACTGACCAGTTAATGTATATATTATATGCTTGAGTGACTGCTTTTACTATGCAGTGGTATAGGTATGCAATATGATGCTTTGAGGCAGTAATTTAAGAGAACAAAAATATTTTTAATAGCATCGTAGAGATCTGCTTATTCTCCCCCGTTTGAAACTGTTCTCTCCCAAGCATACTGGTGATATAGCAATGGAATACCAAGTTCTCTTAGCACCTGCTACAAGCTCTTACTACAGGTGGTGTGTTAGGGGGTTGTCTGAGCTGTCAGTGTATTTCCACGGTTTTTAATTAATGTCTCTTGTAGTCCCACTCAGCTTTTATGTAGCACAGTCCTGATACTAGTCTGAATGACACCATGGTGAGATGGATTAGTCCAACTGATGTGTTAGCTTTCTGCAGAAACTGCTGTTGCCCCCTATCTCTAATAAGTTAAATATAATACTTGGTAAGTGCTTCCCAAACTTTTGGTGTTTTCAGTCTGTATACTGAGGACTCTGAAAAAGTACTGGACGCTGTTTTTGTTTTCATGCAGTCTCATTTCCTGTTCTCAACAGCGGAAACATCTTGTAGTCTATGAGTCCACTAGAGGAGAAATAAGGAGATGCTTAATATTTCATACTTAAAGCAGATAAGAGGAATGCAAATTCTCTGTTTTTCATTTGCAGTTTATGCAAGTTCATAGCATCACAGAATGGTTTGGGTTGGAAGGGACCTTAAAGATAATCTAGTTTCAACCCCCTGCCATGGGCAGGGACACCTTCCACTAGACCAGGTTGCTCAAAGCCCCGTCCAACCTGGGCTTGAACCCTTCCAGGGAGGGGGCAGCCACAGCTTCTCTGGGCAACCTGTGCCAGTGTCTCACCACCCTCACAGGGAAGAATTTCTTCCTTATATCTGATCTAAATCTTCCCTCTTTCAGTTTAAAATCCTTACCCCTCATCCTATCCCTACACCCCCTGATAAAGACTCCCTCTCCATCTTTCCTGTACCCCCTTTAAGTACTGGAAGGCCACTCTGAGGTCTCCCCAGAGCCTTCTCTTCTCCAGGCTGAACAACCCCAAGTCTCTTAGCCTGTCCTCATTATGAAGGTTAATATGCAATGTACTCTTGTCACATATATTATGATTTGGTATTCTGAGACAAATGGAAAACGAATGTGATTCCATATCCAGAGGAAGTATAATGAATTCAGGGAACACTTCACATTCAAGTATCTTAACTGTTTGCATACAGTAAGAAAAAGCACAAGTTAAGATACTTAAAACAAATACTTTTGGGGGTTTTAGTACAGGTCTGGAAAATAATATTCTTCTGTATAAGGCCAGATTTTAGCATTGCTTTCATACCTAGCGGCATGGTAATGTATTGTATGTCCTCACCGCTGTACCTTTGAGGATTAATGCTCAAATGCTATTATCAGTGATCATGTTAGTCTCAATACAAACTATTTGTTTTTATGCCATGTAACACCTTACAGTTCACCTAATTGGATGAAATATGCAAGTGTTTCTGGCTTTTGTATGCAAAAGAGCAGCTGTCAAGTTGTGTTATCTTTGTCAAGCTTTGACATAGCATGTGAGATGCCTGAATGATGACTCCTTCATTCCATCTACTTCTAAATTTTCATGAATCAAGTTGCTGCAACTGATAGCTAGTCAATTCAGAATATTAAGTAACTAGTTTTTTTGACCATGCAGTAATATAAACATGATGCAGTGATTCCTGGAAACCAATAAATATCATGTTATGTGGAAATGTGCAATGAAAGGTTGATTTTTATAACACATTATAGAATGTTAAGTCTGAATAAAATAGCTCATTTGCAAAATTAGTTTACTTTGTATCAATTTGTACTTTTATAACATAGTGTAATAAAAAGGTAACATTGACCATTAATGTAAGTAGATTCTACATACTTTGATTAAGAAGCACATTTTACTTGTTTGTGCTATGAGTATGATTTTTGCAGTCCGTGACAGTGTTTGTACAGAAGGCACCGTGGACTGGAATTCAGTTATAGACATTTTGTGAATATGGTTGTGAATTAGACAATGTTTTTTTTCATAGTTACATTTTTGCTAGAAATTAAACTGGAATATGAAGGTGTGTGTAATGTACATTGCACTGAATGATTTGGAATTATATTCATTTGCTTTTTTGTTGGTTTTGTTTTCTTTTATAATTGGTTCTGCCAGTGGACTGTAACACATGCCTCTCAAGCTGCTGATTCAGTAGCATGGATCCCAGGGCATTAAAACATAATGGGAAGAAGGAAAAAAGCAAGGAAGAGAAAAAATAGCTAGGCAGAACCTCAGAAACTGGGATGTGATAATTTACTGACAGGTAAATTTTGAATTATCCACTTCTTTAGGTGCTGGTGTATAGAAAGCCCAGATATTCAGGTAATTGGTCTTTCAGGTAGGAAGAAATTGTCCCTGTATGTTTTTGAGAATCAAGAGTTTGAAAAGTAGGTAGAGACTTTGGATCAAACTCTTAAGTATTCAGGATGAGACTCTTAAGAAAAAAAAAAAAAAAAAAGGCTACTGAACAACCTTAATGCTATCTGTAGAAAGAGACCAGTCATTTCTGAAAATCTTGATGATATGTAATATTCAGATTATATGAAATTCAGATGATCAGTCTTCTTTCTGTAGTTCAGAGGTTCTGAAATTATAAGGTAGTTGTTATCGCATGAAAATATGAATTCCATGTTTTACTTATAGTATATGAGAACTTGGAGGCTTTTCTGTACTTATGAAGCACTTGAGAGGCGTAATGAAATAGTTTCATTGTAAATGAATTTGTATTTCCAAATTTTATTTCCATTTTGTGTAGGGTTTTTTTGAAACTGCTTTCCTGTTCACCATATTAAAAGGAAAAATAAAAGTGATACCTTGTTAATATTTTTAGTCATGGCTAGATAGTTAACCTAGTTTGATACATTAGCTCCCTACAAAGTGCAGCTCTGACTAGAATATCTCATGTAATGTTAAAGACTAATTTGTGAAACATACTCCTTCAGAATATGTTTCCTTTAAGCCATGTAAACTTGTGCCATGAAAATAAAAGCCAACTGTATGTCAACAATTTTATACACGTATTTGATTTGCAATTCCTGCTGATAGATCTGTGGAAGTCAATGTTACTGAAAAATGTCATTGAAGCTAAATGTTCTTTGCCTGGGTATGAAAATCTTCTGTGGCTCTGCTTAGGAGGGTGAACTGTTATTCTCTTTCACTGAGTATCTGAGCATGAAAATTTAAAAAAAAAAAAAAAAAAAAAAGTACATTTAACATATAAGCATTCCAAGTAGTCAGGCTTGGTATAGACCAGATTTGTCCAAGAGAATGGGAATATAATGAATCCTCTCCACTGTTTTCTTTAACCTTGAGATTGCTGTGGCATTTCTTGCACCTGTATTTCTCATCAAGTCATAACATTGAGATTCACATGGGAGTGGAGTCTATAGAATCAAGTAATTATTGAAGGCATTTGCTTTTTATATGAAGTGCAGGTATGGTAACCATGCAACTTGAAGTAATGTATAATTTGACACTGTCACAGTGAAGTGTTTATATACACTAGGCTGATGAACAGGAAGGGAGTAGAAATGGATTCTGGCCAGTGGTAGCTGCCTGATGGGGCCAACAGTGTTTTGAAAGAGTGCCAGAAGTGGGCACTGGGAAAGGCAGGTGCTGGTAAGACAGTTCTGTTGCACTGGGTACCAGGAAGCACGCAATGGAGAGCTGGCTCTTGGCCAGAGAACTCTGATGCCGGTTTAAGCAGCTCTGAATCTGTTCTGAATGCACTGCAGGCCAGTAAGAGCAGTTCAGACCCACACTGATCTTTTGGTTTTGGAAAGGGCAAGGTATAAAACAGCTAAGACTTTTAACATTAGAACCAGTAGCAAATCCTGTCTTTGAAAGAGAAACTGAGGGCTTTGTGAGTTGGTGTCTACATTCCATCAGAAGAGAATATAAAAGTGACTATGAGCAGCATCGATTTTGAGATACTTAGTATGATTTTGAGATACTTAGTAACAACAACTAAATCACCATTTTCTCCCTAACAGGCAAGAAGTAGAATGGGTGATCCTAGGACTGGATAAAATAAGCTGGATCTAAATATCTGATTTTTAAAAGCCTTAAAACCTTTGTTGAGGCAAATACACAAAGGCACTAAAGCAAAGATTTCTTTCAGTACAGTGACCTTATTTCTAACAAACTTCGATCTCTTTCTGCTTATGGTCCTCCTCTCAGCTGCGGAGGCTCTGGGCTGTGTCTCAAGTGTTGTAAACCAAGATCACTCCTTTGAGGCTGTCAGCTTACAACAAGTGAAGATCTGATCTGCTGTTTGTAGCTCAGCTTCAAACAAATGGAAGTATTTTCTGGACATTGCTTAACTATCTCATTTCAGGAGAAATCTAGTAAGTTTTCTAGCCAATGCCTCCAATTCATCTTTCGTATATTTGAGCTGAGGTAAGTGCTGTGCCAGAGATTAATTATCCCATTGGATTAAGGGTTACTTTTCCTACACAAAAGAGAACACATATACCATGCCAATATTTACCACTTTTTAGCATGGGTTGTTGGTTTTATAGCAAGAATTGTACTTAAAATTGGACCTCTCCCTTAAACAAAGTTACCTGCCATCCCTTAAAAATAAGGTGCTTTAATACAAACCAGTTTCCTACAGTATCCTTCTGTATCCCTTAGCTGTGATTAGAGGGGAAGATGATGAGCACAGTGCCCTATCAGAACTGTGTCACTATCTTCTACAGGAAGAAGGGCAAATAATGGGGCAGAGATGTACTATAAGAGCTGAAAATACAGAAATATAAAACTTAAAACAGTAGAAATGTTCACATGGTGTTGGTCACGCAATTTAGAATGAAAGTTAAAAGAACTATTATCTAAAATGAAACAGAATGGGTAAATATTGTGTCAATATTGAAGAGGCAAAATGGCTGAGAAATGCCTTTGCTTTGATTGTATAAACCTGTGGAGGTTCTTACAGAACACACAGGGAAAAGCTTAAGGTTAAAAACTAGTTTAAGTCCAAGTTACATAGATATGTGTAAGTTGTAATGTGAGAGAAGGTGTATTGCCATATGGCTAGTCAGACATTGAAATGTCTAATACCTATCAAAAAGGAACTGTTATATTCCAAACTGGAATATGGCATCCAGAGAAACAAGGTAAAAAAGAGATTGCCGTCTGCATCTACCACAAACAGGTTGACATGTCTAACTGTATTTCTGTTTTTCCTCTGAATAATAATAGAGCTCAGTGTAAGAATTCATAAAGATGGATTTCTCTCTAGCCTGGGTGACAGGCAGGTGTTTGTCAGCGCGGAACTGTATATGAAAGATGGCCAAATTAGCTGAGTAAGTTTCCACATATGTCATGTGTCACTGCATTTCCTAAAGTGAAAGATCAGTGTGTTAGCTAAAATGAAGATGCAGAACTATGGTGGGAGACTGTCATGGTTTAACCCCAGCCAGCAACTAAGCACCACACAGCCTTTTGCTCACTCTCCCCTGGTGGAATGGGGGAGTGAAAACTCTTCTCCCCTGGTGGGATGGGGGAGAGAATCAGAAGGGTAAAAGTGAGAAAACTCGTGGGTTGAGATAAAGACAGTTTAACAGGTAAAGCAACACAAGGAATTCATTCACTGCTTCCCATCAGCAGGCAGGTGCTCAGCCAGCTCCAGGAAAGCTGAGCTCCATCATGCGTACCTGACTTGAGAAGACAAACACCATCACTCTGAACGTCTCCCCCTTCCTCTTCTTCCCTCAGTTTTATATGCTAAGCATGATGCTACATGGTCTGGGATGTCCCTTTGGTCTGTTGGGCTCAGCTGTCCCAGCTGTGCCCCCTCCCAGCTGCTTGTGCACCCCCAGCCCCCTTGCTGGTGGTGTGGGGTGAGGAGCAGAAAAGGCCTTGACTGTGTAAGCTCTGCTCAGCAATAACGAAAACATCTCTGTATTATCAACACTGTTTTCAGCACAAATCCAAAACAGCCCCATACTAAGTACTGTGAAGAAAATTAACTCTATCCCAGCCAAAACCAGCATAGAGACCTTGATATTCAGGTGTTACTTATACAGTGAGCATGAAAAATTAGATCATACCCCCACGCATGAAGTTCACATTTTCAAATTCTAAGAGGATGACTCTATAATGAACACTGACTGAGTTCAGTTTCAGGACTGTACCATTCTTAGAGCACTGGTCATGCTCTCCTAGCACAACATAATCAGGGCCCTGTGAGTGAGTAATAACCTTGTATTCATAGCAAGGCAATTTATTATCCTATATGTAAAATGACAACTTCATTATCACCCACTATTATAAAATAGCAGGGAAAGTAGCAGTTGAAATAAAAAGGCAGCTTTTTAAATAATTCTTTTTACAGTATGAAAATCCAATACATAAATTCACGGCATGTAACATTTTTATTAATCTTTGAAGAATTTAACTTGATGTTCCATGGCATACTTCACTGGTGCTTCATCATTAGATATATAGAGAAAAATTTGTAGTGACTGGTTGCAGCATTGTGGAGTTTTTTTCAACCAGCTATGCACTTCCTAACTGCATTTTTAGATTGACAGAATTCTGCCTCAGTTGCTTTGCTGGCCATCCAAGGAATTGACTCTAGGCTGTGCAATTTGACGCAGCTTTGTAAACTTACTGCAGATACTTAGTTTGGTCGCAGTACAGTGCAAAATATTTGACAGACGATTGGTCTTCTCATGGTTTTCGCTGTTGTTTCCATGAGGTCTTCACCATCCATATGCAATAAGTAACTGTTCATTCAACTCCTGCTGGTAATACTGCCTTTTTAGGATAAGAGGAACTCATTTGTGTCAGAATAACTATATTTACCCAACTTTTCTGTCATCTATTAATATTTCTGAGAAAACAACCTTTTCAGAATACATTCATTTGCTTCAGATTACATGTGTTGATGCCCATAATTTTACAAATCTAGGATAATTGAAAATGAATGCTCAACCCTGATAGGAACTCATTAAGTAGACATGAAACAGATTACATAACAAGGTGTGACCCGGTTGGTGGTTTGAAGATCCTTCACAGTATGGCAAGTTTGGCATCATTAACAGTAACTGGGAAGGAGAGTTAAGTCCGTTGGGAGAGAGAAACCACAATCCATCAGATTTACAGAAGAATGATGGGAACAGCATGAAGTTGAAAGGGCTGATAGAACTCTTTAATTTATTTTTTTTTAGAATATTTAAGTAGGTTCATTTAATAACTTTTCTGCACCAGTTGTCCTTCTGGAGATCATTCGGAGGTATGGCCAGGCCTCAGCCAGTACACTTCAGGGATCTCTAATGTAGCCCACCTGAGGAACTACTTCACAAGGTGGTTGTTAATTTAATCAGGTCTCATAAGAGGGAGCATTGGTTACTGCTGCAATGCGATTCTTTTTGAAAAATGTCTGTCAGAGAGGGTGTCTGCATTCCAATACTGTTAGGACTCAATAAGGAGTATTCCATATGATGAAAGCTAAGACAGAAAGTTATACTGAACCAGCAAATAAATTTATTATGGAAAAAAAAATTACTCTTGTAAATCTTACATAAAAATAAATTGTTATGTTGTATGAGCATCTCAGGGTCTCTAAGCTGGTCAGTGTCCCAACACCCATATGACCTAAAGAGGTTTTCTATTTTCCTCTTTTATAGATAGTGGAACTAAGGTGAAAGGAGTTTGCAAAGTATGAGTAAAGAAGGCATACCTGGGACCTCCTGCATTCCAGCAGAGAAATGTAACTGCTGGATTGTCCTTCTTAAGCCTTTGACAAAAGACAGAGATTTTTGTCAGGATAAATTTCTCTAGTCAGAGAGCCGTTATATACTTTTTTTTTTCCAAGAGGACATACAAAAACTTAAGAATTCTCTCCCTGACCAATTGTATGACACTTTGGATAAATCTTTGTGTGCAATAATACTCAAGGACTTAAGTAATACATCATATTTGATCTGATCAGGCATAAATCATTTATTCATTATATATCATTCATAACTTGATTCATTGACTCATCTTTAGACAAGACAAGGTCAGTAGAAAAAAATGATTAAGCTTTTTGACTGCAGGAGGAAGAAGCTTAAACAACAAATTCATCTTCACATCTGACCTCATGAAACTTGACAGAGAAGATTTTAAAAATAGAAGTAGACTTAAAAAGCCAACTTTTACTCCCAATTACACTAGTTTAAATCCAGTCACTCCACTGACTATAAAGTAAACGGGAAAAGCCTCTACAAGTCAATGGAATCACTCTGGAGTTCGTACCATCAGGGAAGAATTTGACTCTGAAACGGGGGACTTGGACATTTAAAGTTGAAAATAATGTGCCTGAATATTTTATTGGATCAAAGATGGCAAGTCAGACTCTGTACCCAGTCATATCATTATAAATCTGGCAAGATGACATGAAATTTCAGACTAGTCTGAGCCTTCTGGCAGGCTGAACTAAACAGCCTCCTTGATTTACAGTTAATGTTTTTGCTAGTGTTACTGTTGGAATTTCATTTCAATGGACCTAATCCCTCCTGGAGTGTCCTTGAGAGCAGCATCTTTAGAACAGGTCACTGTTTTGTTAAATAACACAAGGTGCAAGAGTATGTCATTTCCCCGCAGTGTATCCATGGTCCTAGCACTCTGACGTTCACCAAGCCTTTGCTCGTAGAAAAGGACAAAATCTTCCTCATGTTCTATTGCAGCACTGGTAACATTTGTTGTGGAATAATTATTTTAAGAGGAAACAATACCACGCTTCAGGTAAGGTAAGACAGATCCTTCAAACTAATTTAAACTTGTCTATGTACTTAAGTGTCCAGAGAGCACAGTAATATTCAAACAAGCGTCTACGCATTTATTCTAAAATTAAGCAAACTAAAGCAATGTGCCAAAATTGAACTTGATTCCATTTGGTAGAAATCTCAAATTATTTGCAGTTCTCAGAGGGATTGAACACTTTTATCAACAAATGTAACTGATAGAAACGGAGGGTACTAATACATTGAACCCTTTGGAATTCTTCTATTTGTTTTTAAGAAACAGAGATGGTAATGTATAATTGTGAAAACAGCTGGCATCAGCATTTTAGATCAATGAACCTGGAAACAGATACGAGCAAAAGACTGATGGGGGTTTGTTTGCCAAAAGGGATTTTGGGGGGCTTTCTTTTTGGCTTTTTATATTTCAGGCTGTTATATTACAGAGTAGCCCACCAAATGTTACGAGTGTGAGCTGGAGAGTCCTTGAGCAGTGCATTTCCCCCACATATCATTCTAAAAACCTGTGCTAAATAACCTAGTGCTGATTTCACATCTCCAGTGTTCAGTAGCCTTTAAAATTTCTCATTTCTTTGCTCTATGATTATGCTTTAGGCAGTAGCATAAAACAGAAATATATTAGCTCAAGGCATGTAATGGTATTTTCTTATATCACAGTTCTCACAAGGAACACTAGCTGTATTTTTTCAATATGAATAAACATTTTAATCAATTTAATAAGTTTAAAGGTAAATTCAACCTAGGCAGCTAATATAAGTACAGTACCATCCACCAGAAAAAATGAAAAAAGAATAGAGCGTGACCACTAAAGCAAGAATTCAGAGTCTACTCTTATTCAACCCGTTTACTTTGTGAACTTGCAGCAACAGGTCTTTAATAAGTAATCACACAGAACACTCATGACATATCCAAACCTAACAAAATAACCATCATATTTCTTTGATCATATAAACACATTTACATTAAAACTTTTTAATTTTTTTTTTTTTTTTTGGTATTAGAAAGAGTTTAACTTCTTGTAATATGGCTGATGTTAGCCTCTCCATGCTTTCAAAAGACTGATGTTGGCTGCAATGTAGTAATTCACTCTGGAAAATGCTTCAATCCAAGGCAGCAATGAACGAATGTCATGTGGATGAACTGTGCAAAATTCCAGTGTATTGGTGTGAGTTCAGGGGGAAGAGGAGAACACAGACAGGGACCCAGCTCCTCAGGTCTGAGCAAAGCAGGGTCTAGGGCCATTTTGTCCTAGAGAGAAACTGGGAAAGGAACTAGAACTGAATTGGGAAGGTGGAGTTTTCTCCCATGTTAAAAATACTGCATTTTTGTTCCATTTAAATTCTGTTGCCCTGCCAACCACGGTTACCTATACACATAATGACCCTAAAGGAAGATGAGGGCAATTACTCCCGGTGCTAACATGATCAGTTAGTGATTCCTAAGAATGTGGGATAGGAGGGAACACACTGATTTTGCCACAGCAGGAACTAGCCAGAAGGGTTCACTCTTGAAGAGAAAGGACTTTTTCTGAAGCCGTTAGATTTAGATTTGAATACTGTATCTCATCCTGCGTAACTGTCACTTTGTATAGATCCTAAACTTATCCTGAAGCCTGCTCTATTTTAAGCAAAGGAGACATATTAGTTGTTCAAAGCTAGCCTGTTTGTTTCTCTGCATTTCTTTGTAATTCCTTATGCCAGATTTCTATTCTGGTGTCATTTAAATTCCTGCAGAAGATCCCTAATTGGTTTCGAGGACCCTGTGGCTTGACACTATTCTAATGACACCTTCCATTACTGCTTTTCTATTTCTCACCCATCCAAATGAAGTGTTACACCAATATCGTTAAATGAAATTCCTGATAAAACTCCGCTGGTTTTGGCTGAATAAAAGATTTCTGTAGTATTGTCCAGTTAAACTTTACTATTAACTCATGATTAATTTCTCCAGTATAAAGGCTTTCTTTGTAGTATTCTTCTTGCCAGTGTCTGGGAATTTCCTGGTGAACTGGTGCTGTGTTACCCTAGCAAATGTGTTTCTACATTTCCAGTTCATTCCCATTTTATCCATTGCAGAATATCCCTATTGCTCCCTTTGCTCCCAGTATAAACATTATATAAAGTCACACTCTTGCTTGGTTAATTTGCTGTATTTTACAACACTAGAATTTTAGATCAAATCCCTGTTTGCTTAGAATTGCAGACATTACACTTCCTTAAAAATTACTCATACCCTACCCTTTAACTTCATACATTTTCTTATTTGGAGTCACTCAGCTATGTATTTACTTTCCAAAATAAAGACACCAAATTGAACAAATTGCTGTACTAATAACCTTAGTCCAGAGATGCATAATGACTCCTATTCAAGCTTTTTCTACCATATTAGACACATAGAGGAAATCACTTTCACAGGTCAATATTAAATTTATATAATCCCAGCACTAAGCACATCTATTATTTAAAAAAAAAAAATGTTATTAGCACCCTTTTTCATACTGCATTTTTTTGAATGAGTAGAGCCATGCTGTAAAGATAGGAATATATCATTCAGAATGTCTGGCTGTGTTTCCCAATTGCTGTTAAGAACAAAAACTATTAATACTAAAACATGGCATTCAATGGATAAGTCAAATTCTGTAGTTATAGTGACATTATAATTAATGAGAGATCTGTATATGGCAAGAAAGGAGAGTATTGACCCATTAATTCACATTTGAAAATCAAAGACCATTTATCTCTTGGTAATTCTAACACGTGTTCAATGTTACATGATTTTTTCCCTCTAAATGAAGGACAGAAAAGCCATTTAAAAACTAAAAGTGGTTGAATCTATAAATGATACTTGAAAGTCTGAAACTTGTGCAGCTTTTTGTCAAAGCAAAACAGGAAGAGCACAGAGGACAATATCTGGAGCAGCTGGAAGGCTACGAAGATCTGTTCTGGCTTTCAGGTTGGGTAAGTGCTTTATCATATGCAGTAAGTATTATCGTTCCATTATATGTATGGGGAAATTAAGCATAAATGCAATGCCCAGAGCCATTCATGAGAACTCAGAAAAAACCTCCAAGATCTCTAGTCCACTGTTGTATTCACTAGAAAACAGTGCTTTTCTGCATGTCACAGAGTGGCCTGTGCAACATAGAGAAATATTTAAATCAGCAGGAAGGTGCCTACTGCATCCTGCCGTCGAAGGTGGAGCACCCAGCAAGGGCAGCATGGCGTGAGTGCCGCCCCAGGTGCCCATCTTAAGTGGGGGTCAAACTGGGAGAACTACAGATTGTCAAGGCCACGGCCTTGACAGGTAAGTTCACAGTGCCCCGTCAAAGCAGCCCAAGGAAAGTAACAAAGCAAACAGTAGTGCCCAAAAACTACTTATGATCCTATTCAAATGTGGGAATACTCACAATTTTTGTTGCTCCGGTTCTTCCATGGGGAAAATACTACATTTTTGCTGTGCTGAGGTTCCTATGCCATGCTCGCCATGGTTGTATTTCTGTACTTCTGCCCTGAAGGTAAAAATACTAAGTCTTACAATTTGTTTACTGTTTTGCATGACACAAACATTTGGTTTTTACATTTTTTTCTAGTTGACTACGTGTTTTGACATGCAGTTAACCCATGCAGTGAGTCTATCACACTCACAGTAAATAGTCAGGAAACCCTTTTCTCTATAATTTATGGTCTTTCTTCATTAAAGTATAATATTCTTCAACATTTCTCCAAAAAGTTAATAGACACATATCTATGATATGGTTATACCAAATAAATTAGAGCAAAGTCTTCTGTGTCTACTTCAGAGTTTTTATCTTATTGTTCCCTGTGGTAAGTTCAGTAAAACTAACAAAACCTCCATCTGTTTTTTTTAAGGATTGTTCCATACAATATCCAACTCAAAAATCTTTCATGTTGCACCAGCAAAAAGAATAACAGACAACTAAAATCCTTGTAGAAGTACTCTGCTAGATCCACATTGCTGCTGTTAAGGGAAGAAGAATGGTTGTCATTTTCTAATATTGTTACTTTATTGAATAGATTTAAGAAAAAGGTGGTTTTTATTGGAAAGATCTCAATCTTAAAGGTCTTTACACTCAGTATTTTCAAGAACTCTTCAGTCATCTGTAGGCGATCCAGTCAATAACTAATAAGGTATTTTTGTATTTCTTAATCCATGCTGTGAGCGTATGCAGGTTGGAACTGTTTGCGTTCCATAAACAGAAACACTGGCCATGTGTTTTGGTCTCACTTAGATAAAATAAAACAGAAAATTAATTGTTTCAGTTAACTCCCCCATCATTTTGGGTAAGTAATAAAAAAATTATATCACTTCTTTCTCTGGGCTTAATTTCATATTGAAACTGCTTTGTCACATTAAATATTTGCTGACCTCACAAGAATTGAGGTGTGCAATGAATGTCACTGGGAAATAAAATGTCAGCTGACTAGGGATCATTTAATCATTGCGAAGTTCCAGTGAAGAACCAGCTTATGATAGGCCTACAACAAACTGCACTCTCTTTTAGATTGTTAGCTCTCAGGCAAAACAGCCAACGCTCTGGGCAGCAGGTGCCCAAGAGATCCCGGGGAACCCACCAGCATCCTGCTTCTGTAGGTGGTGTCTTTCAGGTCGGTGTACCAGTCTTTCTGTAGATCTTTTGGGAAAAGTTAAAAATAAATTAAATTTCTTCTAAAATGTACAGTTAAATGTGGATATGGAATGGTACTTTTTGAGATGTATTGCACATTGTCAAGCCAATGTTGATTTTATGATGGTAGTTGCTTCCCATGACAAATATGTATATAGTTCATGTAAAGTTTTTAAGTCCTCGATATCTTTTTCCCATGAAAGGCATTACACTGTGTAAATGCAAGTTGTTATCTGTTTATCGGTTGGGGTTTTTTGTAATTAGCATCCAGTTTCTCTACCTTGTAACAGAACAGCCAGAACAGTAACATGAGAGAAGGAATGAAAGAAAATAACTTTCTGTCTGGTTTGTATTCTTTTTTTTTTTAATTTCTTTTTTTTTTTCATTAAACACATGTAATTTAGCCAGCATAGTATACTCTGCAGGTTGATCAGTACTGAAAAATAGAGAAGTTATATGTATCTATTAAGTATTATTTTTTTAATGAAAAAAGACGTAATCTGTTACAGCTCTCTCTGAAATTAACCTTGATGCATAACATTCTGTATGCAGTCTGTTTTGCATCTTCTTAAAGCAGGTATAAATTTGAATTTAAATTGCTATAGTTTGGGCCATGTTTCATTTTGCATTTTAAACCTTGACCTGCCTGCAATGTACAGCAAAATGCAAAGAAAATATGAATTTCCATTAAACAAAATCCAATGTCCTTTTCAGATTCTGTGCAGTCAGTGTAGTGATAATGAAACATGTTTGTCATATATCTTTAAAAATTATCACTCCTTGGTTTCTATCTTTCCACTCAGACTGTGACTCCTGCAGCCTTGAAATAGATTAATTTTGTTCCCATACATTACATTTATTTTTAACAGGTTTATTTTACAATACTGACATTTCTGTTGTAGGCAAAATACTTATGTGACATTTTAAAGCCACACTTTTTCCAAATTGAGAAATGAGCTATAAGATCTGTGAAAATATTTCAGATCCTTAAAATATTTGTGTTATTTTCTGGAAGAAGCAAAGTTTTAAAGCTTTCAAACATGGCTCCAATCTGGATTTCTCCTCCAAAAGGCTGGCTGTATTAAATATTATGTAGTGTTTTCTCAGTACATTGGGAAAAAAATGGTGAGTTCCATATATAAAGCTGTTAGAGAGATCCGCCTAATGCCATGACCTGGCTAGTTGGCTGATGCCAGAATAGCGCATGCAAAGGCCTTTCTCTAGGCATAATTTGTGTTAAAGTTGAGAATTTAAAGTCTGAGAAATAAAGTGAAATCAAGAATCTAAATTCTTTCTCTGGCTGTGAATGTCCCTGGCTAAACAGATAGAAGTGCTTGGTTTTCCAAAGGGGTCAGATATATCAGATTTAAAATATGATTTAGTAGCATGCATGCATAATCTCATGTCATATGAGGGAAGATGGGTAAACCAGTATCAGCTGTGTGAGAAACTAAGTCCAGTAATTAGCTTTCTTTCCATTGGCAACAAATAGCTGTGCAGTAATATTAGAAGAACATTACTGAAGCTAATTTTCAATAATGTGACTCCTTGATATTACAAACGCATGAATCCCATTAAATAAAGTTAATTGAATTTTAAGAGGCCACTTACAGCTCACCCATCAGGTAGTTTTCTGTACCACATCATCAGAAATATTTCTTTGTGAGAGAAAAGCAGAACAAAAACAGAGTAACAAATATGAAACGATTTCCCCTCTGTCCCAAACTGACTACATTTTCTTCCCAAATACCCTGCACACTTGATGTGTGGGCACTTCTCATTGGAGAAGTCTGTTCCTGACCCCAGTTACATACTGAACTAGCATTTCGTAAGAGGAGAAACATGTGAATAAAAGATCAGAAAAGGATTCCCATGTCAAACAAGCAGTTCTGAAATTAAAATCTCACCCTCTGTATAGTGTCAAGGAGAAATCAGAGAGGGACTAAACAAAACCTGATGTAGGAAAGCTGGACAAACTATAACCTCATCCTGTAGCCAGATATGAAGACAGTCAATATTCTACACTAGAACAGTTGACTAGTGATGATTAAGCACAGAGTTACCAGTCTACAGAGGGAAAAAATTTAGCATATACATCTGCAGAATTGGGACTTAACAGAAGAGGAAATTGCCTCCCATTTGCAAAGTGAAAGCAAACATTGAAAAGCTTGTCTGAGCTGTTGCAACCCACTTGGCTAATAGGAGTTTGGACTAGGTTGTGGCCGAGTCAATATGGGTGAGAAACTGGGATGAAAAAGAAGGAAAATGTTCTTTCATTTTTTGTCCTAGTGAAAGGCCAGCTTGTCACCAGTATCATTATCTCAAATTCTTCCCAAATTTTATTCCCCAAGAACCTGCCCACCAGCTGATGCTGTGGTTCAACTGTTGGTTTTATCAGCGCCCATGGATTTTAGTAGTTGGATCAGTAGATGTCTCAAGCCCACATAATCACAACTTAACCCCTAGTAGTTGTTTTTCAAAGGAAATCCCTTGGGAAACACAAACCAGTTAAAACTGCAATCATTCTTGTGCTGCAAAGGAGAAAAGAAAAATTAATAATCAAAGCTGCATAATGAGCAGAATGGCAGCTTACTTATGGAAGGTGCATTTTCATCTCCAGCAAGTGAGGAAGAAATTACTTCTGCGAATACAAATGAGGAAAATCAAATACCTCAAAATCTTTGGGAGGAAATTTTGACTTATCAGATAATGAGCTAGCTTTTAGTGATGAGAATGATAATGATTCCATTACTAATACTGATAACAATAACAATGGCTGTGTGTGAGCTTAGCAACATCAAATGATTTGCATCTGGTGAGAGAATAAATTGTTAATACACAAATAAGAGAGGCATGAAAAGATACAGATTTTTTTTTTTAAAGCAGTAAAGATACAAAGTCAAAGAGTAATAATAATTTATATAAAAATTAGAATATAATTTTTTTTATTTTTATTTACAGAAGCTCTAATAAAATTGCCAGGTTGAGGAAACATTACTAACTTGAATTCAAGTCTATTTTACTACCATCCTCAAGTTTCAATGCCATGATAAATATTTCAGGTGGCCAGAAAGCTTGTTAGATGTGCCAGGTTTTGACATCCTAATCACTTGGAGCTGTCTGGAGGAAAAAAGAAAAAAAAACAAAAAACCAGAGGCCAAAGTCAGTGGCCTTGGTTTTTCTAGAGCTGAGAACTTTTGGCTTCTTTAAGATGATCCAATGACAGCTATTGAAAGCCAGTTAGACTGAAATATAACCTACTTTCCCTTGATAATAACAGAGCCTTCTCATAGACATCAATAGATATTGGAATGAAACCAAAATTATCAAGAAGACTGATAATGACTGAACTAATTAGGATAGTTGGTTATCAAATATACACCTTAAACTGTTTCATAAATCACAGCCTGCCAGATTTAGCCTCAAGGGAAGGTTCTACAGAGTCAACATGAGAAGTTGTGTTGATACAGAGAATATTATCATCCGCTGACATTTACCTTCCATCCCTGTATCTAAAATCATGCCTCTATTAATTTATAATCTATGATAAGTAAAATATACATCAGAGGAATACATTATGTAATAAACCCAGCATTGTAATTTCCAGCCAAGCTAGTCAAAGCTACAGTTTTAATGAACTCCAACTTCTCACTTGGTGCTCTGCAGGGAGGGAATCAGTCCATTGATTCCAGTGGCCCTTAATAATAGTACTTCTGCTGTTGATCAGAATACCCTACCTCATGCCTCGCCTGTAGTCTCTCACCAGCTACATTCAGGGCAGAGATGATTTTAGTTAAACATGGACTAAACAAAAATGTTAGTTTCCTGGAAGCTTCAGCCAATGCCCTCTGTTATCATGGCTGCAAGAATGGCTTGCCAGTTATGATGACTACCCTACTGCTTACTGAGGGAATTTGGTCCTAAGCGAGCACCTTCAAGGCAAGGTTTCAGGACTGCGTGGTGAAATAACACAAGTATATGACAAATTTAAAAAAAATGAAACACGCCAAAACCAACCAAACAACAGGCCAAGTAGTTTCCTCTACTCTTTCCTTGTTAGTTCATGCTGGCAGACTGAAAGCAGATTTAACAAAAGAGACCATGGCATGGCAGAAAAGTGGTATTTTCTTTGCACTGAGTATTTTCAGCTGCTCTCAAGACATGCTTTGTGTCAATTGTACTTAATATTATACAGCTATTCTAAGTGTCAGACTAATAAAAAACTCCCCTGGGTTTTTTTTATTGCAGTTCCAAAATTTCCTGTCCTGAAGAAAATTGGTGTGTGTGCAAATGTGGAAGAAGTAATCTAACAGTTCAAAGGATTTATTCCAGAAAAATTAGTCACACTTTTACAGCATAATTTCCTGTGAGTGGAAATAAAACACTTCCTTCTTTTAGTTAAAATATTTGATGGATTCATTGTATACCAATGCATGAAAGTTAGTTGTTACAATGAGGTAGGTTGTCTGACTCCAAGTCATAGGTAAGTCTCCTGCAAGCCTTTCCTTCCCAAGTCACTAAGTATTAAGACACACTCTTAATACATCTCTGCAATTTTTGCCGTTGTGGTGGTGGGTTGGCCTTGAAATGTGGCCAGGCACCCACCCAGCCCTCTCACTCCCCCTCCTCAACAGGACAGGGGTTAAAATGCTGTGGGTCAAGATAAAGACAGAGAGATCACTTAACTATTACTGTCACAGGCAAAACAGACTCAACTTGGAGAAAATGAATGTATTACCCATTAAAATAGAATTGGATAGTGAGAGACAATGACAAAAATTGAAACACCACTCTCCTCTCGCCCCTTTTTCCCAGGCTCAGCTTCACACCCCCTGGGCAGTGCAGGGGGATGGGGCTTTGGGGTTTCAGTCAGGTTGTAAGAGCTCCTCTCTGCTGCTCTTCCTTCCTCACAGTTTTCCCCTGCTCCACTGTGGGGTCCTCCATGGGCTGCAGTGTCCATACCTGCTCCACTGGGGTCCAGCCTCCTCCGGCGCCCGCAGCACCTTCTTCCTCTCTGACCTGGGTGTTGACAGGGCGCTCTCACACTTTTTCCCTCACTGCTGGGCAGCGTTTTGCCCTTTATTCAATATGCTTTCCCAGAGGTGCCACCACCACTGCTGACAGTCTTCAGCCGTGCCCTGCAGCGGGGCCGTTGTGGGGCAGCTGGAACCAGCTGGAACTGGTTGTGTCTGGCACAGGGAAGCCCCGACCTCTCCTCACAGATGCCCCTGAGTGCCTCACCACCAACACCCAATACAATTGCTGACATACCAAATTTTGTAAGATACTTAAATCAATGATTGCCTTTCTTTTACATGACTGAAGTAATTGTTTTCTGAAGAAGGAAGGACGGAAGGAGGACTTACTCTCTTAGCAGGAAAAAGAGGTCAGTCTCCCAAAAACATGGTGAAATCTATTTTGCTAGTCTTATATGCAGAGTTTGTTACAGTCTCTAAGTCAGCAATGAAAATAATATAGCAATATATATATTTCTATTTCTGACTAAGCCAACCTGCATACCTACCAGCTGCCTTTTCAAAATGGCTCCTTTCAGCATGTTTCTTCCTGTGACTGCTCCCTGTGAAAAAGGCAACCTTACTCCTCCACTTTCCTACTGCTTCTCAAAGTGTCCTCAGCATACGCTGTTTTCCCCTTCACACTACCTCTTATTTCAAGCCTCTCCTCTGCCAGCCTTATAGACTAATGTCAAAATAGATGTGACTTGTGTTTTACGTAGTATGACTTGTGTTGGCTGAAATCTAACTCATTCAGTGATCAATGGGACCAGAGTTTTAAGAAATACATAGTGACTCTTACAGTTCTTACACTCTTCCGTTGTATTTCTGTATCTATCTCCTACGTTAGCTCCCATTTTGATCACAACCTATTTAGCTAGGAATTAATCTTCTTTCTAAATAACATCTGACTGGGGTAATTTCCATACTCAGTGGCAAATGATTTTGCCTAATTTGATCTGTAAGTGGAGAAAGAGGGGAGTGGACAATATATCATGAAGTGAATAAAGGGATTGTGACTACATGAAATATGTAGGACAGCTTTTAAAAACCTACATTTATTAATAGCTTGTATAAATTTAAGCATGGCAGTAGAAATGCAGCCATGATTTATCAATATTTAACTGCAAGATGGGTAACCATAAGTAGTCAATAACAATAGACAATTAGGATACTGAGGTAATTAAGAGAATGGCACTGAATGGCAAATGGCTCTAATAGTCCTATGAGATAACTCTAATGATGGTAATGGTAATGGACAGCTATAGCAAACTACTCAGCATACAGCCACGGAAATATTAAAGGCACAGTGTCATGGTTATGGCAAGCATTCCCAAATACTTGAGCTCTCCCAACCCACTGTGGCCCATCAGGCACTGCTGTTGGTCCTTAGAGTCCGCGCTCACAGCACGGGGCTCCCAGCGACATCCCACCTCACATCCCAAGGTTTTCTGGAGAAGGTGTTTGCTTCCATAGCAGGTTATTCTTAGCAGCTGGGGTTTTTAATGTTGATCTGCTTCTGCTGATCCCACCTGGGTAGTTTTCTGAGTTGTCTCTTATCCCCTCGAGAGTCCATAACCCGTGGCCTTCTGTTCTTTACTTTCTCACTGTCCCAGACTGATAGTTCATTGTTTCTGCTGAGTCAGTTTACCAGTACAGCAGCTTCTCTGTTTCTCTGGGAAACTGGTTTCCTGTAACCAACTCTCATATTTTCCCATTTCAATATTCCATTTTGACTTTTGAATTCCACATTCCAAAAGCAAAGTTCCTTTCAAATAGTTCCTTTTCCCCTCATTTTGCAGCTGTCTTAACTATGCTGTTACTGCATTATTTTTCCTAGGTGCTATTTATTGTGTTAAATCAGCCATTTGTTAGTTCAGCAGTTTTGCCGCGGTTTATAGATATTCTCAGGCCTTATAGTTATGCTAAATCAGCAATTTGATTAGTTCTTGTCTCACCACAAGTAATGCCAAATGTATTTTCACAGAGTTAGCAAAAATTATACCATGGCCCATCTTGGTTTTAATGATCCCCTTTCTGCTACTATGGTACAATATTACGTTAAGGCCTATCCCAGCTCATTGGTTCCCTTCAGCTGAAATAGCGAGTTATGAGAAAGCCTATCAGCCTGTCTTGGCTCACTGGTTTGCTTCCTCTGCTATGGAAACAAGACAACTATGTTGTTCTTAAATTTGCCCTTACATCATCTCCATCAGGAGAGCACTTAAAGAGAACTTACTGGCAAATTCCTTAACTTACACACATCGTTTTAGCCTTATTGACCAACAGTAATTTAGTCCCGTAGCTTGAAAATTGTTCTTTATCTTCTCCGATACAGTTTTGTTTGTTTGTTTTTCTGGAAATACATTAATTTCAGAGTATTTTTTCAGGCAAATGGCAAAAACTCATGCCTGTAACCATAATTTCTGATTCTATTACACACATATAGTATTGGATGCTTGCATGATACAGTGGCACATTAGATGGGAAAACAATTGTAGCGAAAAAAAATACTTTATGTTTTAGCTGATAAAATTACTAAGTTGCTTAGGAAAAAAAAGAGTATATACCAATCATCTATAATTGATAACTTTGAGATCTTTGCACTTTTCTGTAAAGAATGTGGCCATTACTGGACACAGGATATATATGTAAATGAATCGCTGGTATGCTCTTTTCATTCATGCCAATGAAGTGGTAATCTAAGCATTAAAAAGATTATGATATTGTTACTGAGATATATTTTTATTATATAGAGATACAGTCAAGGCAGCCAAAGTAACTGCAATTTTAAGGAGAACCTATTTTTTATCTGTCTTTGAAAGCCTTTAGTATATTTTTTGACCATACAGTAGAAGGTTTTTTCAGAATAAGGCCCAGGGGAAGAATGGTACATCATTACTTTTTGTATACTTTGCTATTCTTGTAATGAACCTGTTCTGCCAAACTGATAAACACCAAACTGATTTCTGTACTTATAACAGAAATGACAATAAACCAGTTCATCCTTTTTCAGCTAGAGAGAGCTAACATGTTTAAAATATATTTTATTATGGGGAAAGCATAGCCTGGACAATTTATGGATTAATAACAACTGAAAAATGTTGGTTATGCTTTAAGTGAAGAATCTGTCAGTCCTACTAAAAAGCAGCACACTTTTACTCCAAGGTAGGAAAGAAAACATTTGTGAAGAAACTGTGTGTGGACCAAATACTAAATTTTGAAGATGCTCAAAAGCATTTCTTTATCAGGTCTATTTTAACATTAAACATAAAATAGGGGAGGTTGTTTAAAGAAATGTATTCTCTACAGTGAAAAATACAGGACAATCAATCTCCGTTATATAGGTTACTGATATTCTGTTTCGTGTTAGATACTATTTTAAATATCCAGTAAGTCATTTGCAATAAATGTGTGATAGGATTAAAACCATTCTTGACTGGTAACTTGGGAGTATGCCATGGCTTTTGCCAATACAGATGTGATTCTACGGTATATTGTAGATTAATCTCTGATTAAGTTCCCTACCAAAGATTGTATCAGTAAATCAAAAGCACCTAGTAACTCAGTGCTTACAAAATCCATTTTACTGGAAAATCTGGAGGATTAAAATGATCAGTTAATAAATTTTCCACATATTGTGTGGACTTGTGGATGATATTCCTGCATCAGCAACACGTATTGTCACCAGGTTTAGCAGCAGGTTACCTGCGGCAGCTAGTGCATACATGGCCAAGGTTCTGAAGTGAGAACGACATTTCTGTTTTTTCAAATTATGTCTTGGAAACAGCTGTAAGAGAGACAAAATAAGGTATTTATATATGCCACTGGATAAATGTTGGATGTGCATGGCCTTTTGGACTTCTTTCCTTGTAAGAATGGATTGATGGGTTTTCTTTCTGACACAGACACACACACAGCAGCCCAAAAGGACATCAGATGCTCTTGGGATGTCCTCCTTGTGGCAGGCTGGTATCAGTGATCTACTGCTTCATTGTGATGGGACTTTTGCCTATACAGGACCGTAATACAGTACCACAATTTAGCAGATAAAGGCTGAAGACTTCATGTTAAACAGAATTAAAGTGGTTCACATACATATCTCATTTTTTCTTAAAAAATATTTTGAAGGAGTGATCTTGCATCCCTCAATGAAATGTATTTAGAAAAAAAGATGATTGAACCTGCAGATATACATATATATATTGTGTGTGTGTCTGTATATTTATGTGTGTATATAATATATATACATATACACACACACATGCACACATGGATACGTAAACACACACATATCCAGTGCTTTTATTCTGTGATTTTTGGCTTCATGAGTAAGGCAGAACTTGAAAAAAACTGTGAATCTTTTTGAAGTGTTTTTAGGAAGTTTCCAACCAATTTATTCCAAATTCTTTAATAAATTTACATTTTAACATCCCATTAAAGCATAATTATTTTGAACAACCAAGGAAGGAAACTCTATTAAAAACAGAGCTAACATTTAAAGCACTGATATAAAATGTTTGTTATTTTCATATAGTTATTTACAACTGTGTACTGGCTGAATTAATGAGTTAATTTATTACCTGTATATGAGTATTTATTGTTGGTGTCATTATTATGTGACTGTAATTTTAATTAATTCCTCGGCAGAGTGTTTGTGATTTCTGTGCAGAACATTAAATGTCAAATAGACTTTCTTTGTCGCCTCATTTGTAAATATTAGAGTATTTATACACAGGAAAGAGAAATTAGTAACAATTACTGTAAGAGATCTATTGCATATGCTAAATGAAAGCAGAGTGCAAAAACCCTACCGTGTTAAGATTTATACTATTTTGGATTCTTTCTTCATAAGGTAGACTGTGTGTAGGACACCTGATCAAATGCAAAAAAAAAAAAAAAACACACCACACATGTATCATTTCTGTATATGTATGTGTGTCTGTGTCTATTTAATGGTGTAATACTTAAAGAATACATTATCGAAGAGTACTTTCTACAGTGATATTCAGGAAGAAAGGATCTGGGGCAGGCAGCTGCAGTCACATCATTGGTGATTAAGTGATTCTGTATGCTTGTTTTATTCCTATGTAGATTAGTGAGAATCACTCTTCAGACTGAGTCTATCAAGAGTCCTCACTTTCTAATGTATTTTCAACATAACAATGTCATGGGCTTTTCAAAATCTGAGCATATGAATCAGAACTTTTTTCTGCTTTTCAAGTATGCATTATGTCAGTAGAGGAAGTTCCATGTATTTACTGGATTAGCACTGAAAGTCTAGATACTACCCCATGCCTTAACAGTGGCAGCAGTAGTAGGAGTAGTAATAGTAGCATGGCCCTGGAGGTCTGGTTTGCATCTTAAACTCATGCTAATTCTTATTGCATAACTGATAAGCCATTTTTATGTATCCAAGCTCTGAAAATTCTATTCTAAAAATACCATAAATGAAAATAAGAACTAAGAAAGGTGTGGTATGCTAGATGAATATTTTCTGGAACAAATTCTGTATCTGAGGTACTATATGTTTTCTGTCTGCTGAAAAGCTCATTACAATCACTGTAAGTCTTTCTATCACTTCAGAGGGGTTTAGACAAAACTCTTGCTTCTTGCAATTTTGAAGTTAAATTTTCCATTCAACAAGCAAGGCTTGAAAAGACTGGTGCTAAAATTTTGAAAAAATGTTGAAGCTGTAAGTAATTACCGCAGTGCTGTTGACACCCTGTAATCATTGTGAAGTCTCTTACACTTCTTGTACTGGCCCAGAGTAGAATTTTACAACTGAATTAAATAAGCTCTTAAATATACTGAAGATATTTTAGCAGAAATGCCAGTGTCCCTTTCTGAGGTTGTCGAAGGCATTAATATGAATCTGTAGGATAAAGCTATATCCAATTTTAGGTGGAAGTATTTGATAGTGAATTATAATAGGAAACTCCTAATTTCTATTCAGAGTTGTCATCCTTCTTTGATTGATTTTTCTAACTCATTAGAATTTTTATTATCCAATTAAAATACTGTATTCCTACCATCAGTCAAAATTTAAAATAATAGATATAAAATACAGGTTGGGTAATGCCATTTAATTAAAACAAAAAATTGAAAACATACATACTTAGAAGTCTACCATCATTTTGGATTGATGAGATAGCCTAAATGTAATTTTTTTGTATTCCATATTTTAAATCTTAACATAATTATAATAGGTTAAATCTTTTAATCTTTATATCTAATTTCCATTTTACATTTATATTCATAAACAATCCAGGAGATGCCAATAGCTTTATATAATGCTGATTGCAAAAGAAAATCTTATTTCTCACAGCAGAAAAATCCACCCACATGGAATCCTTTGAGTGGTCCAGATAATGACCTTCTGTATTAATGAAGCTCATTTTCATGGTAAACATTCTTATTTTGTGTTTTCCTTCCTTGGTGCTTATCTCAGCCTTTCATTTGCAGATTAAACAGGACACTGAATATGGGATTTTTTTCCTGTAGAAACTTCTTTAATTTTTTTTTTGATCCAAGAGCATTACAGATCAAAATGTTGATGTTTCATGAATTCCCCCATACTGATGTTCATATTATATTGCAGTATATGGTTAAAAAGAAGCCAACACAGGCATATTACAATGTTGAAGGGAATAAGAAGAAATTTCTTTAAGCTCTCTCAGCTCTCTTCTAAGATTAATGCAGTGGTCAAGACCTATATGAAGAGTGTTCAGTTCACAAAGTTGCCTTGCAGTTCCTGGAAGAGCTGATATCTTCATACCAATAGCAGTGTAAACACACACTGAAGTATTTAATTAATTTTTCAAAACTTTTTCAGAATCTGAGCCACAGATCTTTCAAGACTTCCTTATTAAGTGGCAAGTTTAATCTGCATGGGTGTATAAATCCACACATGTACACAGAGCCAGAGAAATTCCAGTAGCAGTAGAAAACCAGAGCTGGTCTTGCATTTCACTAACTGTATCCCAGTTACTCATATTAAATTCTAGAGTGGGAAGGGGAACCAGTTTGGCGATTTAGCCTGGCCCTCTGCATAGCATGGGCCTTTGAGCTTCCATAAATTAAGACTGGTTTGACCTGGAGCATAATATTATGGTAGTACTTAGTTCCCCTCCAGAGCTGGGGGACCATTGTTCTATGCCAGGACTTGCATACAAAAGACAGATCTGCCCTGAAGAGTTTCTAGTTTAAATAGACCTGACAAATACTAGGAGGAAAGAGCTGTTATTCATATTCGCATTTTATACCTGGAAAACTGAATCATAGAAGATGTTATGGAAAGCCCATAAAAGTCAGGGAAAGGCTTCCAGTGACTTCGATGGATCTATGATATTATATCAGCAAAGCACTTAGGGACATGCTTAAATGATTGTCTGACTCTAAGGCCTGTTCCACACAAGGTTTGCAGAATAGGCTGAAAACAGTACTTCTGGCGCCAGTACTGAACGAATTACCCACAAATCCTGTAATTTTGCCAAACAGTAAATCTATTTATGGAGGCCTATTTGGTCTTTCATCAGTTAGATGATCCCTTATGTATGGAAACACGCACCTTGCATTTCAGTTAAAGACCGCAGATCTGATTTGTAGCCTATGAAAATCAATTCGGTTCTTCAATAGACTTTGCACGGTGACCCCAGGGAATTTTAATCATTGATACAAGAATTCCAGAATTGATCTAGTGTTTAAGAAAGCATTTCTTCCTTGCTACCACAGAAAATACTGTTTTTCTATCAGCCTCAGAAATGTCTTACTCATTCTCTCTGAGTAATACAAAGTAAAGTAGGTCATAATCTGGGGCATCTGATATCAGTTGTAGTGAGTCATGTATGCAGCAGCCAAGGGCAATTTTCTCCCCACCAGCACATTCTTCAGATCTCCATTGCATGGTCTAAATTCAGACTCACCATCGATGTCAGTAGGAACTCAGCCTGTGCTGTAGGTACAGATTGTGCAGGGAGGGAAATGGACAGTCGATGGGGAAGTGGGAAAGGAACTGTAATTAAAATGAGAGGGTATGGTGTTATGGTGGCATTTATTAGCATCAGTAAACATTATTAATCATGCAAGGAGACAGAACTCATGCAATGCCTAATCACACACACACACACAAAAGATCCTTCTTATCCCAGAATGTCTATCACCTGGTATTTTCATTTGGCCAGATGAGATTGGTCTGGAGTAGAAAAATATGTCTCTGAGGCACCAGTCAAATTTGTGGTTTTGGCTAGAGATACCTATACAGATGCAGTAAGGGGAATGAGAAAGGAAAAGAAAGCAAGGTCAGAATCCATTGTCATTCTCACAGGGGAAGGGCATAGCAGATGCTGTGGCAGCCTTGATCACTGAAGAGGTGGAAGGAAAAGAGAAATGACAAAAACCAAGCCAGGGCCATTGGCTCAAATGGATTCAGAGCACACTGCTCTGTTGAAAATCATTTCATGAGAGCAAGTGTCAGAGAAACAACTACACGGAGGGCAATGCAGGGGAGAAAAAGTGCCCTTGCAATTGAGCAACCACAGTGTTGAGTTCTGTCCATGAATGAGAAATACTTTTTTTCCTCCCTGAGCTCCCCATTGTCAGTAGGAAGGAATACATGAATGCCTGTGTATAGCTGCGATAGCTTCAGCCACCTGATCACCACAGTAGTTGAGAAGATTTAGCATTCAAATAACTCACCTGTCCTTCAGAAATCTAGTATGTCTCCAAAATATATATCATGTAGGTGACTAATTTAATAGAAACTCTTTACTAAAGTTAACAGTAAATATGTAACTACTCATGCAAGACAGGAAATTGCAAGTTTAGGACTATAACATTATTTTTAGTATGTTGTGTTAGATTATAAGTGACACCAAACATGAGTGATCTGAAGCTCTAGGTACAGTCAGTGCTGCAGTTGTAAGCAGAACTGGTTGCATTACAGATGCAGTCTAAGCCAGGACTTTGAATTTTGTTGCTGTCGGGGTTGAAGTGGAAGCCTTACTATCATTATAATATTAAATGTTTTTGTTACAGTGTCCAAAGCAAATGTTGTCTCACTGGATGCACAGCAGCTCTTTAAGAAAAGCTTCATCTTGCGTGTGGTGCTTAAGGGTAAACCTTGCAAATTTAATTTACTTAAAAATCACTTTCACTATTGGAGACAGATCAGTGGGAATGCATAAGTAAGCATTTTTCAGTTTTACAACAGGTAAATAAAAGAATCTTTAATGGTCTTGTTTTGAAAGAAACATTGTTCATGTGATTCCTTTTTTACATAATGGGAATCTGTCAGTTTTGCCTCAGTTTATATTGAGTATTTCTCCATGCCCTGGTGACTATAGCTGGTCAGAACACCTGCATCTGGAAGCTCTATTAACTTGTTTTAGCAACTCTGGTTTGTACATTTGCCTGTTGCTGCTATGTCTTTGCAATTAACTTAGGGTCACTACTAAAAGAATCTGTAATTCCCCTTTTCTGAACGCTTTACTTTCTCATTTACTAACACAAATCTCCCTTAGTTGTCAATCTTCCTTAAAAATCCTTGTCTCTTTTTCTGGACTTGGATAAATGTTAGTGAATTCCAGGTCCTTTTGCTTTCTCTCATTTTAAGCAGTTCTCCAAAACATGCCATAATGTTCAATGGCAATGATGAGCCTCTTACTTCTCAACCTCTGAAGAAGAGCTGGATAAACGTCCTCTGAACCTGTATGGTTTTATGAGTGCCACTGGTAGGTAAGGAAACACTGCTGAGTTTGAACAGAAAATGCCTCAGTTCTTATCTGTTGTGAGTGTATTTGGTAGGATGCAATCTCTTGTGTCCAGAAAAAAAGTCCTTTAAGGTTTGAATGTTACTCAGTACAGGGTCTTCAAAACTACTTGAGCATATCTACATTGCCAATAGCAATAATCATTTGCGTTAATCATGTGGAACCTTTGGCTGCTAAAGAAAATATAACAGAGGTTGGAAACTTGGAACTCTACCAGTTTAGAGACCATCCTTGCTCTCTACAGGGGAAAGGCCATCTGTAAGGATAGAAAAAAATGCTTTCTGTTGACATTGATAAGAACTGGAAAACAAAGATCGACATTGTTTGGATATTAGAATGTCCAGAGATTTAGATGAGTGTTGTATATTTAATCCTGAGGGTTTATGGTAGCAAATATGCAGTGTGATGAGTCAGATGATCTGCTTTTTGGGTAAGCAGGTGTGGAGATGCAGCCCTCTAGGGAATTCCACCCTGTGTGTTTTTTCCTGGGTAGCAGCAGAGATCTTTAGCTAGAGGAAGGCTCAGCAAAGCAGTGTGTAATAACCAACACTGCCATCTTGTGAGCAAAACCTACCCCTACATATTAATACAAGAATTACGGTAAGAGTAACACAGCATACATATATATGCTGTTTCATTTTAGGAGTATCCAGGTCTTTCTGAGAATCTAACTGTTCAAAATGCCAGAAATTTAGATTGTTTCCTTTTATGAATAGACTCCCATGCTAGACATGTCCCTTGAACTTGTAGGCAGGACTGTTTGGTAGTTTATTCTGTAAATCAATACCTGCTATAAAATACAGTACTATAGCAGTACTTTACCTTCTTGTGCCCCCCGTGACCTTTCCTCTTTTCTTTCTTATGGTCGTTCAACAAGTAAGAATATGCAAATTCACCATGAAAGGCATTTTAGCAAATAATAGTCAGTCCTACTTTATAAAGAATGATTTATGATATTATTTCTGTTACTCATTATTGGCTCCATTCCTTGAGATGATGAAGCACCTATCTTTATTAACCTCAGCTAGCTGAAAACGTTTCATCTATGAGTTTTTTTGAAGAAATGCATCTCGGTAACTCATGATGGAAGGCATCTGTGCTGACCCATCAACATTGCTATGATTTTCAGTATATTATACTTAATAACAAATAAACATCCTTAGCCAGAAACAGAATCCTGCACTGCAGCTTGATTACATCTGCAAAGAACAATGATTGCTCTGACTATTTGAATACAAAAACAGTGGGTGATGGCAAGCAAACACAATCTGTTTAAAGCCGAACTGGTGAAATACCTTCAATCCACAAACCAAGGGTTTATCGTTATTCCAAGATGGTGTGCTCTTCCCACTGATTGTAGCAATTGTCCCTAATCTTTCTCTCTAGTTGGGGTGATAGTGAATGTAGTGGCAGTTTCCTCTAGAAAATGCAGCTGAACTTTTCAAAGCAAAAATGAGGCAAAACATCTTCATATAAGATTACTGGAACATGCAGTCAAGAGAAATTGCTTTTGTGGATTTCTTCATGTCAAGGCTGGGTACTGCCTGGAAGATACTGTTTTGTCAAATATAACTATTGTGCTCAAGTAAAATGAACATGAGTAAAACTCTACTGTGATACACTGTTATTATTTGCTTTTAAATCTGTTTTAAAGAACTAATTGATACTTCCAAATTTAGTTTTAGGGAATAATCCTTAAGAATGAACAAAGGTATTGTAAAGCTTCGTACAACAGACTGAAACCTTCGATGACAAATTGATTTGTACCTCTGTTACATTAGTAGCCTCAGTGTTTTGAGGGCCTATGTGATTCTCACCAATATTGATTTGATGCTCTGGATCAGCAACAGGTCAGCCTAGATGGATCTCTAATAGATATCTCCTGGGAGGTCACAGTTTGTACAGTACATGTAGCAGCATTCAACTTCAAAGGCATACTAGAATTTTAATGTGTAAATATTACAATAACAAGATTTTATGGAATAGCTAGATTCTTCCTCCTTACGGTAAGGAAAAAGAACCCCAAAACACACAAAACAAAACAAACCCTAAAAAAGACAAAGGAACGAATGAGGCTGAATCAATCTACGAGTTCAGTTCAGCATGTTTTTCTTGGGATTTTGTTAGTTGTCAACATGACTTTGAAGTTGTAACTTTTTTCACAGATAAAAAATATGTGATGTTGAAGCAAAAGAGTACCTGTATCTTTAATAGTAGGTGTTGAAAATGTAACTTCAGCTAGCCAAAGGCTGCTCTGAGATTAGCCACATTTTATGTGGCATCTGACGTGATTCTAAGCATCTAGCTCAAACTATCTAAAATATCTTCATTAGCGTTCTCCTGTGTTCTTTGTCTTAATTTGGTTTTCATACAAATTTTAAAATAATTAAATAACATAAATTTGGAATGTTAAGCAATACTGATCTGGGAGACAATTTCAATTTTATTTATTTGTTTATTTGTCTATTTATTCATTCATTCATTCCTTTTGCCAGTCATTTCCTATTCTTTACTCAAATGTAGAATAAAATCATTTCCCTTAATGTGTTCTGCACTGGAGGTGTTTACTGATCTCAGATAAATTGTCTTTAGCTAATTAATCTTCTTTGATGAGGATCAGTGATAAGAGTGAAAGTCTTCTATGAGACTATAATAATCACAGATAATTAAAGAATTTGTCTATACCACCTGTAATGATCACAATCTGTAGCCTTTCTGAAGAATCTATTGTTTCAAATGTTCTTCACTGTTTTTCCTGTGACCAGGATATTGTTATTGTAGTGTTGTGTTGTGATGTAGACAGCAAGAATTTTCTTCATTAGTGCTTGGTTGATTTATACACAAACACATACATATACAGTATATATAGCTGATGCAATACCCAAAGGGAAAGAGAGTAACAAAACAGACATTTTGGTGTGTTTGTTGTCAGGAAATGTCATGATTCATCTTTCATGAGCATCTGCAAATATGCATCTGCCAAATCTATTTTACTAAAAGCTTGTTCTCAGCCAAACATATTCTCACCCCAACAGTACAACATTTTTGACTGACAAGTAGAAAAGGATTAATGATTACTTTAATGTCTCTATAGATTCACACATTCCCATTTTCCACTCCATAATAGGAACAACTATCATGATTCACTGTCACTGTCACATGGTAGGAATGACTTTAATGTCTTTCCAGTTCTGTACATATTCGTTTGAAGTGACACAGGGGGAACAAACATTGCCTTACAGGATGAAGACTAGGACCCACCCTCAGTAGTTAGCTTTGCCGAAAGATTTACTTAGTTCCTAACTGCTATTTCCAGAGCACTGCATTCTAATCTGCATGAGGCACTACTAATGAAATTTATGAAAATTGGTGTCATTCTTGCTCCGCTATGAGGAGGTCTACACCATTCCAACACATAAAACTGTAGTAATTATCAGGGTTCATCAGGCCACACTGTTTCCTGCATCTTTCTCTGATTTCATCCGGCTCTTGCTCTCATACCTAGAGAACAAAATTTCCATTATAGCTGTGCAGTGAAATTGAAACTCATGTTTTAACAGGGTTAATATGAAGACTGCACTGGAACATTAAACTGAAGTTTAATATTCTCTGAAAGAAGTATACTTTGCCATTCTGTAACTACTTTTCAGTTTGAGACTCTGTAAATATTGCAGGGCACATGAAGTTGCTACTAAACTTCCTGACAGTTCTGAACCATAATGTGTTGGCTTTCATTAGGAGCAGAGGAGAGAAAGAAGAAGGATTCTTATTTATTTTGGCATGTGGAGTCTTCAACATCTTCTAAACTCAGCCACCAGCAAGCCCAAATCAGGGACATTAAACTTTATTTACGATCGTTGAAATAATTGCTGTCCCATGATTAGGATTAGAGCTCAGGTATTTTAACATCCAGTCCTGCCATCTAATAATTTCAGTACAGAAATGAAGTCATACCCTCAAGACTACAACTAAATGTAGATAATATAACATCATGGTTTGCTGTGAGAATTACTTCTGAGTGCTGTAAATGACAAAGTACAGAAAGATCACCAATGACTTCCAAGTATCATTTTGTAGTATGAAAAATTAAAGATTAAAACCGCCAAATATGTGGGTTCTCACAGTATTTGCTGACTTTTCCTTCATCATCCTTAGTGGTAAATTGACAACATTCTAGTAATTTACATTGTGCTCTCTTCCTCACCAGGTGAATCTCTAACTTAACCTGGGGTTTTTTTGCCAGAGAAAAGACTGTGATTAGTCTCATCTTGTTTAATGTTTACTTGTATTTTTACCTTCAAGTTCCTTCCTTAACTTTTTTTTCTAAAAGTAACAAACTCATCATCAAAATGAGGGAAAAATGGTTGCATATAGCTTTTAAGAAGGTTTTTGTTACTTTGGTGTTATATATTTCACATATTAAAGAGTAGAATATTTCAGCAGATGAGTAAGATCTTTCTCTGTACATCTGCATGAGAAGTTGTAATAACATGTTGAATTCCCAGTCCACTGAAGTCAGTGACCACAGAAGACAAACTGACAGTAGTGGGGAAAAAAAACAACAATAAGGCTCAATAGTGGTCAGTAGACAAAAAAGGCAGTCTTATCTGCTTTAATTATGATGGGCTAATAGAAGGTAGAAGTCTAGCAAGGGTGAAGCATTTGCTGTTTTCACATGTATTAACAAATTTGGACAATTTCCAAGAGAGTTGAATATTAAAACTAAATTTCCATTAGTTGACATCAGTTATCATCTGTTTAAAAAAAACCAGATAACTCTTCCTTACCTGGTGAGAAAAGCAAAGCCTGCCTGCAACACTTGAGCAGGCATTTTCCAACTGAAATTTCTTCTGGTCATTGAATCCCATGGGAGCAATAAGATCATAATTAGCTGCTAGTATAATTCAGAAGGAAGTTGTCCCCAAGAGCAAAAAGGGAGGAAAAACATGGAATAACTGAGAGAAGAAAAGATATCTGGGATGTACAGTGTCACTTCTGCAATAAAAGTGGTTTGGGGTGTGTAAATCACATCTTGCAGTCCACAAAAGCCATTAGAAGGATTGTGTGTGTCCCCTCTTTTTTTTTTTTTTTTTTTTTTTTTTAAGTTTTGTTCATTTATCTAGACTAAAAACCTTCAAAACAACAACAGAACTCTGTGTGGTTCATTTCTTTTCTAATGTGCGGTGAATTTCTGAATGTACTTTCTGTGCTGGAAATGCAAATGCCTGTTTTGGCTTACTCCCTCCCCATTCTGCAGTCCACCCTTCTGGATTACATATTAGAGAGATGGTCTCCTGCATATAAAGGACAAGTGAGTTAATAAAAAATAAAGTACATAGGAGGCCAGAGTAAATGGAGCATATAATTTTTTCATGAACTGGTCTCTTAAGTTTCATTTTGCAAGGCATCATGATTTTCTACATATTTATAAAAATATGAAATAGCGAACTTGATGCTTAATGCAAAACCTACTTAGCAATTTTCAGTAAGGCCGTATCTTGCTTTGTCTGTCAGAAAACCCATATCTTCTACAGGTACTACCACAAAACAGAAAGATAATGATACTTTGCTGTTATGAGATTGTGTAATATTGCAAACCTTCCTTCAAAATCATTTGTCTTATAAAACAAGTCTACATGTCAGCTTGTTCTGTTTGGTAACATGCAAGCAAAAGCACTGTTAAGGAGGAAATATGACACTTCAGAATGAAAGTTACTTAAGATTAATATCACTGTATACATATACAGCAAAGTACAACTATTAAGAAAGACAGGGGAATATTATCTTTTGAAAAACTTTTGAGATAGATGTGTTTTTTCCTAGCATCTAAATGGTGTTTTCCATCTTGAGAGCTCTAAAGCAGTTTATAAAGATAATTAGGCATAAATGTCCCCATTTCACAGCTGTGCAAACAGAGGGAAACAGTTCTGTAACCTACTTTCCAAAATCTTACAGAGGTAAGCAAATCTTGAGCCAACAGATTGCAGGCACTGGTTCAAGATCACTTTTGTATGCCTACTGTTTTTTAGATAAATTAATTAAAATTGATATATCGAAGGAAGAAAAGTAGTCCTAAATCTCAAGCTCTTAATATTACCTGTTTAAAATCTGTGTAATTTCTACATTTCTTTGATAAGACATAAGCTTCAGAGCAATCCAATGTATTTCAATTCACTGCCTCATTATGGTCTTTGAATACCACTAAAATTTCCAGTGTAATATCTAGACAGGTGTAAAGTGAGAGCTACCTGGATATATCACTGCGATAGCATAACACTCAGGCATAGTGCAATAAACTATCCAGGTAATATCCTAACCACCAGTTGCAAGGCATTCAGAAAAGGTGCTTGTAAACAGATATGCTCCGCGGTTTTCAAAGTACACAGCATATAGTCTCCTGCATTAGCAACATCTCCATGACAACTGCTTTATAATTCATGCCACATAATATATAACTTTGCTGTTAAAAAAAAAAAAGCCCTCGCAACATACTAACAAGGCCACATTCTTGAAAATTAAATGAATCTGAAAGATTTTTAGCAATCAATTAACCATTAAATAAAGCTTAAGGGACATTAGAACAGTAAGAATGACAATATTTATGGCTTTGATGTGATCATGAAATCTCATTCTCTGCTTCTCCACCATTCTTACCATTTCAAATCCCCATAATTGATACTGATGCAGCATTTCAGTCAATAGCTATAAAAGGGAATGAGGAGCACAAAATGGCTTTTTGGCGTTTAATGAGTAAATAAGATCGCATGGAGCTTCGTATTTCAGAATTTTTTGCTAATCAGTCTTGTTTTAACTTAAAGAGTTGAAGTGTTTGAGGGATATCAATAAGTTTGGGGCTTGGCAAACAACAGAATGGTAACAAAGATAATGAAAAAATATTTTCTAATGTGGTGCAGAGAATTAAAACTATTAAAATGCCTTTTCCATTTACTGCTTCAAAGCCAAGTTAACCAATCAAATAAAACTGCCACTGTAAGACCAATAGATATTCTGTCAGGTATGAAATGCAGTGTAACTTTAGTTCTGTAAATTTACCAAGATGACAGATGTATAGGTAAATAGGGAGAAGGAGATACAGATAGCTAGATATCAAGTATTTACTGACCAGGTCCTACTTTTTAAGAGTCAGAAAAAGGAAACAGGGGTAACAGGGCAAAGCATGTCATGCTTAATGGATTGTGAGCATCCTATTCATTGTTCTGGCTTAATTGATGTCTGCTTGTTTTAACCTCATAACGTTACTTTAACATCGAGGCTAGGAAATACTGAGATGCACATCTTGGCTCCTTCCATGGCAAAAAGGGGATATCATAAGGTTGCTCAGCCATTTCGATGCAGACTTTTGTATTTGAAATTTTCTTTGTTATAATGTATAGAATACACATTGTAATAATTGTTTTCAGAACTGGGGTACGGAAACTACAGCAGGTATCAAAGAAGAAGGAATTACCAACTAACAAGTAAAAGACCTCTGTTGTATTACAAACCGTAAGCTCTCTTAACGAAAGAGCAAAGCAAAGAACCACCTTCTGAAATGAGAAGCACTAGTTCAAAATACAGGGACCTCATCATGAGACTTGTTATTGACTTAAGCTTACAGGTTTAACTTAGTAGCTACCAAAAAGACGGGCCTAATTCCCCAGTGAGACCTACTTAAGAAACAATGACATTAGTGACCAAACAGCAGCAGCTGTGTAAAGCAACTCCCAAAGCAGGGTGCAGTTATATTGGAAGCACACAAGGGTTTTGGCTTTTTTCCAGGTATCTTTGTTTGCTGCATCTTCTCTAGCAGAGGAGAGAGTGTTTAAGTGAAGTAAAATAGGCAGCAACAGTTCAAAAAGGGTCTGGTGTTTCACTTTTTTTTTTGATTCCAGGTATGTGGTATTATTTTGAGATTTATGTGACTGGAGCAGAATTTAAATTGTTTGGTTTATAGAGAGATAGATTTTTGGATTGTAAACAGACTAAATTGGATGCTTAAATCTGAGGAATTGAGGCAATTCTTTATTTCGTCTGTTAGAGAGGTTCAGGGGGTACATACTAATGTCTGCTGTGGGGTTTTGTTTGTATGGACTGTCATGTTCCTCAATTACTGGGACCTGTTCTTCTGCAGAGCACTCAGAATTTAACAGTGGGGCAGTGGAAGAAGGGGAACATTTTGTACAGCATAAGGACACTTTGATTTTCCACAGCTAAAAATGATAAAAACTCCCAGTAGAGTTGAACTGCGTTTTTCTTTTAAACAACAACAAAATAATTTTCAGTAGATTCTATGAGGTCCACAGTCAAACTTCTGCTTGTAGTCCTAGCAAGCAGGTTGCTCTAGAAATACTTAAATAAGGAGGCTTTTGCACACAACTATTGATGCTAATGGAATGACAAAGCTGATGGGGTATAAAGTTCTTCTTGCCTATTCCAGCCAGAGTGACTGGGGGTCTGAGTTGAGTAAGGCCTTCCACAGATTAACCTTCTCAGTAATAGCAATGTGAATTAGGAAACTCTTTTCTAGATTGATTATGCTGACTACTGACAAATATTTCTTTTTTTCTGACCATGTCATTCCATCTTTCAATTACTCACCTACCTCTATGTATCTCTTCCTTTCCTCCTGTCTACAATCTATATGGCTCTGGCCTCCTATTCAGAATATTTCTTCCCTTCTACATTCAATAATTGCTCCGTCAATTCTTCCTTTTTCCTCTTTCTTTGAAGAGTTACTGCTGTGTTGAACAATCTTTCTATGTCTCTCTTTTCAACTCTTGTCTTCCTCTTTGACTCCTAGACTGTGTGATCTCTGAACATACTGATATGTGTGTCTTGTACAATGCCAAGAATACTAGTGTTTAATAAATAACAGTACAGGAAATGCCCGGTTGCTGTAAGAGAATTAAACAGCTCAGGCAGAAATTGAGATACTGCTGCCTCTGCAACAGCCACTGAGTGCACTAACTGTAAAATCTAACTAATAACTAAATTGTTGGGTTTGGTGTGTGCTAAAGAAATCGAGCAATGGCACACACGCAGATGTTTACTTTCCATTATCCTGGTAACCCCCAGTATATATATCCTTGTGGTGCAATGTGAACTCCTTTCAAGATGCTGTTTGAGAGGAATTTAATCTGTATAGAGCACTAACAAACTGAAACACAGTGGAGTTATTCATTTAAGAGAATTATTCATTTAATTTTCACCATTTAGTATTTATATTCATTTACCATTCATTTATTCCCTTCATTTTTATTCATTTATTCATTTATCAAATATTCATTTTAATGGCTTTCATTATCACTACAGTAACTGTAGGGACAGATTTGCAATAATTTTATTCTTTAAATAGGTTTATTCTTGGAAAATCTACAGAGCAAGGAAAGGCCACTTGTTCTGTCAGGTTCATTCCCTTTTCCTTTTCTCAGAACTGTTTGTTTCTTTACTCCCCTTGTTTCTTTACAACCCTCCCTAGGTTTCTCTTGAATTCCTTTATATGTTTTATGGCAACAGCTCAGTTCAGTGATATTGGACCAAATGTTTGACTGATGTATTACTGAAATCAGAGCATGTTATTCAGTGCTTTGGACACTGATTTATTCTTCTTGTTTCTCCATATATATTTCTTTTCTTTTTCCTATAGGATAGCTTTTCCTTTTAAATTTGCCTCTTTCTTACTCCCTTTTATTGTCAGTTCCATCTCCCCACAGATTAGTCCTCTACAAACCAAGGATCAAAGACCTTTTTAGCAACAAGTGTTTTGAACTACAGCAGAAGAAAGTCTAGACCTCTGAAAAGATTAGGTTCTGTGTATTAATTTCCATTGGGGTACTGAGAATTCAGGTCTTTTGTAAAAAAAAAAAAAAAAGGCCATTTTTTCTTCCTATGTGAAAACACTGGATGAATAATACCTGTTAACTTCAATAGGCATCAGATTGTGCTTTTGATGTGGAGAACAAGGACTGGATCATCCGATGCCTCTTGTATATGACCACTGATTTTGAATTAGAATTATAGTTCTTCGGTTTTAGCTATATAGGCTGAAAACTGCTTATTGTGGTTCAGCCCTTGACGTATATTACCAGTCACCTTAAAAGATATCTTATGTGTTGTGAAATTTTATCCTGGAGAGAAGGATATTCACGGGTAAACACATGCTTGTTCTTGGTAAATGATTAAGTTGTTTGTAGTTTTTGCTCTTCCATCTTCAGTGAACCTCTCATTTCCTATGAAATTTCTCTGTGACTATTTTAATACTGCTTTGCATTACAACTTTTAAACAGTGGCACTTTCTGGTCTCCCATATCTTAAACTTTTCTTCTTTAATCAACCAGAGTATTTGAAACTTAAACTCAATAATCTTTAGGCAACTCTAAATTCAAGCCGTTCCCATCCTGTACTCTTTCACAGCATATCTGCACTCTGAGTCGTGTTGGAAACTTTGGTGCTGTTTCAACAACAGAAACCCAGCCAGAATAGCTTACCACATCATGATTGGTTGGATAGTACCTATATTTCACACTTACAAAGTTGATATCTTGTATTTATAATATCAGACTAGAATAATTTCCCTATCCTTGTAGAAAGCATCATGAACTGTGTATTCCCTACTATTGTATATTCAATAAACCAAACTGTTTCAGATATTTACATTCTGAAGGTTATCTTTGTTGCCAGAAGAGCTAGAAGTAATTTCCTTTACAATGTGATCTTAAGTTTGTAGAATATGTTGTGACCCTGCAGAAAAACCTCTTCACACCCCAACCTGAGGCTGCAACTCTAATTTTGAGAACCGCTGCTCTGGAGGCTTTTTATCAGCTCCAAAAATGTCTTATCTCTGGTTGCTTTTAGCTGTATAATAAGAGGTCATTTGAAATAGGTAATGTCATCTTAAGGGTTTATAATCTAAAGCCCACAGCTGTCAATGGAACATCCATTGATTTCAGGGACTGTGGATCCAGGTATTTATTCCATAATATGCAGTGTTTGCTTAGTAAATTCAGTAGTAGTAAGATATGAGAAAATGGGACTGCCTACTGAAGTCAGACAGAAATATTCTGGTGGCATTTACTTTTTCAGATAAAGCCCTGAAATTCTTGTGAATCTAAATATTTTGCAGTAGCATGGCTCTTAATTAACCTCTGCTCGAGAAAGCAATCCTCCTTCCAGCTCACCTGCCCAGCTCTTCCCAGCCCCTGAGAGCAGCTCTGCAGTCCTGGAGAGGAAAGCCCAGGGCTCCTGAGGGGCTGCGGTACCAGCTCTGGGGTTACAGCCTGCAGGAGCCTTGGGTTGCCATTGCTGAGGCTGACTTCTCTGACAGTGAACCTGGAAGGTTGGGCCCAGACACACTGTAAAACATAATTAATACAAATGTCTGATTTTTTATGCCCCAACTAATTTTCTT